>NW_024062703.1:600000-1187827 GCF_006381635.1 Hibiscus syriacus
AAGACGAATCAACCAATCCAAAGTTGTACGGGGTCTATACCTTTAAAATGTTTTTTGTCTCCTAAAACGTAACACTTTTGTCCTCAATAAGGATTATTTATAATAACAGACACATTTTAAGATCAATGCCTTGAACATTGTATGTATTATGCATTTAAACATATTTTGCATTTTGTTATTTTCATTTCTTTACATTCGCATTAACTAACAAAAGAATGTCTCCTGATAAAAAGGAACAAATAGGGGATATACCACCTCAAGCATTTGAGACGCCCCATCCGCATAACACCCGCTCAAAAAAGAAGAAGATGAAAGCCAGAATTGCTCAGATCGAGGGGAACATGTTGATGCTCCAGAGAGAGTTGGAAGACAAGATGAACCAGAGCAGTCAAAGCACTCTGGATACAATCACAAAGAGCCAAGAGTCCTTGGTTGATCAAATTGTGGCCAAGTTATCTGGTCTACATCAAACGAGTGCACCTGGGGTAGGTTCAACGGAAGGGGTAACTATACCACCTACCCCACAAATGGTTGTCTCACCTAGAATCTTACTATAATTTCAAGGGGAATCATCTGCTGTAAAAGAGAAGGCCTCGTCTACTACAAATATTTAGAATGTTGTATCAAACCCTGAGAACAATCTGGGTTATTATCATATACCAGATTTGGACGAAGAGGACAAATCAAAGAAGATGGAAGAGAAAATCAAGCAATTGGAGAACCAAATGAAGGTAGTTAAAGGAGACCATGATTATCATGGAGTCGATACCACGAAACTCAGTCTAGTCCCGGACTTAGTTCTTCCTCCGAAAATTTAAGTCCCCGGAATTCGAGAAGTTTGATGGAAATAACTGCCCATCCGCTCACATTACCATGTTCTGCCGAAAAATGACAGGATATGGAGGAAACGACCAACTCCTGATCACTTCTTCCAGGAGAGTCTGTCAGCTCAGTCATCCTATGGTACAATCAGCAAAGCCAATCCCATATCAAAACTTGGAAAGATTTAGTGAAGTTATTTCTGGAACAATACAAGCATGTCAACGATATGAGGTCAGATCGCGTTATGCTACAAAGTATGAAAAAGAAGCATAATGAGAGTTTCAGGCAATACACACAGAAATGGAGGGATTTGGCTATACAAGTTCATCCGCCCTTGGATGAGAATTAACTCGGAAGCTTTTTGTACATACCCTGAAGGCTCCATACTTCAGACACCTGGTTGCAATTACATCATGAAGTTTTTCAAAAAATGATCGAGTCGGCCATAAAGCAAGGTAAGATTAAAGATGGGGATGATAATAAAAAACCTCTTATGAGGGAGAGGGTGGAGAGATTAACAACATCAACCACGTTAGTAAAGGTATTACAATCTCTACCCTAAATCAACTGCAGGTGTACCGTCATGTACTTCTAAACAAGATTCCAGATAACCCAGAAATGAAAGGGAACATTTCGACCCTATTCCCATGACCTACAAAAGCATTACCAGAAACTTCTTGACACCCACGTAGTGTCACCATATCTGGTGGAACCCATGAAGCCCCCATACCCCAAGTGGTATGATGAGAATGCTCATTGTGAATATCACGACAGTGTCCCAGGGCACACTATTGAGAACTGTTACGCATTCAATAGAATTGTGCAGAAGATGCGTAACCAGAATTGGATCGACTTCAACAACTTGGGGGCATCCAAGTGAGGAAGATCATTTCATCATTTGAGGCATTTTGTTTGAATTTGTTTTTTTTTTCTTCTTAAGTTTTTGTAAGGACATTTAAATAAATTTATGTTACTTTAAAGATGATGAGCAACAAATCAAATTTGCAAACTTGCAATTCTTTAAATATTAACTGAATTAAAAAAAATCTGTAAATGATTCAGAGTTACAGATCTTTGACAAAGTAACACGATTAAAAAGTGATAAAACAAGGACTTTGACCTTACCCCGAAAGATACGCTCGAACACCATATCTTTCTCTTACAATAACTGATATAGCCTTCTCATCTCATAAAAGAATGAAAAGAGGCTTGGTATTTAGATGTGCATAGGTACGGACAACATGGGACATCTTTTGCATATGACATTACTATACTTTTTGTTTAAGACGTTCAATGATGATGATGATCTTTACAAATAGAATAGTCGAGTAGATGAATCCAGTTTATGTCAGTTGCTTGGAAATTGAACTCTAAAGATGAATTTTTTTACTTCAACAAGCACCTAGACTATACGAGGTTCATCTTAACAATCTTAAGAAATTAAATCCGTAAAAGCTGAGCTACTCCACTAAGGCAATTGGTTATAGAGGAAACTCAAAAGCCTGGCTTTATGAATAAATTGCATTCAAACCATGACATTGCTCGGACACTTGGCAACTCGGTGTTTGCTCCACTGCTATTGTTATTATTTTTTGATTATTTTTAAAATTTAGCATTTTTTTGTTATTTATTTTTATTATTTTTTTCTATTTAATATTTTACATTTTTTATTTATTTTTTAATTTTATTTATCTTTATTTATTTTATTATTATTATTATTCTTTTTCTTCTTTTTTATTACTTCTTTTTCATAATCATTTTATTATCTCTTTTAATATTTTTACTTATTTTATTATTTTTTTAAAAAAAAACTTTTTTAACCCCTTTTTTTTCCTTTTATTTGATATTTCTTTATTATTTTCATTTTTCAATTTAACATTATTTTTATCTTTTTAAGTAATAATCTCAATAGATCAAAGGTAAGTAATTCGAATCGAATATTTTAAATTTTAATTTTCATACTTAAAGACAACCTACAAATTAATTGTTAATGAAAGGGCGGTTCAAGGGTGCTAATAATCCTTCCTTGACTGTAACATACTCCCAAACCTGAAACATTTCTGATGAAACGCAGATCAAGTAAGATGGTATTCGATCTACCTAAATATCATTTTAAAATGATCGGTGACGACTCTAACCCACTCATTTCAGGTCACAGCCCAATTTCGGGCCCATCCGAAATACAGTCGCGACACTTATAGTTTTTCCTTTTGTGATTTGCAGTTGAAACGATACTTGAACTCCATGCCAATAGGAATTTCAACTTGGAAATCACAAGCTAAAGAGAACAACAGTTTTACATCAACTTGTACATGTGAAAATAGGTCCGTTTAATTCTAAAAAATATATATTCTATTTTTATTTTTATTTTCTTAGAAAATAAAAATATTAAAAAAATATTTTTGGTTGTAAAATTAGAAAATAACTTTTGAGAAATAAAAATAAGTAACATAAAAAAGAAGTTTTAGTATTTTCATTAAAATTATTTTATAAATTTTAAAAATAGAAAAACACATGATCTTGATCTTTAACTTGTACGAATTTAAATCCTTTTAACAATAATTTTTTACTTAATGGTATCTAAAATCCTCAAATTTTTGTAAAAAAATCAATATGGTCACAAAACTTTTTTACACTCAATTTGGTCATTAAACTAATTTTTTTAATAATTTGATTGTTTAGTATTTTTATATTAAATATATTAAATATTTTAATAATTTTTTATATTTTATATTTTAAATTTAAATATTTTTTTTAGTTTTTCTAAAAAAATTAATTGAGTCCTTAAATTTTCTAAAAGAAGCAATTGGTCATCGAACTTAGCAAAAAAAATTAATTAAGTCTATCTACCACATCATCATCCATCATGTACTATTACAATAACATTGTGAACTATCACATCAATATTATATTTTTCATATAAGTTTTGTGAATTGTCATGTAAGCATTGTGGTGGTCAACATTTGATTCCGTTAACTAAAGGGTTAAATTAATTATCTTTTCTCAATTTAAGGGTCACGTTCAACGTAAAAAAAATTCAAGAGTTACACTAATTTTTTACAAACGTTTGAGGGTTTTAAATATCACTAAAAATATTTTTTATTTTAAGGATATTTTGATGTGCTCTTGTCTACAACAATTTTTTTTTTCATATTTTTAACTTTTGAAAACTTACTTGATATCAATACGCATCAACATTATATTCTTATTATAAACTAAAATATTTTGTGTTATAGATATTCTCATCAACTTTATTGTTTTCTATGTACATAACTATGTACATATTTTAAAAATATAATTATTTAATAACTATGTGTTCATCTCTATTTTTAAAAAAAATAGATATCAAATATATTTTTATTATTTTTATTCTAATCTTAAAAAACGGAAAATGAAAACTACTTTCTGAAAATAAAAACAGAAAAGAAAATATTTTCTAGAACAAAAAGGGGTCTAAGATTTTATGTTGCTGAGAAAAAGGTAATTCAAAATCTTAAAAAAAATATGACAAATTTTAAGCCTGTATCTGCTTGACCCATGGAACATCATGTTACAAAAGTTTTCAAATGGATTTCATGAAATGCTGACGAATTAGTTCAGGCACTAGATTCACAACACGGCTGCCAGCACAAGACTGCGTCTCGCGCGTCATGACCATCGCTTTTGGCATAGTTTAGAGATAGTTAGATCTGCACCTCCGAACCCATCCATTATAGCATTGGCTGTAGGGAACTCTGCTCTGGATGTGAAACTACAAAAGAATAGACAAACAGTGAGTTGCATCACAAAGTGTACAAGTTCCAGAAGTAAGCCTCTACCTGCTCCGCAACACAACACAGGGCATGCCTATCTGCTCGGCTGCAGCAAGTCCAGATTTGCTTCCTGCGATAAGGACACAATTGCAGACAGGAACCTCAGCAATTTCTGCTCCTGCACGAAGTGCAACTACAATCTTCTCCAAGCTGGATACCAGGAATAAACAAGTAATTCAATCGAAGATGCGCGTGGAGCACAGAATTAAGAGCTTTCCAAACAGGTAAAGCAAAAGGTTAGATGACTTTAGAGCTGCCATTTTCCTTTTTCACTATGCTAGAAAACGAAATCTAAAGAACGAAAAGAGAGTCGGACCTTTCAGATGAGGTGGTATCAATGTTAACACTCACTTTCAGCATGGATGCAACCTCCTCCGCTATTCTTTGTTTCTCAGCCAAAGCTGGCCACAAAGCAAGAACAAGACCTTTTAATAACAGCCAGCTGGACCGAAACAATGCACTTCGAATCTTTCGCCAAACACAAGGACTGAGAATATATACCTGATTTTCTTTCTTCCTTAGCTAGTTGTTCATCCAAAGAAGAAGACACTCCTTTACCAAACACGAGTTGACCATATAAACTCTTTTCTACTTCCTCATTCCCCACAACTTTAATTTTCGTAAGTCGTTCATCACCAAGCTTTTCAACTATAGATCTGTTATTTTGTTTTGTAATACGAACAGAAAAGGGAAACATTAGCACACTTCCATGCATAAAAAGGATTACATTGCATTAGATGAACTATCATGTGGCTTGTCATTGAAATTTTCTCTTAGATGGTGCTGCTGTATAATGAACTGGAACATGCTTAACCAACATGATATCGAAGAGAAGAGGGAGGCAAATCGGAACAGAATTACATCCCTTATATACCAGAAACATCCACGGCATAGCATTGGTGATCACTAGAACATACCGAGCAATTTTATCCCCATCTTTGCTGTAAGATGTTAAGATGACCACAGGTATTCCTTTGTTACATGCATCATCAATAAACCTGCAAAAACACATTCAGTAAAACAAGAATTAAGGGATTGGTTCCGAGAAGGAAAAGTAAGGTTCTGGAATGAACAAAACTCAAAGAAAGGCAACATACTCCTCAACTCCAGGTTGTAGAGGTAAACTTTTCAGTACGAGTTCTTCCAGTGCATTTTTCTGCCAATAACAAGATAATACATCAGCTCAAGCTATAAGCACAGGATAAACACGATGGCAAGAAAAAGCTAACACAATGACAAGCAAGATTGTGTGGTAAAGAAAGAAGTTGAGATTGTATAACAGGGTAACAGAAGAACTACACCCATGAAAATTCATATTTTCTTTATTAAGATCCGACTCTATGATGTTTGAACTCTTCATTTTGCTCTAAGTATCCAGTTTTGACACCGACATCCAACAAATATCTAGACATGTTATAGTGATGAGACCACTAAATGTCGTCCAAATACATGAAAAACCTTAAAAAATCGAACAAAATCATACATAACTCGTACCACACCCGACACTCACACCTTGGAGTAACATAGATTTGAGTTACCTTCTCTCGCAGGACACTTCTCACAAACGAGTCCTTCTCACTTGTAGGCAATGATGTAGGCCAACCAATCTGCCAGATTAGAGCACACGATCAATGCGATGACATGCAAACACACAATGCTAACGTCTAAAGTGATCTAAGGCTTTCAACGACAAGAACGTACACGATTAAAGTATAGGACCAACATCTTTTCTTCATTACTAGCACTTCTCCTGGAAAGTAATCACAAAATACATTTCAAATAGATTTATAATTTCAATCAAGATAATAAAAAAGAGCGGGACAACCCCAGCTGAAATTTCACCTTACAAGATCCAAATACACAGGCTCAGTCCAGTTTGCACAATCAAGGCCGAGCTTTTGAAATGCTGGTAGGTATTCGAATAATGAACAGTAAATTAATAAACATATGATTAGCAGATAATCATGAAGATTAATCATTGAAGTATTAACTTTAGATCCTTTTTGCGCAATAGACATATGATCACACTTCATCTGCCGCACCTAAATTGAAGGCCTGCCGATTACCCGCCTGATATGCATCCATAAGAACCCTGAAACAATTATAAATAAATATATAAAAACTGAATCCAACTAGGAACTGAAACATTAAACCTCAGTACCCACCAAAATTTACGGTAACAAAATAAAGAATACTTAATTAAAAATAAAACACAAAGAGAACTACAGTGAAACCAAAAGGTAGCATTATAAATATGATTTACCCATCAACTTCGAGAAGAACAGCCAGTTCCTGAGATGGGTTATGGTTTTGGCTACTAGAGGATGAGCTGAAAGCAGTGAAGTCATTGAATTGCAGGTTTTTTCCGTGGGAGTTAAAGTTTCTCGGGAAAGTAGAGGAAAACGAAGGAATTGAACAGATATTGCTCTTAGGAGGCAGACAATGATTGTTGTTAATAGTTGAATTAAGGGTGTTTCTTGAAAAGCCGAGTGTGTAAAGGATTGAACAAGAAGCGGTTTCCATGACCGGAATTCTGCCAAAGATTTTTTTATTTTTATTTTCAGAGAGTAGGTGACTGGCTGCCAAAGAGTCCGTTTCTGGCTCACTCAATGTGGGGTTTTCTTCGAGGCTTAATACTAAAAATAAGTGCCTAATTATATTTTTTATTTAAATTATTTTTTAATTCATTTTGGTGTTAATATTTTTTTTCGTTACTATTTTAAGTTTTTGTATTAACCGTTATTAAAAAATCACGTTAAATTATATGCGTCGATAATTTTAAAAAAATTTATTTAAAATAAAAAATATAATCTTTTTGAAAAAATATTTTTTTTAAATCTTAAAAAAATCTAAAACTTTTAAAATCTTAGTTTTAATACATTTACCACCGCCAATCATCATCAATATCGTCAATTGGCTAACACTTAAAAACATGTGTGACCAACCACCCATGAACAAAACTCTTGTACTTTCGTAACTAATTGAACATCAAATATCCTAAATTTATAAATTCCTAAACATAAATCCTTAAACATAATACTCAAATCATAACCATAATCCCAAATTTATTATTAAACTCAACCCAAAATATAATTAATTGAAGCATGAGGATGACGGGGAAGTGAAGGGGAGTTGAAATGCGACGGAGTTGGAGTGGGGTTGAAATTCTACAGTTTTTTAATTTAAAAAATATTTTAAAAAGATAAATTTTTAAAATTATTTAAGAATATAATAGGTCATTTAACAGAGTTTTTAACGATAATTAATGTTCGAATATTTAAAATAGTAACGAATAAAATAATAGACATTTAAAATAATAATAGAAAAATTTAGACATTAATAGGGTCTAATCAGTCGATTAGGTTAATAGAAACTTTCAAAAATTCATTAACCAAAAAAAAATGTTGGCTTTTCTCAAGGTAACTTACTATTTCACCCTTGTCCGCCTTTTTCATTTTCTTTTGGGGTCCAGAACTATGCACGTTAGCCGACTCATGAAAATTGATTAATTGGCGGGGCAGTTTTTTTTATCCCGACTAGAAAATTAAAGTTTTTTTATTTTAATCTAATCCAACATTTAATGTATTTTATCTATCTTAAATCCATTATAAATTTTAAAATTAAGCTAGTTTAAATTTTTTTAATTCAATGAAATGAAAAAAAAGAAATAAAATACATATATAAAAATATACTATATTAATATATTACTCGTTATAGTATTTATTCCAAAGTTGAAATATTTTACCAAAAACATCCAGCCTCAACTCTTTCCTTTCACAAAATTCGTTCTCTAATTTAATTTTATAAAATTATATCAAATTAAAACTCTTAAGTCTAATTTAATTCCAAGATTCTAATTTGATTATTCCCTTGATATACATATTCTGGTGAGATAAGTAGAAGCATAAACACAACAATGCCAAGAGGTAGCTTAAGAATATTTGTTGGGAATCTGCAGTAGATTGATTGTGCGTTAGGGATCAAAAACATTTTAGATGATATCAAAGTTTAGTTGACGTGAATGTCACACCAAAACAACGTTTTGATCGCGTTATTTTAATGTCCAAAACGATGTTCTCTACCCTTTAAATTAATATTGTATCTATAAATTATATTTTACACTTTGCTCATCTCATTCAAATTAAATAAGAAAGATACACTAAAAGCAAAAGAGGCCTACAAAATTGACGTTACCCGCCATCGTCCAAGATATCCCCATTCTTCCTCTTTGATAATCTAGCTGGATTTTGATACCCATTTTCTTCATTGGTGAATTGTGCAGCTGTTCGGGCCGTAACTCTTCTAGACTCTCGCCTTCTTTTGCTCTTTCTAGCACCTAAAATTCATAGACGGCATTTATGTTGTCATAGCTGAGACGTGAATAAGCAAGGCTGTTAAAGACGGGATATGACTTACCAGATGACGACCGTAAAGATGGGTGCTTGAAAGTGTTTGAAGGGCATTTTGAGCCTCTTGCTTAGTTACAAACGCAAACCTCTATGGTTTCCATACTTCATTGGTAGCCTTAAGCTCTTGATCTGAACAGCCGGAAGGAAAAGTCGGAACAATCAGAGGAACATAAAACATTCAGTATCCAGAAAGCAACAGCAATACCAAGTTTCTGTTTTAAAGAAATCAACATAAGGCTGGATCAAATTCCTCAAGCTTCATCCCCCTAAGTTATTTACTACGCAAGTTTCCAAAAGAAACTCCAAACAATGTGGACTACTAGTATACACTCTAGCCTCTTGCTCTATACACTATATAGTTAAAAAATATTACAGCACTAGCGTATATAAAAAATATAATGGTGACAACTATTGTTTGTTAAGTAATGGAGGAGGATGTAGTCCTTAATCTTATGTAAATTTATAAACTATTCTAAACCATGTACAGATTTACAAACAAAATAAAAAAATACCTGGCCGAATGGGCTAAATAACTGTCTTAGATCCTTTTCTGTGGCTTCGAAAGCTACATTTCGTACAAGTAACTTTGTTGAACTCTTATCTTTCTCAACGTTTTTCACTGCTTGTTCTTTTTTGGCATGACAAAGTTGCAAGATAAGAGCATGCCCATCCAAAATAGTCCCCTAAAAGAAAGAAAGAAAGGTATCAAAAAAGGGGCTGAAACTATGGTTTTTGAACCTGCTGATCTTGATTGTAAATACCTGCAAGTCTCTGCAAACATTTGATGCAGTCTCTACTGAATCGAACTCGATAAAACCATAACCCATTGAGACTTGCTTTCCATTCTTCATGTGCTTTTTCACCTGCCAAAGAAAACACCAAACCCACAAGGGTCAGAAGCACAAATATTGACTGTGATTCAGACAGCGTCCAAAATACCCAAATAATTATCCTGATGCTCTTTATTCTTCCTTCCTTTACAAGTTCAGTGACATGATTCTTCAAGCTCTCTTCGGTAGTCTTGAAATTAAGGTTCTTGAAAAATAGAGATCGTGAAAGCAATATCAAAGCGATGATAAGTAATCAAAGCAAATAATTTATCACATCAGAGAAAGAGAAGTGGAGAAAGGAAAGAGAAAACTCATATCATATGCTGAACCTCAATTCTGTCAGGATCAATGTCCACATCCGAGATTCCTTCCACCTGTTGCTCTAGAATTGATCTCTTTACATCATGTTCACCAACAGCTGCATCATTCTTTTTGTCACCCACAGACGCTGAACTCTTATTAAGAACATTGTCAGGAGCCCACTCCAAGTATAAAGGAACATCCCTACATTAATGGAAAACACACCAGTCGGGTTCCATGAATAGTAATTCCAGCTTACTTGAAGGTTAAAAAATATAAGAGCCACTATAGTGCCTAAAAAACATATATTATGTCATCCTCAGGTTAACAACCACCAATAGGGCTGTAAATACTCGAGCTCAACTCTACTCAAAAACTAGCGAGCCTAAATTTTCAAGATTGATTCGAACTCGAAACCATTAACTAAAGCTCGTAAAAGCTTGAAACGGAAAAAAAATTCTTAAACTTAACTCAATTGAAACATCAAACTCGAATCTAAACCTTAAATACATGAAAACCTTATACTGCATTTTAAAAAACATTAACACATAAATGTTAATATTATTAATAATTTTTTTTTAAATCTTAATATATTATATATTTTCAAGTAGCTCGCGAGCTTTTCGAGTCAAGTATCAAGTAGCTAGTTTCGGCTCGTTAAGAACTTGAGTCAAGCTCAAGCTCAAGTCAAGTATTTGTCGAGCTTTGATCGAGTCGATCTCGAGTAGCTCACGATCTGTCTTGTCTCATTTACAGCCCTAACCACCAAGTTTAAGCAAGTAGCCAAATACAGCTAAAATTAAACACATTAGCGTACTCCTGGAGACAATTTGAAAATTAATTAACGAGTCACCAAAGAAAATTGTTCTAAATTGCAGTAAGAGGGTTAAACTAATGTCTAAAAGAGGAGGAAATCTCACTTATAACGATTGTATGCTAAACCCTTAAATGCTGCACGAGCTTCACCTGGTTCTAGGAAAACAACCTGAAATATCATGCACCAATCATCAATAAAGGATAAAACAGTGGCACGCCATGCAACAGCAGCATACCGGGAAATTAAATTTGTCACTTCAAATGTATAAGCCTGAACCAAAAATCTATATAAAAATTATAATTAGAACATACATGCATACCAGGGCCAAAGTTTTGTTGGAGGGAGAATGATCATGTCCAAGCTCCCAAGCTTTCCAAACATCTTAGCTAGTTCACCTTCCGATGAACCATATGGCAAGTTCTTTACTAACAGAACATGATTACTCCTTTTTCTGCCATCCATTTTACCAGCAGCAATCTCCTCCAAAGAAGAGATATTTACTCCAGAATTTGTAAGGGAATTTTGGTTTCTGATATCACTTGAGTTTCCCCCAAAGCAATACGCACAGCTAGATCATCTGCTTCTCAATCAAGTAACTCACTCTTACACCATATTTCCTAGCAATGTTTTCAACAACCTATTAACACAAGAAAATTAAAGAGAGGTCAATGATACAATAACAATATAATTGAGACATAAGAGCACTTCACTAAAGCATAGCCAATGATGAAAGTAAGACTACTATAATCAGTGTCAAAAACATGATAAGAGAAAGAGAGATTGTTAGTTCAGTAAAACAATTTCATATCCCTTGGTAAGATTTCAGTATAGTTAATAACTGAAGTGTGTGAAAAGCAGTACAAGATCAGTAACGATCTTTCGCAAATGACAACATTTTCACGTCAATGGCAAAATCTAGAACATCCTTTAGGTTCAGTTAACATAAGAAACTGTCAAGGATTAATTTCACTAAAAAGGGAAAAAATTCTGTGACATTCAATATAACATACTGTATCAGGCGCATGAAAAGACTATTCCTTGCTCTTGTATCTCCACTAGCTTCAGATGCCTTCCTTTCTTCTTCCCTCTTTTGCTTGAAACTTTTTGAACCTTGGTTAGCTGAATCATCGATCCTAAGAGAAAGAAGTATTGGATAAATGACCATTATATCTGGGAAGCAATGATAATTTAAAACCTAGAAGACTATAGAGAATAGAGATTGATTTTTACTGATAATGCTTACTTGTCTGTTGGCTTTTTTAGTTTTGCTGGCAACACATGCAATAATCTGCCCTGAAAAATTGATTTGTCCACTTCTTCTAAAGGCCTACAAAAATTAATTAGGCTGTAAGATCCAGACGTTCATATAGTATATCATAAAAAGTTCCAAAGCATGAATATATCCCAATGAAAAAACATTAAAGGCTGAATGACCAGATTTGATTTGATATTAGCGAAATCAGAGAACAAGAGTAAAGATAATAGGTTAAGAATTAACTGGCCCAGAAGATCAGCATTCATTTAATCTTGGGCCCAGAAATTCTACTATTTAATGTATAGTAAGGCTTACAATTTATGTGCCCAAGAAAACAAACATTCTTCTTATGTAAGCCTTAATTCAATGGGGAGAACCAGAAACTTATAGGACCTAGCAGCAGCACTTGAACAAGCACTTCCCCTACGTTCAATTATGAGCTTTAGGTGTGTATGTCTTAACAAGCCTTCATGTCAATCTTCACCAAATTTCAATGTGCCAAAACCACCATTAAAACAAATTAATAAAGAATACCTGACTGCACATTCTGGAACCTTGTAAAGAATGTATGCAATTCCCTTGGATGCTTAGTGTCTGTATAAATGACAAGATGGACTTGTGAGAGATCACCAAATTTGCTAAAGAGTTCCGTCAACTCATCTTCAATGTTATATGAAAATCAAGAGATGAATATATTACCATGGAATGCCCTTAATAACAATTAAAAAAAGATAAACCAAGAAAGTCTATTTACAAAAACATTCGTTGCTGTATATGGCAGGTTACGAACAAAAAGCCGACCACTCTCAAGGACTTCATCTCTATCATCTTTCACGCCTGAAGATGGGTTGCCTGGATCAAGGATTTCACCATCAAAATCTTTGGATGAATATTCTTGAATCTGATCCTGGATAACATTCTCAGAGCTCGAATTTTGTTTTCCCTTTAGATCACCATCATCATTTTCCTTACTGTCATCACTTTCTGAATCTGACCAATCTTTCTTTACTCTACTCTTGAAATAATCCATATCCGAAATGACATCATTACGAGCAACGTTGTCTGAAGCTTTGGTTTCATTTTCATCCAATGCAATGTCAGTTTCATCTGAGTCAACATCTACCGAAGCCAATGTCTTTCTGCTTTCCTTCTCGGATACACCTTTTTTCTCAGTAGCTTTGCTATTCTGATTACCGGGGTGTAAAGTACAATGTCATTTGCCCACATTTTTTACTTAACCCTCGGCCGTATAAGCTGAAGGAACTCTTGAAGTTGTGGGTCATCATTGTCACCGTTTTCAAGATCTTTTTTCCCAGAAATTTTAGTCCCAGCTTTATTTTTCCGGGATTCGGCCAAATTATCCTGTTCCTTTGTAGAATACCGACTCCACGGACGAGGGGTATATTTGCGTCCCCTACTTTACGCGCAATCTGAAAGAAAGCAAAATAAGATTTGTTTCTTCTTATACATTTCAGAATCAACTCCATTTGCAAAATTATACCATCTTTTGTTTTCTTTAGCTAGCTACATACAACAGCAACATCAATTAACTATGGAAAATAATTTCCAGTTAGAAGAAGAAGAAACGGGCAGACCTCGCATATGATTCTGGAAGTATCAAGGTAAGACTTGTTGAAGTACTTGATAGCTTCCTTTGCTTCTTGTTCCGTACGGTACCCGATAAACGCAAATTGTCTGCTCTTTCCATCGCTGATTAAAATATAAATTCATTAAGAACCAATGAACTGTAACTTTAAAAAAATAACTTTAAAAGAAGTTAATAGGTACGTTGTGATCATAAGCTTGGCGTCGGTAACTTCTCCTTTCTGAGAAAAGAAATCTCTTAAACGCTCTTCGGCCACATGCTTCGGTAGATTTTTCACACATATTCTAGACCTTCAGAAACAATTTCAAAAAAATCGTGAAATTGTGAATACAATTCGATGATTCAGCTGGAAAAGGAAAGACAAATTAATGAAAAATTACATGATTTCTCCCGAATTTAGCTCAGATGTTTGGGCGCAGCTTTCCGAGGAAATCCTTTTCTTCTTCGTTTTTGTAGTTTCAAGAGGCCGAAGTTCAGGGGAATCAGGGTTGGTTCGATCAGTACCAAGTTAAAACCTTGGAAGAGAAGAGAAAGGAAGGAGGGTTCCTTAGTTTGATGTTTGAACCGGGTCGATACAAAGCCCATAACTTTAACTAGTTTATAGCTTGAGTTTGGATAAATTTATTAATTTCTTAGGCTCGATAAAGCCCATAATATTATTTTATTTATAGAATTACTATTCTAATTGATTTTTATTTAAAATGTGTGTTGAACTTCATAGGAATTTATAATAATTTGATTGAAACAATATTTTATCAAAAAAATTATTTTATTATCACTTAATTTAATAGGAATAAATTTTAGGGTAAAGTATAGTAATGGTCACTAAACTTTTCTAAAGCTTTCATTTAGGACCCCAAACTTTTAAAACTTGCAATATAGTCCCCCAACATTTAGTCCGTTTGTAATATGGTCCCGATGTTACATTGCCATTAGAAGATGCTGACGTGGCATTGAGATCACCTTTTGTAGCTATGAAAATTAGGGTAAATTATATAAACGGACATTGAACTTTTCAAGCGCTTGCATTTAGGTCCCCCAACTTTTAAAACTTGCAAAACATTCCTCAATTTCATTTTAAACCCCAAATTCTAAAATAATTCAATTACATTCTAAACCCCAAATTCCAAAATAATCAAAAAATATTGACTTAACCAAGATTTATATATTTTTTCATTTTTTATGTTTTGATTGAGTTGTATTCAGTGAAAATTGATTGTTACTGTTCGATTGAGTTCATGGGCAATTGAAGGTGGGGTATGCATGTGTAAATGATGCCAAGTTCATGTGAAAATTGATTGTTACTATTCTGAAAATTTATAGATTTAAGTTCATGAAAACAATATTTCACATTTAAGTCCCAACAACCAATATTTAAATAGCATCAATGTTTACAATAGTTTATTCAAACTCAGTACCCAATACACATGCAACACGATCTGAAAAAACAATAAGAAATTAGAACTCAATATCCAATATCATCAAACGTCATTTACACATGCATACCCCACCATTCAATTGCACATGAACTCAATCGAACAGTAACAATCAATTTTCACTGAATACAACTCAATCAAAACATTAAAAAAATATATAAATCTTGGTTAACATGAAATCTTGGTTAAGTCAATATTTTGAAGTATTTTAGAATTTGGGGTTTAGAATGTAATTGAATTATTTTGGAATTTGGGGTTTAGAATGAAATTGAGGTTTGTTTTGCAAGTTTTAAAAGTTGAGGGACCTAAATGCAAGCACCTAAAAAGTTCAGTGACCATTTATATAATTTACCCTGATTTTCATAGCTACAAACGGTGATCTCACTGCCACGTCAGTGTCTTCTAACGGTAGTGTAACGTCGGGGGTCATATTGCAAACGGACTAAATGTTGGGGGACTGTATTGCAAGTTTTAAAAGTTAGAGGACCTAAATGAAAGCTTCATAAAAGTTCAGTGATCATTACTATACTTTACCCTAAATTTTATTATACAAGCCTTGATTTAGAATTTATGATTTATAATTTAAAGTCTTTTAAACATGTCAAATATATTCATAAAAGAGTTAGGGGTGTAAATGAATCGAGCTTTAAAGTTATGCTCGTATTCGTTTTTTGTTTTTGAAAGTGTTTATATTCAATTTGTGTTCGTTTAAATTTTTAGTATTATGTTTGTGTGTTTTGCGAACATGTTCCTTTATTGTTTGTTTAATGTTCGACAACCAACACTCGCTTTTTATCTTTTTTATTTGTAAGACAAAAAAAGTGAAAACTATGGAAATCAATAACCGAGTAAAGAGTCGATAAACGAGTTTATAAAAAAGTCGATAAACGAGTTTATAAAAGAATCAATAAATGAGTTTATAAAAGAATTTGCTCGTGAACATAAACAAACAAAATATACATATATTTGTGTTCATTTGTTTCTTTTATTAAATAAACATAAAAATAATTCATACTCTTTTATTTAGCTTAATGAATAAATATGAACAAACCTTATAAGAATAATTCACAAACAGATTATTAAAGCCTTTTTGATTTATACCTCTACCTGAGAGTAATAAAAATAAAACAATATCAAAGAATCAAATTAAAATTATTTAAATTTCATTTGACTAAAAATACTTAACTAAAGTTAGTGATGAAAGTTACGTAAAAAAAAAAAAGCAAAACCCATAATTTTTAGGGTAAATTATGCATTTAGTATCTAAACTATTAGTTTTGGTCCATTTTAGTATCTAAACTTTCAATTTTTTTAAAATCATACTTAAAGTTTAGTTTATGTTTTATTTTAGTACTCTCGTTCAAAATCTAACGTTAAAATTTGAACAAAATGAAAGTTTAGGTACTAAAACAGATCAAAACTTATATTTTAAGTACTAAACATTAAGTTTTTAATGGTGGGATACTAAAATGAAATGAAAACTAAATGTTGGATATGGTTTTGAAAAAAAATGAAAGTTTAGGTAACTAAAATAGACAAAAACTGAAAATTTAAGTACTAAATGCATAGTTTACCCTAATTTTTAAATATAAGGCATAGGGACAAAAAATGGGTAAACTACATAAATGACCAACCACAATGGGCTTGGTCTCGAAATGATCACAATTTTCAAATTTGTGTCAATATGACCTTCCTTGGATTTTCTTCCATTTTGTCACTACTTGCATATGATTTGTTTCCTTGGATTTTCATTTAATGCAATTTGATTATGATTCTTTTTTTTATTTGTCTAATGCATTAATTTGAGCATTAACTTTAAAATCTTTTATTCTAGTCACATATTAAATTTATAGATTAAATCCCCTAGATTTAAGAATTAATCAATTTGATCACCAGGATTAACATTAATTCTTAATTTTTAATTAGGTCATAATTTCAATTTAATTTAATAAATTTATTTCTCCAATCAAATTGTGACACATGTTACAATCTATATATATTATTGAGATAATAACATACGCATGCCTAATGCCTTAACCACTAAGCGAATTCTCAAGATGAATTTTACACCCAAGAGAATCCAACTTGGGTCCCAAGGGTAACCTATGCATACCTTGACCACTAAGCTAATTCTTACACTTGTTATTGAGATAATATATGTTATATAACTTGTTCAAGTTTTGTAAGAAAAATAATTTCATATTTATTTTTAATGATTATATATATGAAATCATTAAAAAATAATTTAATATTCAAATTATAATCATAAGAAAAAATATTTAAGATTTAGATTATAAATTTATCTTTTGATTTTAAATTGTGCTCGTGAGTTCGGGTATGTTAAATATTTTTAATTTAATTTTAAATATAATTTCATATATATAATCATTAATAAATAAATATAAAATAGATAACTTTAATTTAAAAATATTAAAAATCTTAAATCAATTATAAATAATATATTAGATTTTTTAGCAATTTAAGTGTTATCACATTCTCAATTGGTCTAGTTTTAAGTCCTCACTTGTATATTTTTATTTCTATCATTAACTATAATATATAATATAAAAAATATTTTAATTAATTCCTAAATATTAGATTTAGCCCATTGGTTAAGGCTTTGATTGGTTACTGACTGATTTTGGGTTCAAATGCAATAAGTTATTTTAGTTTTATTTTTTCTCCTAAACTTGAACAAGTTACTATATAACATATGTATTATCTTGATAACAAGTGTGAGAATTGACTCAATGATTAGTTCTAAAATCTAAGGGATTTAATCAATAAATTTAATACATGACTAGAATAAAATTTTAGAGTTAATGCTCAAATTAAGGCATTAGATAAATTAAAAACAGAATCAGATCAAATTGCATTAAATGAAAATCCAAGAAAACAAATTATGTACAAGTAGTGACCAAAATGAAAGAAATAAAGTAGGGTGATAGAGTCGCAAATACGTAACTTTACGAGGACCTATGCCCTAGTTATACTAATTTTATTAAATGTCACTAAAAGATTCCATAAATTTGAAAATGGTAGTTATTTCGATACCAAGCCTATAATTGGGTGGTCATGTATGTAGTTTACGGAAACAAATCCATGTGACGGCCCACTACTAAGAAAGAAGACAGTTTGAGGGATTTCCAAGTCCGAACGTTGAAAAACTAGAAAGAAAAAGTCAATGTCTTCCTCGTACACGTCATGGAGATCGTCTGCAACTAACAGGAGACCAACTCAACGCATTGACACACCCAAGAATTCAGGACGCATCCATCCGGACCAAACCCCGATCCGAATCCCAAACCCGTCCTTCACTTTCTGGCCTTAGGGCTCATCATCTTCCTCGGATTCGTCCAATTCTTGCCGGCTTCTCATTTCCGTGACCCCTCCGACCCCCTCAGAAACTGGGTCGCTTTTAACTCCCAGCCCTCTTCTTCTCCCGCCGTCGAAATCGCCGTTGACGAAGATGACGGCATGATCCACATCGTTTCGTGGATGGGTTGTTTGGACCTCAAAGTGCTGGCTGTCTTTACAAACTCAACTCTTTCAAGTTCAAGGTAACAGTTTACTTAAATCCAAAAAGATTATAGGAGCAACTTTGAAGGTGCAAATTATAATTTTATCTAAATATTTTGCTGCCTGATATCCCGATTTGCTTCACTTTCATTTCTTTAAACCACAAGAGGAAGTGAAAGAAGCAATTAAGAGGGCTTCTTTGGAGTTGAACATGACAGTCTCAATCTTGAGGAAATAACACCTTTCATTATACCTAATGTTCATCAGTCTCAAAGTAAATTCATTTATGTTTCCCCAATCTAATTTTGATGGTTGGTTTCCTTTTTCCCATGTAATTTGTATTTGCTAGAATTATTTAAATTCGGAGTATGAATTTAAGAAGTTATATTAGAAATTTAGATGATGCAGAGATATTTTCGGTGTTCATAAAATATTTAGACTTGGTTTTTCATTGCAGGGAAGAATAGAAGAACTAACTGGGATGATTTATTTTTCAAATAAATAAATGGAAATATAGTATAGAGAACTAGGATCGATCCGTAGGGACAAGGAGTTTCTAATGTCGTTTTGTTTTAATATTGGTTTAACGAATAAAATAAGGTGTTTTAAAATAAAGAGTGAAAATCTAAAATAAATTATTAAATAAAATAAGAGTAAATTTAGAAAAATAATATGATGAGATTAAAATAGTCTCAAGCTTCATTTTGCCTCAATTCCTAATTGATCATCGAAATGGATTTTACTTTCGGATACATGTCGATTATAGTCTAAAAGACCAAACCCTTGCAACTTACTTTTCTTTCCTGTAAACCGATATTCCCAAGTTTATCTCTGTAATTCAATCCTTTCTTGAAAAACCACGGTGTTGGGCTTGATAAATCAACCGAAAACTGCCAAGAATGTGTGAATTGGCCTTTAAAGAACCTTTGGTGTGGAAGCAATAAAAGATAATAATTAGACACAAGACTTATAGTGGTTCGACTTTCTCAACTAAAGTCTATATCCAGTACTTTATCTCCACACTAAGGATTTCAACAAATTCACTAATTTGTTTTTTCTTTTTCTAGGACAAAGAGTAATCTTTACAACTCTATCTTTCTTAGGCTCAACTAAAACCTCTCCCCTTTTACAAACGATGTTTGGTAAACAAAAATACATCACAAGATAGGTGTTTACAAATATTTAAGCTCACAAATAATAAATACAAAGATATTCAATAATGTTCAATACACTTATACAAGAGAAAAATGAAAAAATAAGAACGAAAGATTCTTTTTGTTTATCTTTAAGCTTGGATGGGTGTAGTAACTTTATTCAATTGTCCTTGGAGTGTTTTTATTGTGTGAAATGAGTTGCTACCGTTTATGACCGTTGGAGATGAGTTATAGCAGTTGGAAGCTTTAAAACATGTAATAAAGGCCACTTGCACATGCATTTTTGAAACTTTGGAGAAAGTTTTGAAACTTACTTAAAAATATGATCGTTGAAGAAAATCAGTCTGTTAAAACAATTTCAGGGCGCAAAGTTTCGAAACTCTTACAAAAGTTTCCAAACTCTTACAAGTTTCCAAACTATGAATAGCACCAATGTATAAACAATGTCATGAACAGTGTCAAATAGTGACTGAATAGTGTTTTCCATAGTTTAAAAGCTTTAAACACATTTTAAATACTTTAAACATGTTTTAATTAACTCAAAAATATTTCACATATATATACAAAATTTAGAAAATATATTTTTCAAGATATTTTGGACTTTTAATTATTTTTTATTAAGTCCAAAATCAATTTTACAAATATTTGTTATATCAAAATATAAGTTCAACACATGGCTATCGATGTTATCACCAATACAGGTTTAAGCACGGTTGCTAAGTTTGTTCACAAAAAGTCGAATTACGACCAATCGATCCGACTCCGAAACTGTAAATCAAACATTTTTCAAATCAACATCGACTTTTTGAAGTGAAAGTGTTAGATTATTAAAGGAATGGTTGAATATCAATCCAAGTTTTCAAAAAATCAAGAATATTTTCTGAAGATATTAAGTGTTTTTCAATTCTAACAATAAGAACTAAATCATATCTAAACCCTTGGCTAAATGAAAATTTAGCTAGGTTGGGTTCATACTTAGCATTTTGAAAAAAAAATAAAAAATTAAAGTAAAAATAAAAGATGTAGGAAAAGAACTTTAATAAAATAAAACCTGAGAGAATTGAAGAAATCAAAATAAAAGTACATTATCAAGCTCACCCTAAGGGGGTATTTATAGTCTAAAAACATTCTAAATATATAAGAAATATTTAGAATAAACTATCCTAAAAATAATCCAAAAGATTTATCCAAAGTATTTTTCTCAAAATTCAAATTTAATTCCTTAGATAATTTTGTCTGTTCACCTTCTAGAAGATGCTCACTGGACTGCCTTCTAGAAGCTGCTGTTGACTTGACAATCCAAAACTGTCATATCAAAAAGTGTCGTGCCCAGGTTGTGCCCATGACTCCAACCACAATTCCAAAAAACAAAAAATTGTAGAATTCACCCTTTTACTATTGGTTCTGAAAAATAATTTCTCACACAAAAACAAGTCAAAACATAACCAAATCAATAATATCAAATCAACAACAAGAATAATTATTAACAAAATATATGCAATCCAAACAGTCATCAACTAGTTGATTAGTATGTCGCTTGGTGAGCCAGAGTGGTGAAGGCTTACTTGAACACCTTTTTGACTTTGAAATCGTTTAAGTACGCATGAATCAACTAACATAAAGTCTAGTCCCGTTATAATTAATCACAGATAAATTTAACAGAAAATTCACCTCAAAACCATAAATTAAATGAAAGATAAAATATAATAAGAAGTATAACGGAAAACTAAATTACAGATATATATATAGTTCATGGCTTTTTATAATATTTAAAACTTTTATTAGCTTTATTATTTAGAATTTCATTTTTCATAGAATTAAATAGGAATTTCACATTATGAAAACAAATTCAATTCATTTGATCTTTTTTGTTCAACTTTGTATTTAATTCAAAGATATAAAATAGTACACGCATCCATTGTTTTTGAAGTAATAAAAAAATGATTTATAATAACTGTTAAATAATGTATTCGTATTTATGTGAGAAAGAAAGAACCCTTATAACAGGCACAAGAACAAAATGGAGATCTAAAGAAGCTTTTTTTTTTTTGGTGGAGGGGGGGGGGAATCCCTAGCCAGAAAGCAAATTCAACATTCAAAAGGAAAAAGAAAAAGAAACCGGCATAGCTATTTCTGCTCCGGTCCACGACTGAGGCGGCTATTTGCAGGTCATGCCAGCGTTGCCCTCTTGCCTTTTGCATCCCCTGACTGCAAGAAAAAAAATTAATTTAATTTTCAGCGGGTGACTAGTGTGAGAAGCTGCAAAATATACGAGGGAACTTGTATGTAAGTGAGAGACCTGTGCAGCGCAGATCGCTTTGAATCCAGAAACCGGTTGTAGATTACATAGTCTCTCTGTTTTTCGGCTTCTGAAACAGACAGTCTTGCCTTTGAAGCAATAGACTTCAGAATAGCATCAGTTATGACCGGCATTTTACCAGGCTCGTTGCCGTTCGCACTGCTCAAATGTTCGTGAACTGCAGCGAGCTGTGCATCTGAGAGGAGAGCTTGGATATCAGGTCCCCTAAATCCTTCTGTCATATACGCTATGGAGTCTAAATCGACATCAATGGCCAGCAGCAGCTACATTGATTGTGCGAAAACAAAGTATTACAAAGGAAAGAAAAACATTCAATCAAGTTAAATTTCTAGTTCATGCATATGTAGCAAATCGTTTAAATTAGAGTATATCCATGTCAGACATTCATCCCTTAATCTAAGTAACAATGCTACTACATGTGATTAACGGAGTTGTGTAATTCTTGAAAGCATAACTTGCAGAATAATTTGTATTTCAGTTTCTACGACCAAACAAAAATAAAAGAAGAAAGAATGGAAATCACAGCATAGAACATATCAGTGATCAGTATCACTAACCTTTCTTGAAAGAACAGTCAGAATATCCAACCTTTCACGAGGAGATGGAAAATCACAGAAAAGGAGGCAGTCGAGCCTACCTGGTCTCAGCAATGCGGCATCAAGCAGATCCGGTCTACAGCTTATCATAATAATTCAAGTCAACTTTCATGAAACTTGAAAGGCATGCAACTCCAACTCGTAAGAAGAACCATGAAATAAGAAAATTCATAAATTCATGTAAGACCTTGAAATCAAGAAATCTATAATCTTTTTTTTTTAAATTGTGCTCTTCAAAAAGCTATCTTATTTGGTTATGCATCTCATGCCAAAATCAATCATGTGAAGATCTAATTGTTTAGAATCATTGACGTGCATCAGGACAATGCCTAAATTATGAACAATGCTCAACATTGTGGGAGCAACTGGAGATTATAATAGATACTATTGAAATTTGCAGCAAACACAAATACACCAGTCAAAACTTCAACGCCTTCTAATTCTGTTAGGAACTGTTTGAAAGCAAAATAACCATGAGAAAGATGTCAGAAATTCAGGCAAAAAGATAAAATGCAGCAAGCAAAATGATACTAACTTGATTGACAACTCGATCAGTTACTCAGTGTTGTCATGCCCTCTCTTAGGAGCAAAGGAATCGAATTCATCAAAAAATAGGAGGCAAGGTGCTGCAGCAGTTGCCTTTGAGAAAATATCCCGAACCTGAAACAATATGGCATTGAGCATGAACCATGAGTTAAATTTCTACAGCAGAAATGCAGTAACAGATTCCCCCAGCATAATGATGAACTTAATACAGTAAGGCGATAGCTGTACACCTCAGTATTATAGTCCCTTGGACTCGAGAATAAGTTAATAAATATTAATGGAAAGGGATCTACAAAATAAGGTAAAAGAGAAAAGGCTTAATTTTACTCTCTTACAGCTTGCTCAGAAGCACCAATGTGTTTGTTCAGTAGCTTCACTGATATAAATCTTAGTCAACAAGCAGCAGCGGCGGCAGCACCAACAATGTGAGTCTTGCCACAGCCAGGAGGACCATACAGGAGAACATTAGATCGCAACCTCAAAGGAGCTTTGGCAAATATATTTGGGAACTTTGAAGGCAGTTCTATCATCTGACATTGAAATATAATAATTCGTAATAGATAAAGAATATGATTCTTTCAGATTGGAATGAAACAATGACTGCTTGCAAAAGTTTAAGTCTTTGAGGACCAATTTTAGACATTACCCTAAATATTTGAAATGATAAATAAATACTATTATTTTGATCGTAGTGTTAGGAGCCAATTATTGATTGAAAACAATCATAGGCAATTTAGAAGCCAGAAGGAAAACTGCACCTCTTTGATAGCATCCCGAATGTCATTGAGACCACCAACCTCATCCCAACCAGTGCAACCAACATCAGGAGCAGATTTTGTAATGTCACGCATGGCAACCGGAAGGAAATCATGCATAGCATGAGAGAAATCATCCCTAACTAGTGCAGGCATGTGTTCTTCAGAGCCAGAATCAGAAGGCAAAAACCGGCCAACAGCAGCATGAAAAGCTCTATCAACCAATATTTCCTGAAATAATGAAATTCCTTAGTATCAACTTTTATGCACCATTTTAGGATAAGCAATGGAAAGAACATGCAATCTCATCCCCCTAGATAACACAGAACGCAACTTATTATATCTGATTTAGAATACATGCAAATTTTAAAAAATGTCACAAACATTAGAAACAAGAGCGATAAAGACGTTGGCAATATAAAGATGGAAGCAAGTGTTCTTATCCAGACGAGAAAAAAAAGAACATTAATGCCTCTTTAAAAAAGAAACACTAGACAGAAGTTCATGCACACACAAGAAACAAAAATACCAGATCATATGCATCATATCCATCACATTTGGAAGCAACATCCATTACGATATGATCATCACACTGTAGGGACCGCCTCTGAATTTCATGCTTCAATATGTCCCCACATTCAGAGGCCGCAGGTGCAGGCAGTTGTACATGAAAATCAAACCTTCCTGATAGTAACCAAATTCAATAATGGACAGCTATGAGAGAAAAGGGGGAGATAAGAAAATTTTAGAGTTGAGATTCGCTACAATTCCATTTGAAGTAAAGGAAGTTGTGATCCTTGAACCATTAAGGTAAAAATGAAGACAAACCTGATGAGCTCAAAGACTGGGGATACTTTCCAGAGATTGCACGGAAGCTATAAAAGCTACCGGACCAATACCACAGGCACTCTTCCTCTTTTCCTTCTCAATGTTACAAGATAATCTATTAGCTCACTACAAATAATCAGAACAAGAATACATCTAAGACATAAAAGAAAATTGTTTGGATCTGGAGGACAACATTAATTAAATAGAATCAAACATCTGTTAAAGCTTTGGTACTACCATAAAAGGAATAGAGGGGCAAATGGAAAATGCAGAGATATTTACCCAATATTCATCCATGATGTCAGTAGAAATTTAGTAAGTGCAACAACTGGGGTTGAAGGTTGAGATCCTTCTGAATCAGAGGAAGGCTGGATAATGCTATCAAGATCATCAAACACAACAACTGAAGGAGCATGATCTAGAGCTTCAGATACGGAACTTGAAAGTGCTAGACGAATGGTTGGAGCCTTCTCTAAAGAAAGTCCAGAGCAGCTTATAAATATTCTGTAAGTACAGACCAATATAAAAACCAGGTTTTACCCTCAGAAACCACCATTAAGAACTACAAAACCATAACGGAATGGAGATCTTTTTCCAGGAAGGGTCAGCCATGCTTATAGAATTTTAGACGTCTACATTGAGAAGGATGCATATGCATTTTCAAAAAATTTCTTACACGTGTGCTAACAGGTCTTCATGTTCTTCAAGGGACTTTGCAACAGCTCTTGCCAATAATGTCTTCCTAGAACCCTAATAAAAAATAATATTCCAGAAGTCAAAATTATCAGAAATTATTTGTCAAATGCAATAAAGCCCTCTTAAGCAAACAATAGAAGGAGGTTTTAAGATAACACAATTTCAAAGAGTCATCCTAACATATAGGTAAAAGAAATTATGCACCAATTTCTTGATCACAAAACATTAAGAACCAACAAGGTTGATTTGAGATTGCCAAAGATAAGTGATATCTACTTGCAACACCACAAAACTTTCTACAATATATACTTGAGAACTTTCCTTTTCAGGAAAAAGTTCGCAATACG
This sequence comes from Hibiscus syriacus, assembly GCF_006381635.1. Taxonomy (NCBI): domain Eukaryota; kingdom Viridiplantae; phylum Streptophyta; class Magnoliopsida; order Malvales; family Malvaceae; genus Hibiscus; species Hibiscus syriacus. Next base: position 626,049 of record NW_024062703.1, read on the forward strand.
ATGTTTAATGACATTTTGCTTTCTCCCCAAAAGTAAAATTTAGAGAAAAGCATGTATTTCTCCTTGATACTTTATCAAAACTGATTGCAAAAGAAGCAAAAACAACAGCAACTCACCGCAGGTCCATATATTAGAACATGTCCTGGAAAAGGAAGATTATAAGTATTAAACCAAAGTCCAGAAGAAGGAGCTAGTAACACCATCAATCCTGCATGTAGTAATTTTCAGGTGAAGAAGTCCAAAAAAAAAACTAATTGTAACAATATTATAGTACACTTATAAGAAAGGCCCAGAGGAAAAATTAGTGTCAATTCCTACAGAATATCAAAATCTGTTGAAATTTTCAAAAGAGAAAAATACCTACTATTTATAACATCAGAAAAATACCCATCCAGCTTAATGAAGATACATTTGTGCTAAACCCTTTGATAGATGCTCTGTCTTTAGCAGCTCCGGACCAAGCGACGATCCAAGTATCATCGGATGAGGAGGCGCGTGGAGGCGAAGCTCAAGGGCGAGAAGGGGAGGGAGGAGAGAAGAGCGCGTGGACTGAAGGGTTGGATGAGTAAAAGAAGAAGAGAGAGGAAGCAGTTTCTATTTCCGGATAGAAAAGCAGGTTAATATACGATTAATATACGGTATTATTAGATATATTATAATATATTTAATAAATTCGGTTTAGTGTTACGAAATGTTGAGTAATAATAATGTAGTAGGTCTAAGTCATGAAGAAATATTAAAAAATTTGACAACCGACAAATTTAACTTGTCGGTTTGTGTCGATCTAAATTAAAAATGTATTAATTCATATTAATATAACAGGTAAAAATATGATAAAATTGGTCACGAAAAGACAATACCGGTAATGTCTTACCGGATATATTGAACGTGTCGATACTTTAATATAAAGATCGACACTTGTAAATTTAAAAGAGAAGCAGTTTTAACGCCTATAAAGTATCGATACTTTATAAAAATGTATCGATCCACAACGATATAACAGGTAAAAATATTTCAAAACCGATATCGAAATGATAAAACCGGTAAAGCGCTACCAGATATATTTAAAGTGTCAGTACTTTAATATAAGTATCGACACTTTGTGAATTTAAAAGAGAAATAGTTTTAGCGCCTATAAAGTGTCGATACTTTATAAAAATGTATCAATCCACAACGATATAACATGTAAAAATATGATAAAATCGGTATCAAAATGATAAAATCGGTAAAGCGCTACCGGATATATTGAAAGTGTCGACACTTTAATAAGTACGTGTAATAAATTATCGATACTTTCAAAGAAATAGTAATTATCCTTTCGAAAGTATCGACACCTGACATAAAAATATCGACAGTTTGGTAGTTGTATCGATTAAATATAAATAACATATCCTATGAAAATATAAAGGCCATAACTAAATATCCTCTGAAAATATATAGAACGGACGAGTTTTTGAAATCGAAGCGTAATTGTTGTTGCATTTCAGAAGGCATTTCTAAAGCGAAGTTTGTTTGTTTGTTGCTGCAGTCGAATCGAAAAGTATATTGTCGAAACCCTAGTTTTTAATTATTACAGTCATCAGAATTATGCTTTTTATGTATTGTTTGTGGTTTTGGAGTAAAGAAGCATTTGAGACTGATTACAGGTAGAAAGTGTATTCAAGGTAAAATATAAATGTCGATACTTTTATTAAATATTATAGGTATAAAATGATATTATAGGTTGTATAAATGTGGCGACACATTTTGTAGTGGCCATTCAAATTCTTTTGAAGAAAACCGTTTTACCAAAAGAGTAGTTATCTATATTTGTATATTGAATAAAGTGTATATAACAAGTATTTAATTTGATTTGTGTAAACTGGTATATGAAGGAAAAATGGAGTCAATGGGTGAAAAAATTGTTGGTGGCGCAGATGACTTTGAAATTGAGGTCGAGACTCGAAAGCAACCAAAGGGTAGATATATGTACTTCTAGTAAGGATATATGTACTTCTAGTAAGTATCAATGTCTTTTTATTATTGTTGTTGAAATGGTAATTGGATTAAAGTATTTAAGTACTTTAAATTGATTACAAATTTTAAATGTTGACAGTATGACCGAATGCAAAAGGATGAAGGAAGATGGCACACAGAGCGGTTCGATATGTAAAATGAAATTGACGTTGAGTATTATTTAGTGTTAATGTATTGATTAAGAAACATTTATGCTTAATATTAGGTGACAAAATATGTGAGGTCCAAATGGAATTCGATGAGTGATGCTAAAAAGGAACCTTACATCACACAGTCAAAGAATGATAGTAAAGAATACAAAGAACGGAGGAAAGCACATGAAAATAAGGTATTCATTAAACTTGTAAATACGTTTATACAAAATATATAAAAATTATAATATTGTATATTTTAAAAATGTAGGAAGTGTCAACAAGGTGCAACATTAAAAGGGTGAATTCATTAATTAAACACCTTAAGGAGAAGGGTCAGTTGAATGTGCTGAGAAAAATAGGGTTTGGATCGTTGGTAGGAGTAAGGGATCGACCTATTCGAGGAAATTGTGTCGATCCTTGATGGCGCAATTTGATGTCAAACAATGTATTGCTAAGTATGGTGATTTTTCATTTCCTCTCGGGATTCTATGTGTTGCAGCCGTATTGGGGGTAGAAAATGAAGGCAAAAGTGTTGTAGAAGTCTGTAAGAGTAAGAACTGGAAAACACTTGCCTCCAAATATGGTTTAAAGCAGATGATGATATATGTTTAACTTGAAGAGGAATCAAAAGTGGATCTTACGAGGGATGAGCTGAAGGCTAGAGTTCTATTATACCTTGTCGGTATCTTTCTTTGTCCAACGAGTGATACGTCAACGAACAAAGACTATATGAAGGTCATTTGCGATGAAGGCTTGAACGGTGAATTCAATTGGGCTGAATATGTCCATTCGAGATTGATTGAATCAATAATCACCTTTAAAAAGGGCAGCCAGAGATACCTCAAAGGGTGCATAGCAATCTTAGAGGTAAATGACTTGAATAACTTTTTTGTGTTTTTATATAAAATGATAGTATAGTTATTATATAAAATTATAAATTTTATTATAAATACAAGTTGCACTATTCGATTTTTGGTCAGGCTGTGAGGCAGTGCCGGCTTATGAAAGAACCAGAGTGGCACACATCCGTGCATGGGGGAAGGAAGAAGTGGTTAGAGTGATGGCGAAGTTGAAGTTGGATAGACCGAGGAAACAAGAAAGGGTAATAAATGTAATTAAATAATATTAAGAATATAATCAATGTCTTAATATTGTAATTTAATTTTGAAGGTTATTGACAAGGAGGTAGAGGAGGCAGAGGAGAAGAAAGAAGAGATGGTTGTATTGGGGAATGACGGTGAGGGGGATGACGGTGAGGTAAAACAAAGTAACTTCGACATTTTGAACTCTGAATTGGCTGATATCAAAAAAATCCAATTTGATATAATACAAAGACAATCAAGAGTCAAAGAGAAACTTGAGAGAGTCAAAGATACACTTGAGAGGCATAAGGGGGAAGTGGAAGGAAAAATAGATAGAGTGGTGAAAAAAGTAGAGGTATTGAGGGGTGAAGTAGTGAAAGAAGTTGAGGTGTTAAGGGGTGATCTTAAGATTTGGACGGGTGAAAAATTTGATGGAGTGGTGAAGGAGGTTGTGGAATTGAAGAGTGAACTTACGGGGGTGAAGGGGGTGGTTGATCAATACTTGGATGAGGAGAAAAATTGAAGGGTGAAATAAAATAGATGAAGAGCTATGTAGAGAAAAAATACGATGAATTGAAAAAATATGAAGAAGAAAAGAGGGATGAGGAGGAAGAAAATATAGAAGAAATGAGGAGGAAGGATGTCGATGTCATCTATATACCGGAAAGTGTTATAGATGCAGATTTGGATTCGGAATGTCCTGCACCCTAGAAGAAGAAGCAGAAGGTAAGTTGAATAAAATAAAACTTAATTTGATCTTTATCATGTTGTTGTGACAAAAATTTGTATGCAAAATTGTAGGTTGAAAAATCTGATATTCCAAGCGGAATTGATGACATCGAAGCTGCAATTTGTGATTATTTATGGAATAGTGGGTTAGAATCGGGGTAAGTGAAATATATTGCTTTGTGAGTGATATTTAAATATTTCATGACAACATATTAATCCTAATGATTCATACAGATATTCTGTAATCTCAATGGGAAATTAATTTGCTAGGGTATACGATGTTGCAACGTTGAAGCCTACGAAATGAGTTGGCGGTGTGGTAAGTAGAAAGTACAAAATGTTAAAACCTATTGAATATGTTCTTATTGTGTAATTAATTTTGTTAGGTTATTGATTTGCTCGTCTGGACAGTATGCTACGATTCGAAAAAGTCACTTTAGAGGATTGGTTACATTCCATACCACTTAGCGGTGAGTTAAATTAATAAATGTTGAAAAGTAGTGTTATAGACGGTAAATTAATAATGATTGTTGCGTAATTGCAGCAACAGTCGTTGGATGCCAACAGCAAAATTGTTGAGAGTATTGCTACCTTTTGGGGTCTCATATTGGATAACTATGTTAAATTCACTGACTGTAAGAAGGTAAGACACCATACCAATTGCAAATGATATTTTCGGATATAGAATGTTGAATTTTGTCAAATTGGGTGTGAAATTTGTTGCAGATATGATCACAATAAACTACCATAATTCACATTGGTATCTGTTGGTGTTGGATATGGTAGATCATGTTGCAACAATATATGATATATGTTTACATCTGAAGCAGCTAACCAGAGAGTGAAAGATGCTAAGAGATTGGTATGTATGTATGTATGAAAAGACATTATGTAAATTATAATGCACAATTTTTTTGGATCATAACTTCATATTTTTAATGCAGATTAAAATATTAGATGTTTATAATAAGAAACGCATTTGGGTAGAATACTGTGGATCTCTAGGAAAGTTCCCCTTGAAAATTTTCAAATTTGTGGAGCATAAGAAGAATAAGCAATTGAATGGGTATGATATGTTATCATAAATAAAAAGCTTAATTTATGCATGATTCATAATTGACATGTGTGGTTTTCAAATTTTGTAACATATATGATTGCGGCATGTATGTGATGATGTGGATTGAATCGATCGGTTCTACAGGGGCAACTGATGATTTTATAAGTGGAATTAAAAATTCGTTTGTGGTAAAATTGTTAAAAGTCGTAGATTGAATGTTGTGGTTTACAATACTTAACGTTCTGACAATTTGAATATAGGTTGTTGGAGAATGGGATCGATCGCGAATATTAAACGATCTCGTAAGCCACAATCAAAATCAACGAAGACAGGAAATAACAAAAGCTGCCATGATACACAAGAATAACAAAAGGATGCAATGATGTAAATGTAGGGTTAATGTTGTATAAGATTTATAATTTTGTATACGATTTATAATTTTGTATGTGAATGTAATTATGTATGAGATGAGAAAAGTTAGCAGTAGGTTGTTGTACATGTTTCTTATACACATTAAGAGTCATGTTGATACGTACGATATATGGAGATTGTTGTCAAAGGTAAATTTACAATGTAGTTGGTATAAATAGACTTTTTACTGAAAATTTAATAAACACTGATTTGTTTCCAACATTTTGTCCAGTATCATTCCCAAACGTAAAGTTTCCAAAAAATAAGTAAGCATATGTGTCGATCCATATATAAAAAGTATCGATCGCAGAAACATCGAAACCCATAAGTATAATGTAATAGGTAATTTTTCAATGTAACCGGTATAAATTTACCGGTTTTACAAAAGAATAGGTCTACAACATGTATCGACACTTTTTGATTTTGTGTCAATACTTTTGGTCCAGAATGAATGCCAGAAAGGGCGAAACCATAAAGTGTCGATCCATTTATAAAAAGTATCAATCCCAGAAACATCAAAACCCATAAGTATAATGTAATAGGTAAATTTTCAATGTAACCGGTATAAATATACCAGTTTTACGAGATAATAGGTCTACAACATGTATCAAACCTTTTTAATTTTGTGTCGATACTTTTGGTCCAGAATGAATACAAAAAAGGGTGCAACCATAAAGTGACGATATATTTATAAAAAGTATCGATCTCAGAAACATCGAAACCCATAAGTATAATGTAATAGGTAATTTTTCAATGTAACCGGTATAAATATACCGGTTTTACGAGATAATAGGTCTACAACATGTATCGACACTTTTTAATTTTGTCTCGATACTTTTGGTCCAGAATGAATCCCAAAAAAGGTGCAACCATAAAGTGTCGATCCATTTATAAAAAGTATCGATCCCAGAAACATCGAAACCCATAAGTATAATGTAATAGGTAATTTTTCAATGTAACCGGTATAAATTTACCGGTTTTACGATAGAATAGGTCTACAACATGTATCAACACTTTTTAATTTTATGTCAATACTTTTGGTCCAGAATGAATGCCAAAAAGGGTGTAACCATAAAGTGTCGATCCATTTATAAAAAGTATCGATCCCAGAAACATCGAAACCCATAAGTATAGTATAATAGGTAATTTTTCAATATAACCGGTATAAATATATCAGTTTTACGAGATAATAGGTCTACAACATGTATCGACACTTTTTAATTTTATCTCGATACTTTTGGTCCAGAATGAATCCCAAAAAAGGTGCAACCATAAAGTGTCGATCCATTTATAAAAAGTATCGATCCCAGAAACATCGAAACCCATAAGTATAATGTAATAGGTAAATTTTCAATGTAACCGGTATAAATATATCGGTTTTATGAGAGAATATGTCTATAGCATGTATCGACACTTTTTAATTTTATGTCGATACTAATTTAAATATCGCGTGTTTTTCCCCTTCATTATTTATATATAAATCGATACAAACTCCAAATCGATAAACCCTAAACCTAAAGACATAAGAGAACTCTTCCTCTCCAACGAATACTAGCGTTATTATAACAGTGACGATAAGATATTCAAGTAAATTTATCGATATTTTATGGGTTTGATTGATTTTTATATTGGAGTTTTTTTTTTCCTGAATGTGTTTGTGTTCCATTGTAATAGCATACACACCCAAAATGGCTCCAAAACGTCAGCGTCAGAAGCGCGGTCTTTCTCAAAGCTTTTCCTCAACCCAATTCTTCTCAATCACAACCTCATTCTCAAACAAACATTTCTTCTGAGGAAATCAGGTCTTTCGAAACTCTGAACTTTAGATCCGATATGGAGAAACAAATATGGCAGATGAGTTTTAAAGTAAGGAAGATTCGTCCCGAACGTGTCATTGACCTGGTGTCGCAACCGTCTATCGGTTGTGCCCCGGAATTGGGCTTCGACGTGAAAAATGGATTGGGAGTCGCCACCGATCATTTATTTAAAAATAAATGGGTTGATCGGATACCCTATTTCTTACCTGATCTGCGTCTTTCCAAAGATGTGTCGGGTTCGGGAGTCGGTTACGATCAAGGAAGGATTAGCACCCTTGAACCGTCCTTTCGGTACTACGTAAGGATTAGCACCCAGTGCAAAAAGATCTATAGTCTTCCATTCATCAGGGTGGTTCTTCATTAGTTGCTTTATATGGATCCACTCGATTCCTTCCCCGTTACCTTTGTGTCGAAGTCGATCAGTCACCCATTTTTCATCAACCCCTGCAATCTTAGCTAGTCCGTTCTTGAAATGCTGACTCTTGATGTGTTTGATATATGCCCTCTTTAGTCTGATGTTTTCGCAGTACAGTAGGGTAGTATACTCTTTAATTGTGGGCACCATGTCCTCCCGGTTAAAGGTGAAACAACTATATCTCGGGTTTCAGAATTGAATTAATGCTCGGAGCAGGGGCTCATCAGTCTTGACATGGAGTAAGAGGGCAATATCACCATATCGTTGGCTGAACTTCTGCTTTCTGTCATTCCCCCAACTGTCCCAAATGTTTCGCAACTCTTGGACATCATTATGTTTCAGGCTGACAGAGGCATAGCTAACCAGCTCTGATACGTAGTTCTCCTGAAGACTGTCTCCCTTCTCTTTCTGAGTCATCTTGGACCATAGTCGTGCCTCGGCGTTCTTAATCTCTTGTATTACAACACCTTTGTCCATTAATTCAGATTATTTTGTGTGTAATAAACGCTTTTTAAGGATCAATAGCCTCTTGTTATGATGCAAATGCTAAAAAAACAAACACAAAGGCAGAAATGCTAGTAAAATAAATAAATAAATGACGAAAAAAAAGACATGGTTAAGGTAAAAATATCCTAGGTTTCGGAAATGTGGTTTCGGGATAGGCTCTAATTCTCCATGGTCTCCCAGTTTAGGTTCTAAAAACGGTACCCGAGTTCTCCTTGCCGGTGCTCCCTTGGGCTTGCCAGACCCTTAGTCCTAAACCCATCACAGGCTTGTGTGGACTAAGTTAAACTCGAGGGGACACATTCCCTTATGCCCGCACGGTGAATAAATTCACACGAAGACATAAGGTATATGAATCCCGAAGGCTACTTGCTAGGCCCGCACGGTGAATAAATTCACACGAAGGCGTCGCTTTCACCCTCACTTAAAGCAGGGTTTGGAGCTCGGGTTTAGAGCCTTAGATGAAAAATCTTTAAGGGCTGAAATCATTAAAAAACGGTTAGTACAACTATTTACTCAAAAATATAATCAAAAGTAAGTAATAAGGATCAAAATGTTACCTTAAAATTTAAACTTACCCTTTTCATTAAAAAGACAACTGAAAATTATCTTAGACTGACTCACTTACCTGTCTCCCTAGCGGAGTCGCCAAGCTGTCGCAACCGTCTTTCGGTTGTGCCCCGGAATTGGGCTTCGACGTGAAAAATGGATTGGGAGTCGCCACCGATCATTTGTTTAAAAATAAATGGGTTGATCGGATACCCTATTTCTTACCTGATCTGTGTTTTTCCAAAGATGTATCGGGTTCGGGAGTCGGTTACGGTCAAGGAAGGATTAGCACCCTTGAACCGTCCTTTCGGTACTACGTAATTTCTAGTTGTTTTTGATTAAGAAAATTGCAAGTTAAATTAAAAGGTAAAATTTGATCCGAATTACTTACCCTTAATGAGTTTACGGAAATACCCTTAAAAATAAGATTTTAAAAGAAAATAATAATAATAAAAGAAAGTAACAAAACTAAAGAGTAAACCAAGTAAATAAATGAAACCAATAATAATAAACATAACAAAATTGGATTAAAAAAATGAAATTGAATAAAATAAAATAAATGAAGATAAAATATATACAAAAAGAATAAAAAGGTAAAGTGTTTTTTTAAAAAAGAAAAATAATAATAAGAGCAAAGAAACTAAAAATATAATGAAAATAAATAAATAGTATAAATAAAATAATAAAAATATATATAAAAATATAAAAATGTATGTATAATATAATAAAATACTAATAGTAATAATAATAATAAATAAATGAAAAATAAATATACATATAATATTAACTAAAAAAATAGTAATAATAGAAATATAAAATAAAATGAAGTAAGAATATATATATAATGTTAGGAAAATATAGTAAAAAAACATAGTAAATAAGTAAACATAGATAAAAATAATAATAATATATATATATATATAATAATAATAACAGGAAAATAATATAATATAACGTAAAGAAAAATGAAAAAAATTATAATAAATAAATAAATAAAATATAATTAAATATATATATATATATATATATACATATAAATAATAAGGGCTAAATTAAAATAAAAAATGAATTAGGGGTCAAAATTAAAAGCCAATCGAAGAAAAAAATGACAAAACACGCGGATCCACACGACCCGTTTATAAAAATCCAAATAGTTTTTCAAAAAAACAAGCCTCAGGGACTAGATCTATAAAAATAGATCTCGAAAACGCCCCCGTTCATCGGCCAAAAACACTTCGCTCAGTTTTCTTTCGAATCAAAACACAACAAGGGTAAGAAAAAATAACATGCGAAGGTATGAACTTTACCTTTCAAAATATAAATGCTTCGAAAAATGGCTACGAGTTGCTTGTAATTTTTTGCTTGGTATTTCGTATATCCTCTTCCGAATGTGTTACAATAGTGAGTTACAATGACTATTTATAATGCTTGTGGATCCTATCTTTAGGAGTTTAAATAATAGTAGAACTCTATCATATTTTTAGGAGTTTGAATCCTAGTAGGACGAAAAGGTGTGTTGACACCTGGGTTTCTTGTTTGATGATAAATATGCATTTAGTTTTAAATCCACATTTACATCTTAGGGTTGGCTTGAATTCCTTGGTGTAGAACCAAAATATTACCCAAACCTAGTTAGAGTCTTCTACAACATTGCTTCCTTATAGCACGAGCCTAAGAAGACTAATATAATAGGAATTAATACCCATGTCATGGGGAAGGAAATATATATATCTATGGAAACTATTACGGAGGGTCAGGTGTCAAGAATAAAGGGGATTCAGATGAAAATAATTTAGATACTACAATACAACGGGTTCCTAGAAATAGCCCAATTCACCTAGATGTAGAGTCGAGAGTGTTTCATAAAATGCTTATGTGGTATATCCGGCCTAGTGGGGGAAAACATTCAACGCTTCGAGATAGCGATTATTGGTGGATAACAAAGTATAAATCCAAAACGGCTCAAAATATTGCTAAACTGATATTTAATACAATTGTATATATGGTCACAAAGGGATTAACAATTTCAACTTCACTACCATATGGATGTGTCATCACCCATCTGTTGAAGAAGAAAGAAGTTGATTTTTCGCATGACGCCGCTGTTCGATTAACCCACAAGATTGACATGTTATTTTATCATTGTGCGATGAAGCTCCATGTTGCGTGATGAATTACGTCAACGACATCAAACGAGTTAGGTAATTCATTATTTATGTTTATAAACATTTACACGTTCTGAAATGTATTTTATTTTCTTTTAACAGATGTGGACAAGCAAGCGGTCAATGAAGATGAAGATGACGATGAAGATGACGATGATGATGATGATGATCCAAACAAGTATATCGTGTCTGCAACGCCGCCTTCAAGAAAACTTTTAATTTTTGATCTCAATGGTGTCCTTGCCTACATCCCAAGACTGCCTACAGGTTTTAATTTTGTTCTTTTGTATATATTATTTTAACATATAAGCGTAGAACTTTAATCTCATTTTCTTCATGTTGTAGATGTTGTCCTCAAAACAGATTATTTGAATTTATGCAATTTTATGTAGACAATTTTGTTGTTGTCATTTGATCTTTCAAGATGAGGTTAGAACTCTTGAGCAATTGAATTACTGTAGCCAAAATTGTTAATATACAATTGAATGTTAACATTCAAACTTGATTACAATATCAGGCATAACGTCGACCATGTACTTGAGAAACTACCTTCATTTTTCTAAGCATTTTCTATTCGTTTGGGTAAGATGAATGTCGTTACAGTTTGCTGACTTTTCTTTGTCTATGATTCCTACATATTTATGTTCGACTGTTTGTGAACAGGATCAAGCAAAATGCAAAACATACGATAATGTTACCTACTGTAAAGATCTCAACGATGTTTGGAATGCGTGTCCTAATTTTAACGAGCTAAATACACTTTTGGTCGATGATTCAGCGAAAAAAATGATTTATAATCCGGTAAGTTGCATTTAAGCAATATGTTTTTCCAGTTAAACAGGTGTTCATACATTGATTGATTAACAATTTATGTGTTTATATAGAAATACAATTACATATGTCCACATACCTTTGACGCTGCTTCCCATTCGAACGACAATGCTCTAGGTATGACACAAATTTATTCATGCTTATGCAAATTTAGTTTATTGTTAGTAAAATTGTACCTCATTAGTTTGATCATTGAAATTATTTATATATGTCCTTAGAAAAAGATAGAAACATACGAGAGTATTTGGAAAATTTATTGAAGGAGCCTAATGTTCCGGACTTTGTTAGAAATAACCTTTTTTCATCGAATTAATTTCGTTGTCGATACATTATTTGAACATTGTTGTGTATGTATCTTTTGGTTTGATTATATTGTGTTTATATTTTCATTAATTATTCCATATTTGATTCTCTGTATGCAGATACATTTGAGGATTGTTGAAATATCAATACTAGTTATTAATGTATTTTACATCTGCGTGCAAATGTATCGAAACACATTATTAAAGAAATGTTTCTATGATCTCCACAACAAAAATTTCATACTTAGAAATATCGGTATATTTATAATCGTTTTCTATAATGTATCCAAACTTAAAGTTTCCCATAAAGTGTCGATCCATATATAAAAAATAACGACCCCAAAAACATCGAAACCGATAATTATAATGTAATAGGTAATTTTTCAATGTAACCAGTATAAATATACTGGTTTATGAAAAATAGGTCTACAACATGTATCGATACTTATCAATATTGTGTCGATACTTTTTGTCCAGAATGGATGCCAAAAAGGGTGAACGCACAAAGTGTCGATACATTTTCAAAGAGTGTCGATCCAAAAGGGTTGCACGCATAAAGTTTCGATACATTTATTAAAAGTGTCGATCCCAAAAATATCGAAATCCCATAATTATAATGTAATAGGTAATTTTGTAATATAACCGATATACATATACCGATTTTATGAGAGAATAGGTATATAACATATCGACACTTCTTAATATTGTGTCGATAATTTTTGTCCAGAATGGACGCCAAAAATGGTGAACGCATAAAGTGTCGATACATTTTCAAAAAGTGTCGATCCCGAAAACATCGAAACCCATAATTATAATGTAATAGGTAATATACCGGTTTTATGAGAGAATAGGTCTATAACATGTATCGACACTATATAAATTTGTGACGATACTTTTTGTCCATAATGGATGCCAAAAAGGATGAACGCACAAAGTGTCGATACATTTTCAAAGAGTGTCGATCCCAAAAATATCGAAACCCATAATTATAATGTAATAGGTAATTTTGTAATATAACCAGTATAAATATACCGGTTTTATGAGAGAATAGGTCTACAACATATATCGACACTTTTTAATATTGTGTCGATACTTTATGTCTAGAATGGATGCCAAAAAGGGTGAACGCACAAAGTGCCAATATATTTTCAAAAAGTGTCGATCCCAAAAACATCGAAACTCATAATTATAATGTAATATGTAATTTTTTAATATAACCGGTATAAATATACCGTTTTATAAGAGAATAGATTTACAACATGTAGCGACACTTTTTTATTTTGATTTGATACTTACGATATATGGAGATTGTTGTCATTCCATTCCGTCTTCGAAAAAATCAGTTGATGTAGGTTGTGTGCTTATATTCAAACTGAGCTTGACTTGAGGAAATGTTAGTTTGTTATGCCCCTCACCGTTGCAGAACCCACATCGCCTATTTTCTTTTCGACCTTGTTCTTCGGTACTTCTTTTCGCTTGCGTTGTTTTCGTTGAGGGTCACGAACGTTGTTTACTACAATACTCTGGTTGACTGAATCATTCAAACCAAACGAGTTTTCTAATTCTTCTATTAGTCTTTTCATCTCATCTCTTGCGGTTTTGAAAGACTCGTCTTTCTTCGATGCAATGTAGCATAACATACTTGACGTTGAACGTAGAGCAGTGAACCTTGCCATTTACATCACTTCTGGAGACATATTCAAGTCAACAAACTGGGTGCAGAAGCCTTCGCATCATTAGTCGACCTAATTTGAATCAAAGTCCCAGGCAAATATGTGTAATCCAAGTGCTTCAAAATATGAAGTTGATGGCGACACGGAAGTCCAACGTCTCGAATTTTTTGCAGGAGCAAATTAGGGTCTTCGTACGAGAATCAAAACTAATTTCAAATTTCCTATTTTTTTATTTGTACTTTGACAAAATATAATGTTGGCATTCATCTGATAAGGACTGAATCTCTGTCTCAATCTGGTACAATGTCTCCCGTAGAAGTTCATCTTGGAACGCACGAAAAGATTCGTGGGTAAAAATCGCAGTAGCATGGTTTTCAAGGTCGACCAGTTTTGTGATATGGAAGGGCTTTGTATGGGAACTTAAGTAATCCACTTTTAACTCGTTCATACGCATTTTATTAATTCCATCTTCAATTGCATGAACAACATCTAAATATGTCTTCTTGTGTTTCAGTGCAATCACTAGTGAAGTATTCATAGACTCGCACCTTTGCATTGAGCGAATATTGGCAAAGAAATGACCGGTTAGATATGCTTGTGCCCATAAGTGACGTGTATTTCCCTTCTCAATCACCCATGGATACTTTTCGATGTTGAATTCTGAAACAACCGAACGCCATTGAATATCAAATTCCTCGATTGTCCACCAGGAAGCCATGCATTTTGAGAATGTTGCTGTAAATTTTGGGTCACCAATGTTAGCTTGTGCATTGCGAGAAAGATGCCAAGAACATAATTTGTGCTTAGCATAAGGATAACAGATTTGATAGCCCTCTGCATTGCCCTATCCCCATCGGTGACAACTGAAATAAGTGATTTACTCATCATGGCTTCTAAAAAATTCTGTAGCACCCACTCGAAAGATTGAGACGTCTCGTCAGCGATTATGGCAGTGGCAAACACAATTGTGTTATGATGATGATTGACACCGACAATAGGCATAATTGGTCGACTATACAAATTATCTTTGTACGTTATGTCGAACGCAATTACATTACCGAAGCATGTGTAATCCGATCTCGATGTAGAATCCTACCAAATAAGATTATGCAATGCCCCTAATTCGTTTACCGAGTGTGTCATAAAAAACCCAGGATCATCATGTTTTTTATAATCAAAGTAGGCAATAAGTGCATTCACATCCCCATCGACGATTCCTTTGTTTTACCTCTTTGAAGTGCTTTGTAGAGGTCTTTATGTATAAATCCAACATTATGATAGCCCCATGCCTACTGCGTTAAATAGTTCATTACTTGTGACGTGTCAACACCAACCTCTTTCAATGTTGTTGCCTCATCGATATCAGCCTTACTTATAGCTCTATTAGAATGCATAAATGGTGTCATAGCAGGTGTGCACAATGCATGATTATGTTCCTGATAAGACTTACTTATAACCCACTGATCGTTTGTATTTGTTGTTGTAACTACGACTCTAGCCTTACATCTTGTTCTTGTGACTGGCGTATAAGCACATTGACGATCAACAAT
This sequence comes from Hibiscus syriacus, assembly GCF_006381635.1. Taxonomy (NCBI): domain Eukaryota; kingdom Viridiplantae; phylum Streptophyta; class Magnoliopsida; order Malvales; family Malvaceae; genus Hibiscus; species Hibiscus syriacus. Next base: position 641,284 of record NW_024062703.1, read on the forward strand.
ATTGACTTTTGATACTCGAAACCCTTCTTTGGAACAACAAAATTATTGTGTCTTCACATTTTCTTCCACGTCAAGCCGTGTTGTTCCCTTACGTGCGCTAAACCCATGTTCTCGTGTGAATCCCTTGTAAAAGTATCAATCTTGATCACGTGAACAGAAGAGCTGACCAACCAATCTGTCATGTTCATCAACATTATGTACTTCATGGCATTCCTCAGTTGGCTTAACATTGTCTGCATCAGTATGATCCATGGCAAAAAAATTGTTGTGCAAGTTCAGTGGTCCCGGAGTTGATGAAGATGTAAGCAAATGTTTATTGAACATGTTTCAGTCGTGTTTCTTTCAATAGGATGTAGTATTGGTAATGTTAATTAAAGGGTGGGTACAACATTAAATTCGCAGTACATATTTAAGTATGTACAATAACTACCTAAATATGTGTTGATACATTTATACAAGTATCGACCCAAAAAACATCAAAACTAATAATTATAATGTAATAGGTAAATTAACAATGTAACCGGTATAAATATATCGGTTAATTAGAAAATATGTCAACATAATGTATCGACACTTGTGGAATTTGTGTCGATACTTATTGTCCAGGATGAATGCACAAACGAGGTGCACGCATAAAATGTCGATACATTTATTAAAAGTATCGATCCTAAAAATATCGAAATCGATAATTATAATGTATTAGGTAAATTTACAATGTAACCGATATAAATATACCGATTTTATGATAAAATAGTTCAGCATAAAGTATTGACACTTGCTAAATTTATGTCGATACTTTTGGTCCAGAATGAATGCCAAAAAGGGTGCAACCATAAAGTGTCGATACATTTATAAAAAGTATCGATCCGGAAACATCGAAACCCATAAGTATAATGTAATATGTAAATTTTCAATGTAACCGGTATAAATATACCGGTTTTATGAGAGAATAGGTCTAAATAATGTATCGACACTTTGTTAGTTTGTGTCGATATTTTTTTCCAGAATGAAATATGAATGCCCAACCAGGTACAAGCATAAAGTGTCGATACATTTAAAATTATATCGATCTAAAAAACATCGAAACCAATAATAATAATGTAATAGGTAAATTTGTAATGTTACCGGTATAAATATACTGGTTTACTTCGAAAATAAGTCAATATAAGCGCTATCTATTACATTATATAAGAGCTACCTAATATGTTATTGTACTTGATAATATTTCTGGTTAAATGCTTATTTTATTATATAAGCGTTACCTATTACATTATATAAGCGTTACCTAATATGTTATTGTACTTGATAATATTTACAGTTAAATGATATAACATTACCAGTCAAAATTTTAACCGATCACACCATTTTTAGCCTTTTTAACATCCGCACAGCAGAACTTCCCCTTCTATTTCATTCTTCTCTTTCTTGAGGATTTATATTTTTAGGATAAATTACATCCAAAGTCCCTGAACATGCTCAATCATTCCATTTTGATATTTAATTATTATAAAATAATAAAATTAAATTTATCAAAATATATTATAAAATTGATAAATTTAATGATATTTTACCATACTTAAATTAAATTTATGAAGATTATTTATTCTATCAACATTGGAAAAAATGACAACAGTGAAGATTCCTTACTCTACTGACGTATAGAAATAGAAGTCTAAATCTAATTTCGATTGAGCAATATAAAAATAGAAGTCTAAATCAGTAGCATTCTTAGGATGTCTTTCCATTTAGAGCGACAAATGGGGCAAATAATTTAAATAATAAAATCTTATTGGAATAGTGACCATTATATATATATATATATATATATATATATATATATATATATATATAACGGGTAAGTCGATAATAATCGGCTTGCCTTTTGAAGGAAAAATATTTTGAAAAAAGGAAGTCATAATCGAGATAAGAAATATAGTTGTAATTGAGTGTAAAAACTTTGAACCTTGTCCAATTGTTTCTTAATAAGTTTAAAACAATGATGGGGTTTTGAAGCGTTTAAAAATTGACTTTTGTTAATAATTGCATAATCTATTGATAGATTATTGAATTTTAGGCACAATCCATATCGACCCTTGATAGAAGATAAACTAAATACTTTAGGCAATTAGAAGCCTCATAGTTCATCAAATTACCCAAGGCTTTAGTCAAGCAAAGCTGGTAGCCTAGATTTTAAGGTCATTGTGTCCACATCTTAAAATCTAGTGCCTATCATATCACCTGGCTGATCGAACCAATTATTCCAGAAAAACAATAATAATGGAAGTAACTAAGCTGAGGCTTGTGTTCTTATTTTCTTTTGTCATACTAATCCCAAGTCTATGGCCAAATATCGCTGAATTTGATGACTTTTGGAAGCAACGCGAAAAGGAAGCTCGCCATGGAGGCATATGAACCGAGTCCAGAAAACATCACCAATCACCTCAATTATAAAGTTAACAAGTAAATATTATCCTACTTTTATGTTAAATAGAGACATTATATAATATCTTGGGCAAATTGTCGCAGGATTCGAAACAAAACGGGGGCCAATCGGATCATAAAATTCGAGAATGTTATCGCAAACAACACAAGAAGATGCCTGAGGGGTGAACACAAGAAGCACAAGGGCCCATGCTTGGCAACCAATCCGATCGATAGGTGTTGGCGATGCAAGAAGAACTGGTGACGGATAATTCCGATGATGATGTTGTGAATCCCAGACAGGGACTTTACGCTATGCTGTGATCCAGAAGAATCGTTTTCGCTCGTGATATGCACATCAAATTGTCGGTGGAGCTGATAGTTCAGAGTGACAAGACAATCGATGGTCGTGGTGCAAATGTTCATATAGCTCACGGATGTGGCATTACACTTCAATTTGTGCACAACGTCATCATCCACAACGTTCATATTCACCGCATCGTTCTAAGTCCCGGTGGCCTGGTAAGGGACTCCGAGGATCACTACGATTACCGAACGGTCGGTGACGGCGATGGGGTTTCCATCTTTCGATCATCAAACATCTGGCTCGATCATATTTCCATGTCCGAATGTCAAGATGGACTCATCGATGCAATCTAGGGGTCCACTGCCATCACCATCTCTAACTGCCCTTTCACCCATAATAACGACGTAAATTCATCTTGAAACACTCGAGCTATACATATTTTGTACACCATTAATATTCTCGGATTTTCTTTCAGGTGATGTTGTTGGGTGCAAGTGAGATCAATACATGCAAGTCACACTTGCATTCAACCATTTTGGCAAGGAATTGATACAGTGAATGCCCAAATGTCGATGGGGATTCTTCCATGTCGTCAACAATGACTACACCCATTGGAAAATGTATGCCATTGGTGGTAGCTCTCATCCTACCATTATCAGCCAAGGCAATAGGTTCATTGTCCGGATGACCCCAATGCTAAAGAGGTAGGTAAATTGATCAAAATTTCATTAATTCTCTAACTACAATAAACACAAAGTGACCATTTTTGTATTTTTCAGATAACCAATAGAAACTATGCTACTGAATCAGAATGGAAGAATTGGATATGGAGATCTGAAGGAGACTTACTCGTGAATGGAGCCATCTTCACAACTTCTGGGTCACCCTCATCTCCTTTTCCAGCAATCAATAATAAGGATATGATCAAAGCCAAAGCTGCAACTTTTGTTAGAAGACACTCGTTTTGCAGGCACCTTAAACTGCATAGAAAATATCGCCTGCTAAAAATAACTTCAATTCTACCAGTCTTCAAAAGAATGGATAAAGTACACAAATGGTCCCCTGACTATAGTATAATGATTTATTGAGTCCCTTGGCTATTACATATTACAAAATGGTCTCCCGACTATAAGGAGTTGCTTTGTTGAATCCCTCGACTATTAAAAGTTACAAAATGGTCACTCGACTATTCATTATGTACTAAACTCGTCATATTTTGTTAAATTTTGACAGTAGTCTGAGCTGTATGCTAACCTCCTAATTGAGATATGATAAAATCTGATATCATAATCTCAAATGACTATCATATCTCAGTGAACATGTTAACGTCCAGCTCATACGACCGTTAATTTTTCAACGGAAAAGGACGAGTTTGGAACACAATGAATAGTCTAGTGACCATTTTGTAACTTTGAATAGTCGAGGGACTCAACAAATCAACTCCCTATATTCCATGGATCATTTTGTAACATTTAATAGTTAAAAGACTCAACAAAATATCAGAAGACCATTTGTGTACTTTACCCTAAAAAAACTGATTTTCTTTCTTATTATGAAAAAAAGTTGGTGATGGAAAAAAATTATCCCATAAGAAATATAAATATGACATTAGCTAACACGGCATCAATAAAGTGCAATCAATATATTGTTTTTCTTAATTCAACAAAATAATATATTACATTATAAATTCATGAACCTATTATGAAAATTTATTTTGTTATTACATTATGATCTATTGATTTACATGAATGATATTAAACTCACTATTGCTCCTTATTTTTTAATTGAGCAACTCATTTTTGGGGCTTTTTCATTTTTTAAATTCTTTAAAAAAATATATGATTTCTCTTAGTCATCATTAATTCAATTTAAAATCTTTTTCAAAGGTTAATTTTATTTTATTGCTGATCTAGTTTGTAAAATATTTAAAAATTCATTGAAGAACTCTCAAAAAAATTTATTTCGATTAGTAAATTTATATGAGAAAAATACTTGTTAACGAAAACGAATTGAAAAACAATAAGGTTCTATTTAATTACCCATTCAATAGCTACAAATTAGGTCGGTTCCGTATGCAACTGATTTTAATACCTAAACTTTTAATTTTTCAAAATCATATATAACGTTTAGTTTTTATTTCATTTAATACATCGGCCGTTAACAAAACTTAATGTGTTTAATACTTGAACTGTTAGTTTTGGTCTTTTTTAGTATTTAAAATGAAACAAAAATTATTTTTTTCAAAACTTAATGTTAAATTTTGAATGAAGTACTATGAAACAAAAATTAAATATTTTAATGGCGGAGTATTAAAATGAAAAAAAAATTAGTATGTTTTAATAAAAATAAAAGTTTAGTATAAAACGAACTAAAACTAATAGTTTAGGTAGAAACGTGTAACTTACCCTTAACTTAAATATTTTGATCATTATATTTGTTTTTTTTTTTCTTTTCATCTATGAAAGCAATCGAGATCTACAAACAAGAGTGGTAGATGAAATCTTGGAGAACAGCTGAACAGCATCATCTTTGTTGACTATTATTTGTTCACTTTTTGAGAAAGAAAATCTTAAATTCACCACTTAGGTAACTTTCTTAACAACTTAAAGTACAAATTTTACCTTTAATTATTAACATATTATATTTAGGAAGAAAATGACTTATCCAATATTAAAATTAAAAAAAAAAGTTTAACAAGTATAAGATGTCGTGATAAAGAATATTGCACAGGTGGTTTGAATTTTACAAAAAATAAATTATAAAATACACATAATCATAGAATAATATAGATTTAATTAAAGGAATAAATCATATATTTTTTCAAACCAAGTAAAAAAGAAATGGGTTTGGTTTGGTTTGGTTGATTAACCATTACAAATGACCTTTTGGCTTCGCCAGTGCTCATATCAGGTATAATAGAATACGTGATAGCGACATCGAAGAAAATCAAATTAAGCTACAAGATGACACATGTTTAGACTTTAAGAATTGATTGTTTCACGAGATTAGTTCAAGTGTCGAAATACTTGTGTCCTGTCAATTACAACTAATATATTTGCTTTAATGACCTTTGACCATGCAAGAGGAGACACAGTGATATTGACACATGATTTTACGTTGGGTGGACTTTTACAATTTATGGGGATAAAAATTATTGGTGGATCTAAAAAAATTAAAAATGGATTTTAGCACTATTTTTCCTAATAAATATGAACAGGTTTATAAACGAATATGAATAAGGGTATACTTATGTTCGTTCATTTAATTTTAACCGAACAGACATAAACAATTAAACGAATTTTTTTTATTCGTGTTCATTCGTTAAAATGATAAATGAACATAAACAAACAAACGTAAATGAAATAAAATTGATTGAGTTTATATTTGAAAAGAGTTTTTTCTTTTTAAAAATTTTTAGGATTTATATTTTCATTAATTGATTCGAATATTTTTTATTTTGATTTAAAATAAATTGTTTTTTAAAATATTAATGAATTTAAGGATAAAATTTATTAAGTCTTAATATTTCAAATGAGACTAGAGATCGAGCTGAATATAAACGAATAAACATAAACTAACAAACATAAACAAACAACCATAAATGAACATATTACTGAACGTTCACAAACGTAAATGAACGAACAAGCTATTCGTTCGTGTTAAACGAACATAAAATCTTGTTCATGTTCCTTCATTTAATAAATACACAAACTTCTCGCCGAAAGGTTCGCTAAACGTTTGGTTTGTTCACATACCTAGAAATGGGTTTATAATATTTTTATTATCTTTTTCTCGTTCCCTTAAAGCATTAAAGTAAATTTAATAATTCATCTAAAATAATGAAATGCACTTAACCTGTTAGAGGGTTTAGTGGATCCATCCATAATAAAAATAAATAAAAAGTATAAAAAAATATTTAAAATAACGATTGTCCTCGTCTGCCCTCATTCCTTACGTCCATTGGACCATCTCTGAAGAATACAAGAATTTGGTTTGTGTTGAAAGAGTTGGGTTCTCAAAATAACGAGGACTAATATTACATTTAACCAGAAAAATGCACGCGAAAACGAGTTGCCGTTTCCCACCGTCATTCATTGGTTGACATTATATAATTGTTACGTAGTAACCATGAAAAATTGAAGATTTGGTGTCCAATAAATTCATGATTCATTTGTTTTGTCAAAAGAAATCATAAGACTAATTTGAGAGATATATAGACACACACATGAAGAACTCAACTTTTACCAGTTGAATCTCATGCTTTGATTTTGATTTTTTATTTTTTTTAAAGTTAGCAATCCAGATTTTCTGGCATATTTTTTAGAACCCAATTAATATATTAAAGTGATATGTTTTCTCACTTATGGAATCATAAGTCTAAGTTCTTCGTTTTTACCCAAAAATCGTTATAACAACGAAATATTATCTGTCATGTACACTTTCTCCAATTATTATCGATCTAGTACCTTTTTTGACAAAGCACTTATAATGAAATGCGTCTTTGGGGTTCTGTCCGAGTTGGTGCCACTGTGGAAAGACGCGGATCAGGAAGCACCCTTCGCGAGGTTCCGTCCGAGCTGGCAAAATGCGCAGATCTTTCATTTAAATCCAACCGTCTATCATAAATACTGTCAAACCGTCCATCCGCCTCCGTCTTCCCTATTAATATCCCCTCCCTTTCAACACTCACACCACAAACGAAAAAAATTATATTTATTCCTTCTATCTATCATTCTATTAAGTTTTAAGAAGATATAATTATCATTTTTAGAAGCTAATTTTTTATTATATTATAATCATTTAATAGTTTATTATTTTATTATATTTTATTGTACTAATTTTTATTACTTTTTGTAGATATAAAATGGTAGGTGGGTTGCTACGTTTATATGAAAATCATATCTCGAGTCATTTTGTCGATACAGTAATAATTTTAAATTCTGTTATTTTATTTATTATGAATGTTTTATTTAGTTATTTTTTAATATTAGTTTATATTTTAATTTGTATACTATTTATTTAATTAGGTGAATGACCATATACCAAGTCGTGTCTGGCCGTATTTAGCCGCTGCTGGATTCAGTGACATAGCGAAATATGAAGGACATTGTAACCTTGAACCAAACCTTATTTCTGCACTGATTGAGAATTGGAGACCAGATACACACACATTCCATCTTCCATGTGGGGAGTGCATTATTACGATGTAGGATGTTTCCATATATTTGGGGCTTTCGGTAGATGGGGATGTTATTTCTAGTATGACAGATGGTGATTGGCATTCCTTGTGAGATGAGTATTTTGGAGGTATCCCACCTAATTTCATCGGTGGTCGAATATAGTTATCATGGTTGGCTACAAATTTTCAATAGTTGAACGAGACTGTTTCGAGGAACAAGCTAAAATATTTGTCGGGCTTGCATATTACAACACATAGGAGGGATCTTAATGCCCTATAAATCTCGCAACCAAGTTCATTGTATGTGGTTGCGTCACCTTGCAGATTTTCGAGTTGTCGGCTCATTCAGTTGGGGCTCTGTAGTTTTGTCATCTCAGTATAGAGAAATATGTCGGGAAACTAATTATCAAAAAAATACTATCGGCGGATGTCTCATTTCTTCTGCAGTCCTAGGCGTGGTATCACATATGTATGGTCGTGAAAAATCCGTTAGTCTTCTCGTTATTGTTGAGGTAATTGCAATACTGAGTTCTTATATAATTAATTTTTAAGTATATAATGAAATTTTTTTACATTGAATAGGTGGTCATGTATAAGAAAAAATCATCGTGGTATACTAGACGAATTGTAAGAAATTTGGCTACTCATTGATTAAAAGACTGGTACAAAGGTATGTATTTAAATTTTATTATTTACCTTTAATTATCGTTATATAATTAGAATATTATTTTAATAAGAATTATATATATTTGTTTTAGTTTCAATGGGGTCCTTATTGTATTAAAGAAATGGGGCATTGCATCCCATCTCACTTGAGTGTCCCATTAGATATATGGATAGTGGCAATCTCTATGATATATTATGCTATTTTCAAGTGGCGTCATACTGATCGCGCGCTCTGTCAATTTTGTTTCGTACAATTTATTCCTGAAGCACCTAGGAATCTTGACAATATGCATAACGTCGATAGAAGGGGCAAAAAAGATGTCAACTGGCTGATGAAGCACAACGAGTGAGTAATGATCTGAGAGGATTGACGTGGAAGCATTACCTATAAAGAGTTGATTTATGTCGATCATTATTCAATTGCGAGTGACTATTATCAATGGTTCAACACGAATGGGAAGTCGTTCCTACTTTTCGAGGAAGTACGAGGCGGAAGCATTCATCGGCGTTGAGAAAAGAATCCACCATCACAGTATCATCGTTTCCTGACTCGTAGACGGAGAGTAGGCACTTTCGGATCGTCCTTAGCTATAGCACCGAAACCATCACAGCAGCCACGTCTACACCGATTTATATTCTGTAACTGTTTCAGATGGCACTACAGTTATTTCAGATAGCACCGTAGTCGTTGCTTATGCCACCACCGCAGAGTTTTATGACACCTCATGACGGATATACTCCCATGATTATAGATCTAGCGTGGTCTTCATATGTTGTTTATTTGGCGGGTGATGCTTCACCAGAGACACAAACACCTTCGACTCAATTTTTACATTCATCAATGTCGATGTTTTCGCAGTTTTCACAGTTTTCTATGAGCGGTGGAATGGTTAGTCATATACCTTCAGGGTCCTTATTCTATTGAGGTACTACATCGTCATTCGTCCCTCATTAAAAAAATATAGTTGCTACTGCTGCTGATGATGATGATGATGAGAGTGAGGAGGAATAACAACTTATATGAATAAATCCTCATCGAAATAGACAACCATCGCCCAGTGGAACAACATCAATGCACTGTGGGTATATAACATCCCGAAATCCGGGTCAGTGACTAAAATAAGAATTTTAGAAATTTAGGGATCAATTTAGGAAAATTGATAGTTCAAGGATTTAAATAGGAATATTTTATTATTGGATAAAAGGGTAAATATGAGATGATTATAATGGTATTATGATAATTTATCTTGGAAGATATTTTATCTCCCTTATTTAGGGAGATAACACGTGTGAAAGAGGAAAAAGCTTCAGAAGCTTATCTTCTTTCTTTCTTCTTCTCCCTCTCGTGGCTCCAGCTCCCAAAGGTAAGTTGATTTAATTGGTTAATTTCTGGAATTTATAGGTTGATTTGGAATAATTAGGTGTTATATAAGCTTAAAGAAAGCTTATATAAGCTTAAAGAAAACTTATATAAGCTTAAAATACCAAGAGGAAAGAATTAGAAATGAATTTCTATTAAGAGTTTAGAAATAAACTTTTGTTATAGAAAGGTTTTTGAAGTTCTAAGGATGGATTTGACTTATCAATGGGTTAATTAAGAAGTTAAAGGTGATATAATTGAATTTAGAACACATGGAAAATTTGATGAAATTCTTTAATTCAAGAATTATGGTGAATTATGAGAGATGGTAAAGTGTTATAGTGTTATAAGAAGGTTTACATATGTATATATAAGTTTTAAGGTATAAGGAGGGATTAATAAGTAGAATTTGGGGTCAAAACAAGACATTTTCGTGCTCAAGAGGTAATTTATGGGTTGTGTGCATCAATGCACATTCAATGTGTACCGATGCACTCTCAAATAAATGAACATCGAATGCCATTAGTGCATCGATGCACCCCCTTAAGAGTAAAACATCGAAGGTGATTTGTGTACCGATGCATGGGTAGTGTATCGATGCACATATTAAGGGATGCATCTATACATGGTAGAATGTACCGATGTACAGCAATAGGAAATGAAATAAATCTTTCTTTCAGTATAAGAAATTATAGATTATAGTATATCAATAGGATACTGATAGTATAAATATATGATTGTGTAGACATCGATCGAAAGCAAATTTCGGATAAGTCGGTAGAGTAAGATACTCAAAGAAAACAAGAGCTTAAGAGTATTTATTGAGACCAGGTGAGTACATGATAATAAGTGTATGTTATGTTAAGGAATTAAGACTTGTGATGAGTCTAATTCCGATATTATGACATGAGTACTAAAGCATAAACATGTAGTGATATGGTGTTAGATGTATGGTATATGAGTAAATGCATATGTCTAATTGTTGAATGCATATTTATGTGTGAACTATGTAAATGCATGTATTAATGATAATAGGACATGTGATCATGAGATATATGATAAAATATATGTGAAAATAATATGACTCATATGTGTTTCTATTAGAATGTTATATGATATGTTATGTATGTGAAATGAATGATATGAATACATGTTAGTATAATAAGATAGATTAGATATTATAATTAAATGAAGGGGTTGTATGAGAACATGTATATGCAAAAATGTGTTGTGAGATAAGAATCATGGCTATGAACTATGTAAAAAGGAATACAAGTAAAAATGAAAAGCTATGTGATAAGTGAATGTGAATTACATGGAAATATGCTATGTGAAAGTGAACTATGTGCCTACGTGAATATGTAAAAAGATAAATAATAATGCCCATGTTATATAATATGAGAGCTATAGGTATAGTTGGAATGCCAAGAGTCGAGGGTCTATGTGGTCCTTCGGGACATAGTGGTCATTCGGGACACAGTGGTCCTTCGGGACATAGTGGTCCTACTGGACAAATTCTACGCGCCCCTACTGGGATTTATACGACCTGTGGTGGCAGCATTGTGCACAACCTCTAGGTACTCACATACCTTAAGTTCTCAATAGTGTGCATGGGCTTTGAAAAGAAACATAATTTGATATAATGATATGTGTGTTTCCTGTGAAATGGTATATGTGATATGTGATATGTATAAGTGATAAGTTAAGATCATATAATAATAATAGTAATAAGTGCATAAGTGTAGTTGTGATATGAGATGTTATATGGTTATGTATGATATAATCATAGTAATCATTCATGTATTGTTGTGTTTTGAAATTATATTATATGTTTATGTTCAATATATGCTCATATGATAGAATTGAATTAATGACAAGGAAATAAGTAAGGATAAACATGTTAATGATGAGTTCAATAGGTATATAAGTATAAAGTGTATTACATAAGATATTGATGTATTTGTTAGTTACTTTATTTATTTACATGTCTCACTAAGTCTATGACTTCGCGTGTAAGTGTCCTACACGTAGGTGTGGATAAGTTAGATGATCAAGCTTCGGATTCGTAAAGCAGCATATCTCCGTGCAAAGTTCATATCAGAAATATTTTGTAAAGTATGTCCTGTCATATAATTTAGTATGTTGGCATGTAACTAAGTCATTATATATGTACGCTCTGATGGAGTATGTTAAGGTTTTAAACATGTTTATGTAAAAGAATTACTTTATAGAATAGAAGTTTTAAATTTTCTATGTTTTTTTTATAAAAGTATATGCTTTGAATGGTCAATGTGACACCTCGGACTCGTATCCGGGTCGGGTACGGGTTGGGGGTGTTACAGGGTAAGTTCAAAAAAGTCGATAGAATTGGTATCGATCGCGAAGCGCTCGATTATTTTGGTATGTATGGAAAATTTCGAAGTCGATTATTGTCTCAAGATTCAGTCTGTGCATTACCCTAAACCAACTTGGTAGTTCTTTGTAAGATGAATCCCACTAGACATTGTACTCATATTGAGACTGTATAGCTAAAATCAACACCCCAATAACTATATGGGAGCTTGTTTTGACCATATGCATGATGTCTTGGCAGATAATGTCAGAGTCTAAGTTATGATGGTCCTAGTTGATCCCTCTAGCACATCATGTATGAGGACCTTTATATAATGTTAGTTCCTATATGAGGATCTTGAATTATTGCGCACTCCATTATTACCCGAGCCTTAAATCTCAGCTATTCACCCATCCCCTCCCCTATAAATACCCTCGAATCGAAACATCAAATCACACCAAAATTACTTTCACATTCTTCCTTCTATCAACTCCTTCTATTAAACTAAGTAGATTTTATTACAGCTTTTAAAAGGTAAAATTATTTTTTTGTTATATTATATTTATTTTATATTTAATTATTTGACCAAATTTTATTGTACTAATTATTTTCTATTATTTTTTACGGTTATAAAATGGAAGACGTGATCATATCTCGAGATATTTTGTTGATACGGTAATAATATTAAATTGTGTTATTTAAATTATTGTATTTTTTTATTTTCTAGCATTAGTTTATATTTTATTTTGTATATTATTTATTTAATTAGGTATATTCAAACCATTGTTTTTGCAAATATAGGGCTGCCAATCTTTCAAACTCTCAAAATGTGACGTATTTCAGCTATTGTTTACTATGATGAAGAAATTCGAGAAGATGAAACTGGTGTTATCTTCGTATCAAATCATTTTGTTAGAATATTCTTCAAGAGAAACATCACTCTTGAGGAGATGGTCACTAAATTTAAGGAATGTTCATGTTGGAAATACTAGAATACTGCCCTTACTTCAATACATATTTCCAACTGCACTATTTTCGTTAACTTATACAACGTTCAAACTCTCCAACGATGACGATGTTGCTATGATGATTGATGTTCAAAATCAAAATTCAGACGTTGATACATAAATGTATGCCACATTTATTGGAGTGTCTGCGATTCGTGGTATGTCATTATGTTCCCACTATGGGCTGGCTCAACAAGTTGATCAAGTTGACAACCCAACTCAAATAATGTGTAATGATTTTAACTCGTTAATAGAAAATTCACATCTTGGTACCATCCCATCAAGTTCAATGGGGAGACATTCATCAACAACTTGTTACGATCTCTACCGATGTGGCTCCACGAATAATCCGTATGGTAACATCGCTTCCAGTTCAAGGGGAAGATATTTATCTGTCAATTTCTTTTACCTAAATATGGAGATGCTCTCGACACAACAATCTGTTCAATACCCATTTGACATGATACCTTCAAGTTCCAGGGAGAAGCATTCAACTACAAGTTTCTTTGACCTCAATGTGGAGATGCCTGCGACATAATACTTAGTTCAAAACTCGTATGACACGATGCCTTCAAGTTCAATGGGAAGATATTCAATTACCAGCTCATTCGACCTAAATATCGGCATCACAAAGGAGCCTTCATCTCTACCAGAAGAACCTCTTCGTGAACCAGGTGCGGATGGTGCTGAGACTGGACTATTCGTTAGGATGATCCTTATTTTTTTATTTTCTTCACAAGTACAATTTGTGGCCCTCACCGTAAATTTTGTGTTGCCACTGCGAAAAAAGTAGGACTATTTTGTTTTTTCCCCATATGTGTTGTTATCGTTTTATAAATTTAATTATAAAAATATATAGATATAGCCAATTTCATAACTAAATATATATACAGATAGAGATTTTTTTTATAGAGATAGAGATTAAACTTTTGAATATTTTAATATCATTTAAAATTATCGATATATGCTAATTACGTTCATTATTAATAAAATCTTTAGGTCAAACTCTATTATCATATGTTTAGAAAAAAGAATTAGGTTAAATTATAATTAAAACTAACTATAGATTTGGATGTTTGAGATTAAATTGAAAGATTAAAAAACTTGACGACTAATCTAGAATGAGGGTTATAATTTGAAAATATAAATAATATTTATAAGTTTAAGGTTTAATTTAAAATTAGAGACACAATTTGATGATGAAATTATAATATTCAAAACTTTAATAACCAATTTAAAATAAGAGTCCTAGTTGAGGACGTATAATGCAATTATCACTATTTTTATTGTATTTTTTAGATGGTTGCAAATTGAATTTTTTGGTAGATGAAATTAGAATAATTAGTGTTCTTCATATTAATTATCGCAAGTTAATCCATGATTAATACATTTGGTATTAAATGGACAAATTAAGCATAAAATCTATCACAATACTTGTGGTGTTTATATATGTCCTCTCACCTTTGGAAATATTCTTATTTTGCGATTGTGGAGAGTCACTCACATTCTCATCTATTCCTACAAAATTAAAAGTATGATTTTTTTAGCAAAAATATAAAGTTATATACACAAATAATTATTTAATATATCGATGGTAAAGTATTATAAACGGTTTTAATCTATTGTTATGTGTTGGAGAAAACAAATTCAGTATCGAAGTATCAAATAATAATTATACATATGGAGATGAGAAATAATTGATTCATCCTGATATGAAAATAATAGTATAATCGACTTTATATATTTAAGGATTATTGCTATAATACCATCTATCTATATTTTTTATATATTAGGTCCCTATTACCTAATAAAAATATATATATATATATATATATATATATATATATATATATATATCGAATCGAATGCAAATTTTCACCTTAAAATTTGAAACGAGATTCAAATCAAACTTCTCTTAATTCAGAGTAGATCGAATGACGGGTGAATGAGTGTAATTCAAATTAAATTTAGAAGAACCAAAAACTCGACCCAAACCTTAATGATTATCATTGAAATTTTAGATTTTGTATGTCTAAAAAAATTAACAAATGCGTGTGTTTTGTATTCTTTTTATTATTGGAAGAGTATGCCACGTCTGACGAGCACTGCTAAACACCACTATAGATGAGCATTGTTGACCATTAATTTAATTTATAAAAATTTAAAATTCTAAATGACTCGACATATAAATATAAATTAGTTAATAATTTAAAGTTAAATTAATGAAAATAAAATATTAATCGTATTATTTTCTATAATCTTTTTATCAATAAAAATTTATAATTTTTTTTTAAAATTTTATAATTTAATAAAATTATAATTTAAAAGTAAATAATAATTTATATATATATTTTTTAAAATTAAAATTCAAAAAAAATATAATTTAAACGTAAGCGAAATTTATATATTTTTTTTAAAAAAATCATAATTTTTTTTTATTTTTTTAAAATATAGAAAATAATGTAATTAATGTTTTATAAACATCTTTAAATTTTTAATTAATTTATAATTATGCGTTAAGTCCTTTAAAATTTTAAATTTTTATAAATTAAGTTAATGGTGCTCAACGGTGCTCATCGAACGTTGTAAAATTTTTTATTTTTATTACATCTCACAAAATATATAGAGTTCTCGTAAAGTACATAAAATAATTTTCATATATTTTCCCCATTCCCCCTTAAAGTTAACAATAAACCAATAGAAATATATATGGGTTTTTGAATAATTTAAATTTCTAACTAATGCTTTTTAAAAATAATTATTTATAATTGATTAATTGTATTAGTTTAATTGAAATTAAAGTTATCGAAGATTCTTAAGGATTGAATTTCATTGAATATACGATAAGGGACCAAACTGTCAAATAAAACAAATAAAATATGTTAGGCAACCATAATTTATTAGGCTTAAGTCTGGTTTGCTTTAATTAAACAATGAGAACTAATAGGGTTCCCAATTTATTTCATGTTGCATAATTTGAACTTTGTCAATTAAATTGTATTTTTTTAATTATCTAGTCCCTATACATTGAAGTCTATTAAATTAGTCATTAACTATTGCATTAAGCAGTATTAAATATTGATAATACATTTTCAACCATGTTGAATTTATTACTGGACCACTTTCAACATTTTAATCTTCATCTTCACATGAAAATTATTCTACAAGAGACTAAAACAAAATATCAAAGCATAATATTTATTATCAGTAACCGAGAAAAGGTGGAATAGGTCCTAAACTATCATTCAAATTTCAAATAGGTCCCTGTACATGTTTTCAAGGTAAAATTTGTTCTTTTACTTCATAAGTTTCAATTAGGTCTTTCAAATATCAATATTGTTCAATCAAATCCTTTTACCCGGCTTAATTATTAATTTAATATGGAGCATATTCAAAACACATATATCAAATTATAAGTTTATGTGAATATATATAGTTTAAATATGACATGTTTTAAAAATAATATCAATAAACTCCAAGAGGATTGTATAACTACACTTGAGTTGGATTTAAGTGGACATTTACCTATGCTAATGGTTAAGCCAATAGAAGAACTTAGTTAATATAAAACTTTAATATTTTTGAATTAAAATGTATCTTTTTTAGAACTGAAGGACTCATCAAAAATTAAAAATTAATTCTTATAAAATTAAAAGTAAATGTTATTATAAAATTATACTACTAAATAAAAAAATATTTATTATATATATACTTTTATCTGCTTCTCTCCTAATCCAACTCATTCTCTCTCTCTCTAGAACAAAGTTTTTTTGAGGAGAAAAAAAGGAAACACAGAGTATTTTACAGTTCTCTTTTGCCTCTCTTCGCATTTACACTTTGTTCCTTCAATCTCTTAAAGGCCCCTTTTCTTAAATCTTTTTCTTTTTGTGTTTCGATTTAAATACCCGTTTCGGAACTGTTTTTGCTTAGTAAAAGGAAAAAAAAAAAAGAACTAAAAAGAGAGGCATTACTTTATGGATCCGGAAGCCGGGTCTGTGACCCGGGAGTCTCGGCTGGTACTTCCTTTTTCTTTCAAATTTTTCGATTTTTTTGTTGAGATTTTGTTGTTTTTATTGACTCTGCGTTTCTCTTTAATCGTGGTTTTTGATGTTGTAGTTTTCAAATGCTTTGTTACCTTTGGATTCTGTTAGTTTGCTGAGAAAATTTGAAAGGAAAGAATAGGATTTCTGGTTTCGTTTACGTTGATAATAAATAAATTTTTGTATAGGTTATTGAAATGGAACTACATGCGATTAATTAGCTAAGTTTACGTTGCGTTTTGAAATTATTTTTCATTTAAAATTCACCATAGTTTTTTTTCTTTATCTGTCAGTTTTTATTCAATTTGGTTTTTCTTAAGCGTTTGTTCTATTTTCTTGATAGCTCTTAACACTATGTTTTAAGTATTACATTTATTTGAAAAATTGGAGTTCCAGAATCAGTAAAATTTTATATTGCTTCCTGCAGTTAACTTGTTAACATGCTTTTTTTCCCGACTAATGTTCCATTTATTGTAGATACCAGAATAATGGCATAACATTTTTGGATATGTTATCATGTTCAAGAAATGATAATCAATGAGAAAGTTCTAATATGTTTGGTGCTTTTTTTTACATGCAGAAATTTTACAAGTCTACTTTATGCCTAGCTTACCAGAGTTTTGGTGTTGTTTATGGTGATCTGAGCAGTTCACCAATCTATGTTTACAAAAGCACGTTTTCGGGGAGGCTAAGACTTCATGAGGAAGATGATGAAATCCTTGGGTTACTGTCTTTGGTTTTCTGGACTTTGACTCTAATCCCTCTATGCAAGTACATTATATTTGTGTTAGGGGCAGATGATAATGGTGAAGGTGCTTTCGAAGACCTGCATATTTTATTTCCTGATTTATTGAGAAAACATTATCTGCACTTTGTAATGATTTCCTAAAGGAGGCCTCGTTCCTGCAGGTGGAACCTTTGCTTTATATTCATTGCTTTGTCGGCGTGCAAAGTTGGGTCTTTTGAGTCCGTCCGATGCACCTGATGATGATATATCTGCATATGACTATGGGCCACACAGGAAGGAGACTGTAGCTAGTTCTATTTTAAAAGAGTTCTTTCATAAGTATCATAGTTCTCGGATTGTGCTGCTTCTACTTGTGCTCTTGGGGACTAGCATGGTTATTGGTGACGGCATCCTAACCCCATCAATGTCGGGTATTATATCTCTCTGAATGACTTAGAACTACAATTCCTTTATTATTTTCACATGTATGAATCTGGAAGTTAGATATTTTACGGAGCATGTGATGTTGCTTTGCAAATGAACTGTATGGAATTTAATATGGGTTGTTACATGCTGATTGATTTACTATTAATAAAAGTTGCATTTATTTACTTGTCAGTAATTTTTTACCCCTTTATGATTTTTTACTAATGAGGTGTATTTCTTTTTCAGTTCTTTCTGCAGTTAATGGTGTCAAAGTTAAGGCTCCTAGTCTTCACGGGAGTAAGTCAAATTAGCGTTTTCTATCTTCCTTTAAGGTGTAGGATCCCTTTACCATTGATCAAGAGTCACTTACTTCCTAATTACATATATCTACAAGATAAGCCCACCGGCATTTTTCCAGTTGCTATTTGGAAATTGCATTTGGACAGGGGTTTCTATAACTCCCTTTTGAATGGAGCTAGTATAACCTGTGATTTCTGATGCAGATTATACTGTGTTTGTTGCTTGTGTAATTTTGGTGGGGCTGTTTGCACTTCAGCATTTTGGCACTCGTAGCGTTGGATTTCTTTTTGCTCCTATTTTGTTAGCATGGCTCTTTTGCATTAGTACTGTTGGAGTTTACAACACAATATACTGGAACCCACGTGTAGTACGTGCTCTGTCACCATATTATGTATATAATTTTTTCAAAAAGGCTGGAAAAGATGGATGGAGTTCTCTTGGAGGTGTTGTTCTTTGCATTACAGGTTCGCCAGTTACCTCTTTTGCAGCCTCTTCCAATTAAGGTAATTAGAATGATGATTTTCCTTCTTGCAATTATCAGGCGCCGAGGCCATGTTTGCAGATCTTGGTCATTTTTCCAAACTTTCAATCCGGGTAAGTTCTTATCTGTGCTTGGATTTGAATAATTTGGAAAAGAATTAGAAATATCCTATCTATTTTGCTTGCCTCAAGCGTTATAGAAGTCTTTGTGAATGTTCAAAGCATGACATTTATGATCTTATTTCTTTATTTATATTTACATATGTTTCTGGTGAACAGCTTGCATTTACTGTTGTCGTATACCCTTGCTTAATTGTGGCATATATGGGTGAGGCTGCTTATCTCTCCAAGAACAAAGAGGACCTTCAGAGAAGCTTCTATAAAGCAATCCCCGGTAAATCCAACGAACAAGTCTTGTAATATTTAATTTGAGAGTGTCCATGTAAATTTGATAACTACTGTGTTTTGTCAAAAGTTACATGTAAACCATATAGATTAGAGATCAAATTTTAAAGTTCTATGATATGAAAGGCTGGATGAGTTTAACAGCTTTCTGTTTAGGCTGGTCTACTACTGCGCGGAAAAAATAAGATGTCTGGACTGCTTAAATTTTTAGATATGTGCTCGGTGCTCCAATCAAATAACACAATAATTTTTTTTGTAGAGGTTGTATTCTGGCCGGTTTTTATCATTGCAACACTTGCAACAATGGTTGGTAGTCAAGCAATTATTTCCGCCACTTTCTCAATAATCAGCCAGTGTAGGGCTTTGAAGTGCTTCCCGCGTGTCAAGGTGGTGCACACATCAAACCACATACACGGGCAGATCTACATACCCGAGGTGAATTGGATCCTGATGGTTTTATGCCTTGCTGTTGTGGTTGGGTATAGGGACACGGACATGATAGGCAATGCATATGGTACAGTTTTGGGTGCTCTATCTCTTATATCTTTTGTCTCCCTGCAACTTACTTTCGATTTTAACTTGTTTCTGTTCGTGTTTTAGGTCTTGCGGTTATCACTGTAATGTTGGTTACCACCTGCTTGATGTTTCTGGTTATTGTCATGGTGTGGAAGAGGAATATTTTTAGAGCTTTAGCATTTGTCATCGTTTTCGGATCTGTGGAATTGCTTTACTTCTCCGCATGCCTGGGAAAAGTTCATAAGGGGGGTTGGCTTCCTCTGATTTTCTCGCTAATACTACTGTCTACGATGTGCATATGGCACTATGGTACTATGAAGAAACAGGCATACGAGTCGAACAACAAGGTCAGCTTGGACATGCTTCTAAGCATGGGCCCAAACCTTGGGATAAATCGTGTTCCTGGATTAGGTTTAATCTATTCAAACGTGACCACAGGCGCCCCTCCAATGTTTTCCCATTTTGTCACCAACTTTCCTGCCTTTCATCGTATCCTTATATTTGTTACGGTGCAATCTCTTACAGTTCCAAAAGTTCCTGCCAATCAGCGCTTTGTTATCAGTCGCATTGGCCCACCCGAGTACCGTCTCTTTCAATGTGTAGTTAGATACGGTTACAAGGATCAAAGGAAGGACAGTCATGATTTTGAGGATCTTCTGATCGAAACCATATCAGAGTTTTTACAGCGTGGCAACAATGATAGCGAAGCATGGTGGGAACCTGTAAATCAACAGGAATCAATCCCACACGAGGGTGTTACTGCTTCGACTCTCGAGAGTGGAGTTAATACGGGATCGAGCAAGAAAATGGTGAGATTTCGTGGTGTGGGATGTAACAAGGAATTAGAAGATCTGAAAGAGGCAAGGGAATCCGGACTGGCATATATGATGGGAAGCACCTGTGTTTTGGCATGCGATACATCTTCATATTTGAAGAAGTTTGCCATAAACTTCGTTTACAGGTTCTTGAGACAAAACAGTAGGCACCCGGCCACGGCCCTTGGGATTCCACACACCTCTCTGATCGAAGTCGGAATGGTTTATCGTGTATAGATCTCGACATGATCTTAAACAGGCTACATTGCGATGATGGTAAGGATCTGCTGGTGCTAGGAAGAGTCTGCAAGCTGCAAATAATCAAACTAACTGCCTGAGTTTTAACACTGTTTTGTAATTAGGGCATGTAATTTTAGGGTTTAACATACAGTTTTACTCTGGTTTGGCGTTTTTTTTACAGATCTAAGCTCTTAGGAGTGAATACGCAAACATAATTCTCTCTCGTTCTTCGTTAGAGTTAGAACAAGAATCGGCCCATATTTCTGTAATATCTTTCAATTCGTTTAATAAAAGTTTGGAAAACTACCTATTTGGTCACCCACTTGTTATTTATTTTTCGTTTTGATCATCCAACTATTAACTTTTAAAAAATTATATCTAACTTTATTCAGTTCTTATTGATTTTAAAAAATAATAGTTATATGACTAGAATAGAAACCAAGTAATAGGCAGATAACCAAATAATTAGTTTAGCCTAAAAGTTTTTGCAGGCTTTACTGGATTAAACTACGGAAAACAAAGAAAATTCAAATCAAACGGTATATATATATAATGCAAAAAGAAGAAACAATTCTCTAAAGAAGCCAGATATGAAAAATCTTGGACCTTGGGTGTAGCTTCAAATCTGAGACGACGCTATCAAGCACTGGATAAATTGTCAGGCGCCTTGGCGTGTGGAGGAGATGGTGGGAAAGCGGTGGTTGCTGCTGCTCCGGGTGGCGGAGCTGGAACGCCGTAAACCTGAGGATTGGCCCGGAAATCTTGTCGGCCTTTAGCTCTTCCAAAGAAAAAACATCCGGCACCAAGTAATATGCAGAAGAAAATTAGTGGAAGACAGATGACTATAACCATACCCATAGTGGCTTCAGCTCATCCCGAATTTTCTGTTGTTCGTTTTGTCTGGAAGAGGATTCGGGGGGACAGTATCTTATTTATAAAGAGGGTTTTGGATTCTTAAATAATGGAGACGTTTCTTGTTCTGTCCAGCTACAGGGTAGGGTAGAGACCTTTTTAAGTGCCAACGGTCAACGTTCAAGCCTGCAACTGCTATTTTTTTTATCTGATGGATTTCGGACTTGATTTTATACTGTCGATTTTTTTTTATAAAATAGGATTCATGTTTTTTCAAAGTCGCATTTGGATTAAATCGAATTTAGAATAAAAAATATTGACTATGAGATAATAATATAATTATTTCTTATATATTTAAATTTTTTTATATATATATTTAATTAAGTAGCTAATACATCAAATAAAATATATATATATATATATATATATTTATGTTAGATCAAGATCAAGTTATGTATAAGTTTATCATAAAAATTAATTCAAATTTTGAGCCGGATAATGAGCAGAAATATATAATACTCATATCGACAAAAAAATCAACTCGACCCACGATATTACTAGTATTGTCAAAAATGAAATACATATTAACACAATATTTAAGTTAAATGAGAAATTGGGAATCAAGAAGTGCACGTGCCGGAGTGGTTATCGGGCATGACTAGAAATCATGTGGGCTCTGCCCGCGCAGGTTCGAATCCTACCGTTCACGTTTCGCTTGTTTTTGTTTTTTAAAGACAATTTTTAAATAAAGTTGACGCCATCTTATTGCTTCAAAAACATGATTTGAGTATGACGATAATGTTGAGTGATCATAACAGCATCTGCAATGAATTTGCAACCATTGTCTTTATGGCTGATTATATCACGTTTTTCCAAATGTTCTTATCATGTTTGTATGACAGTGATCTTCTTTCAACTACAGAAAGACATAACCTCTCACCTTCCCTCAGTAATGCTACTGAAATCACTACTTACTGGAAATAGAATTGGTGTTGCCTCTTGGCCCGCGACATCTTCGGAGACAATCCCTCCGGTTAAATCTTTAAAACTCCAGTCAGTAAGGTAACTTGGTCTAGTTACAACATTGCTCACTTCAATATCTCCGGCAAGCATAGACACTACATGAGACATGGGTGGCCACATCGACGGCGATCCCTGAGTGCACAAAAGTGCCACCATGGCCACTCGGAGAGCTTCGTTTTCATCGAACTGGGCTAAATCCGGATCAACCAGATCTAGACTTCAATTCTTTTCACGTAGAGTCCATGCCTGGAAATATCGTAGAGAATCTAGATGAATTTATATCTTCTTTTCAAGGCAATGAAAAAATGGATTGCCTAATATATTACCCATTCAAGAAGATATATTTTATGATCCTCCAAGCTGTTATCAGAGTTTGGTCTACCACTTAGAATCTCCACAGCAACAATAACGAAACTAAAAACATCAGCTTTCTCGGTGAGATGTCCGTGCAATGCGTACTCCGGTGCCAAGTAGCCACTTGAACATCAATTAAATCACATTTGGTGAGTGTTCATCCATAAAATCACTATATTCCGTTACTTGGTTTACACGTTTCATGAACTCTTTATTAGGAAATATCTAAAGCGGCTTACATAGTTCCAGCAACCCGAGTGCTCATGTGCGTTTTTGAGTCATCATATAGCTTTGCTAATCCGAAATCAGATATTTTGGGGCACAAGTCTGTATCAAGTAGAATATTACTTGCCTTAATATCTCTGTGTACAATCCTTGGCCTAGACTCCTAATGAAGATAAGCTAATCCTCTTGCAGTTTCTAAGCAGATGTTGAAGCGTGTTGGCCAATCAAGATGCAGGTTACTATGTCCTACAATATAGCATCAGAAAACTTATCAATTTGTTCAGTAATGAGTAATCAACAATGGAAAAAAAATCAACAGCTCTTCGCCACATTTTCCATGTTAATCATGTGATCGTACCAAAGAGTGTTTGATCGAGGCTTTTGCTTTCGAGATACTCATAAATGAGCAGATGTCGTTTCCCTTTGATGCAGTATCCGTGCAGTTTGACAAGATTTCGATGCTGCACTGCTGATATTGTGAATACCTCAGCAGTAAATTGACTCTTTCCTTGCCTAGATGAGATTGCAAGTTGTTTCACGGCTATCACCCTCCCATCTGAAAATGTACCCTATAAGGTAATCTAACTTATAATTTTTGTTCAGGCAATCATTATAATTTTTGCACCCCAAAAACTGTAGAACATATTATATACCCTGTAGACAGCTCCAAAACCTCCTCCTAATTTGTTCGAAGGACTAAGTCTTCTGTGGCAGCTTTTAACTCAGAATAACTAAATGTGTTCGGTCTGGTGCCAATATCAAGAGGCATTACAGAGTCAAGTAAGGCAATTAGTAGGCTGCAAGTTGGAGCAATGAAATGAAAAAGACTTCTCATGTTATATTATCGGTTACCATGATCAGATTTTATTTTGAAAACTCCATTGATACTAAACAGAGATCTGAAGCTGCACCTTTTTCTGATATACGATTACTAATGCGACTATATAATATATATTAACTCAAATCTGATGCTCACCTTCCCTCACCTCATCATCCCCTTTGCTCTTTATGTAAATAATAGTACATATATGTATCAAAGCCAAGACCACAACAGAAACTGTAATAACAGCAACCAATACTGTCCATTTCTTCTCTTTAGACGGTATCTCACCGACGGTCCATGCGTCTGAGAAAGAAAATAGATGTATTAGAAACAGAACACAAAAAATAAGCAACGAAGTGTATGTTGCATAAAGTTTTGCGAGTGTTATCTTACTTGGAACAACACTAATAGCCGAAATGGATGGACCGTAAATACCCTCTTCTTGTATGGTAGAAGTCCCGTTAACAGCCCAAAGTACGTGAATTTCAAGATGGTTCCCCGTTACTTTAGCTGTCAAGCTCTTAGTTATTGGTTTCTCAGCAATACCTGCCTCCTTCGATATATCGAAATCCCTCAATCGCCGGGTTCTCTGATGAAGCGTTGATGAGATACTATAGCAACAAAATTTCTAATGTAGAATTAAGTGAACATAATTTTTATCATAGAACACCGAGACAAGGGGAATAAACTGTATGATATCATAATATGAAGCACATACATGCTAGAACACTCCCCGAACAGGCGTTCGACACACTGGCATATGAGAAAAAATAAAAATGAACACGTTCAGAACATGTTTGATTACTTTTCGACATATTACCTGAATATAAACATCAAAAACACGCCTTGCTATGCTCCGGGTCTGAGAGGCTCCGTTCGGTAAACCTATTTCTGCAAAAGACAAGTTTATAGTGTAGTCTCCATTGTCAAAGCCTAGGCCATAGTATCTGATTGATCCAGGGAATAGCCTTGAAGTCCGATTCCGATTCTCTCGTTCCGCAAACTCGCCTATATTGCTAACTTCCCATTTCCGTGTTCTGGTTACTTCATATGTTGCTGCACAGAGAAATTTGTTATCAGCTTCGAATAATATCCCATTAGAACCATCTGTTGTTCGCCACATTTGATTGAGAACTTTGCATCTTGCAATACCAACATTGAAATATGTTAGGGAAGTATTAAGGACTAGAAATGATTAAATCCGACAACAGATACTGGTTCCAAAGTTTTATCTTGTACATCGTGAAGAATTCCTATTGCATAGTGAGTGTCTTCCAAGACATTCTGATCCTGGTAAAAGCCTGAGGAATTTCAAAATAATTTATGGATTAGGAATTTCAAAAGCATGTGTGGTTTCCTAGACGTACAAGTATTCCATCTAGAAGGTTATACAGTTATAACTCATTCAGAAAAAATGTATAGATGAGCGAAAAATCAGAAGGCTTTGGGACAAGAACTCACCTTATGTTTGAGTTGTTAAGTGTGAAGTTGTTGCCGACCAAGTTCATACGTAAAATGCCATGAAACAATGTCTTATTTGTATCAATTAACTTGCAAGGTACATGTATGTATGCACATTGATTGCCAGCCAATTGCTAACTAACTATCAACTGTTTAACAAACAAGGTACATGTTGTAAGCTCAATTTGAGCACCAAAAATGGCATAAGCTTCGAATTGACTTAAGTTAGAAAGCAAAAGCAAGTAAAGTAGGGACCGTGATTTACGTACAGTTGTGGGATCTTGTCTGCCCAAGAAGGCAAGTCTCCTGACAGTAAATTGTATGATAAATATCTGCACAGAAAAGTATATTAGCAGAAAGCGAGTATGGAGTATGACTATATTACCAGAAACAGGAGGACTTGAATGCTTTTACATATTATTAATAAAATATACAAAGAAAATATCTAAAATATATAAAAATTTCATGGGGTGATCGTCCTGCTCTCATCCATTACTTCATGCAAGCATATGTGTGCTATAAATGATTGGGGAACAAATTTTTGCACGCATCAAAACATAGTGGGTTGAAAGAATAACTTAAGCATATGTGTGCTATAAATGATTGGGGAACAAATTTTTGCACGCATCAAAACATAGTGGGTTGAAAGAATAACTTACATGGTATGAAGAGTAGTTGGTTGGTTGGGAATGGCACCTGTGAGACTATTATTTCCAACAAACCTAGCGTCCTAGCCAAATTCAATAGCAAGAGAGACATGAGGCCAACCCCAAAATTCTAAAGATGAAACCGACTTAAGCTCTGATATTTTCAACTATGGAATGGAATGGTTTTCTTCTCGGTAGCTTACGAGTATTTGACAGAATCCATCGTAAACTTATCACTTGGAATTGTGCATGTTAAATTGTTGAAACTCAAATCCCTATAGGAAGATAAAAAGAAAGGGAAAATAAATCAGCTAATCCATAAATTTAGATAAAAAAATACAGATGAATACAAGAGGTATAGAGTATGTGCAACTCACAAGTCATGCAGGTTTTTTAGATTTCTTAAGAAACCAAAAGAACTCCCATTATGTATACCGTCAATTTTCCTACAAAAAACTACATATTTACGTACATGTATCACATATGAATTTGCAGAAAAACAAGACATCTCTACTTACAAATTAGCCAGTGAGGTTAAATTGGCAAAACTGGACGGAATTGGTCCTTCAAAAGAGTTCCCTTGGAGATTCCTGTATAAACATTCCACAGACTAATCAAAACTGATTAAAAATCCAGCCAAATCTGTCATTCTTGATGCCTGATTCTGAGAGAACTTATAATGAAGATCACAACCAAGATGTTTTGATGGATTACAATTCTATAAGCTTTGTCCAGTTATTGCCAACAAAGTCTGGAATTTTGCTGAGAAACCATTGTTAGATACCCACCAGAAATTCAAGAGGGCCTATGTTATTAAGCCATTGGTACGATCTAGTGACAGATGTAAGAATTTATGTTATGAATGAACTTACGAAATTTTGAAGGGCAAAAACAAATTATTAGTAGAAAATATTAAAAAAACCCTCAAATTATATCAGAATTTGAAATTTTACAACCGCCCCGTCAGCCCCCTCGGTCCATCCCTACCAAGAGAGAGAAAAGGCAATAAGCATAAGAAAGGGTCTTTCTTACACGGTTCGCAGTTGGATAAGATTAGCAAATGTTGAGGGAATGTCACCACCCAATTTGCACCTATGGATGTATCTGCCAAATTCGTGAACCAATTGTTGTGCTATGATTCCAAGGTAAACTTGTAAGCACAATCATGTACAATCAACTAAAGATGAGTTGGAACTTACAGATCTTCATGTTTGGTTAAATTACCAAGTTCTGGAGGTAGTGTTCCAGAGAAATTATTATTACCCAAAGACCTGCATGACATTGATCTTTGAATATACATAGAAAAAACCAGTTTTTATTTCATAAAAGACCAAGTGACAAGGTAAAACTAGAAATGTCCAATTGAAACTATGATTATTTATTTCATTGAAAACATATTTCGAAAAATGATCTTCGTAAAATGAATTACTAAAGATGATCATGGTGACATCTTTTATTTTCCAATTCTTACAGCATACGTAGCTCCTTAAGATTTCCAAGCTCCTTTGGAATGCGTCCTGAGAAATCGTTGTATGCAATTGACCTATTCAAACAAATAATCCAAAGAATTTGCAAATAGATGTCTTTTTACCTAAAATAAATGTAGGGGTCAAGATGATTAAAAAAAATTCAAAATGATTATTTTTTAAATATTAGAGTATTTTTAGAAGAATAAAGTATACAAATAGTCACTATAAGGTAGGTATTATTTTGTTGAGTCTTTTGACTATTAAAAGTAATAAAATGGTTATCCGACTATTTATATGTTCCAAATTCGTCCTTTTCCGTTAAAAAATTAACGGTTGTCTGAGCTAGACATTAATATGTTGATTGTGATATGATAGTCGTTTGAAGTTCTAAGATCAAATTTTATCATATCACACTCAGCAGGTTAATGTTCAACTCAGATTGTCGTCAATTTTTTACGGAAAAAGACGAGATCGAAACATATGAATGGTTCGAATGATCATTTTGTAATTTTTAATAGTTGGAGGACTCAATAAAACAATACCATATAATCATAGACCACTTTGTATATTTTAATAGTTGAATGACCACTTTATAAATTTTAATAATTTGAGATTCATCATAGCCACACCCTATAATCAGAAATTATTTGTGTACTTTACCTTTTTTTAGAGTTAATACTTAAAAATATTGCAGAAGAACGAGAGAGAGAGAAGCATACAGACGAGTAATGTGGCAAAGAGTGTTGGTGTTGAAAGAACAATCACATCTAATGGTATGGTTATTAGAAGGATCCTCAAACACAGTCATTTTGGTTGAGAGCAAATCCACTGCATGGCTCTCCACTGTGATATATTCCATGTGTTCCCAGCTTGTGTATCCCATTGTAGGAAGATTGAGTTCAATGCCCTCACTGTCCCCCCCCCCCTTTTATTCATTAAAACAACAATTCATCTAATTAGGATATATGTAGAGAGATAGACCAGAGAGTACCTTCGGAAGGATCCGTGGCAGTATTCTGTGCTTTAACGGATTGGCCACACCAAAAAAAAAAACAATGAAGAAGTAGAAGACAGTAATGGCTTCATGAGCTTTGGAAGCATCTCTGCAAGCAAATTGCGTCTGTTTCTTCTTCGATGGGAATTGTTTGGAGAATCTACAGTCTCAAGTTATCATTTTCCTTTTATTGCACACTGTGAACTGGATGACATTATCTGCCAGGAGACTGGGGCAGTCTCTTTTTTAAATTATTGAATTATCGTATATTTTAGATTTGATTTAATAGAAATAGTCTTTGAATTATGTATCTAAAAATATTTTAGTGCTTAAATAAATTTTCGTTAAAAATAGATATCTAATATTCCAAACGTTAAAGTTTTAGGTGTCCGAATGTTAACCACCGTTAAATATTTTCGTTAAGTGACATGTGTCATGTTCAAATAATTTTGAGGATTTATTTAAAAAATAAAAAATAAAAATATTTTTTTTTTAAAAAGTAGCATCATCCTCGGTGCTTCCTCTCTTCCCCCTTTCCCCTTCACCCTTCACCCTTCACCCTTCCCCCTTCACCCTTCCCCCTTCTCATAGCAGCCAGTTGGCTAGCGGTGACCATCAACGTACGGTTATCAGTACTGACGTCGATCCCTGATCAAATTTCCGTTGACAATTCGTCGTAATATGCCACAGTTTTATCGTGAAGAAGTGTTCAAAGGTTTATCGGATAATGTCATCATTTTTTGTCGATTTCGATCGATTCCGATGTCCACAAGCCATACAGTCGTCACCATTCAAACCACTATGCAATTTTGATAAAAATCCAACCGTTTGATGATGACAATGATGGCCGAAGTTGGCCGACGACAATTTGAGTTGAAAAATTGAAATTGAGAATTAGGGATTTGGATTTGGGGTTTTAAATTTAAGAATTTTCAGCCACGGTAAGAACGACGATTGATCAATGGGTGGATGACGACGTGTGGGTGACCGTTCGACGATGACGATGGTGGCCGAAGATGGCCAACTACGGTTGATAATGTGGGTTAAAATGAAAGATTTTATTTTTAGGGTTTTTTTATAATGTCAGTAAAAAATTAGTTTTTTTAATAATTTTTTATTTTTTAATTAAAAATATTTTATTATAAAAAATTAAAAATAAATGGTAGATATATAAAATTATAACTAAGAAAAACGTTAGAAACCTATTTTTTTGAAAAATTCTTTAACATTAAAATGTTTTTTGATGTATGATTTGATCACTTATTTTTATATTAATCCTTTAGATTTTTTTATATTTTTATTAATAAATTATTTTAATCTATTAAAATTTTACAAATTCATTCTATTTAAAAAAATTTAAAAATATAATTTTTACATAAAAGTATATATCAAAATCCAACTCAAGTTTACGTTACAACCCTGCTCATGAACATAGGCGAACCCGGGGGTATGGCAGGGCAGGGGAGATGAAATCACATCAAACAATTAATGCCTTAGACAAATCAATAAATTGAAAAAGCTAGAGTGCATATAATATTAAGAAAATATACTATTGATTTTGTTATTATTTTTTTAACAAAATCGATAAAAATTATTGAAAATATTATTATTTTTATCTAAAACATTAATGATTTTAATATTTTTGATAAAATATCTAATAAAAATAAAATCGATAGAAAAAATAATAAAACAAATAGCATTTTATCAAACCCGATAAAACGCTCAATAATAACAAAACTAATAAAAATAATAAATTTTTATCAATTTTATTAAAATAATAATAATAAAACCGATAACATTTTTTTAGTTATATATCAAAGATATAGTACGGCATCGTTTTCCAGATGAGGTCTGAATCCGCAAACTTCTCAAAACAGTAGTTTCTATTTTGGCGGCTAACCATGTACGTACGTACATATTCTCACTTTATTTTTTTTCCTACGCCAAAATGTGAAAGTTGAACATCTAATACATTATGAGGCGTTTGGTTTGCGATAAAAAAAATCGATAATCAAAATCAATCAAATCAAAAATGAAAGGACTAACGACCTAGTTTAATTTTTTTCCGGCTGATCTTCGGACTATATATGTGAAACTAAACATTTGACACCCTTCCTCCACGTGGCATAAACAGCATTTTCCATGTCACGGTTAATTTGTTCCTCTCAAAGAATAACAAATTTTTTGAATTGCACAGAAATACTAATAAAATTAAAATTGAGACGACAATTCGTTGTTTAGATTTTCAGTTCCAGCTCGATGATTGACGGATTATTACTGTGAAGCGCGTGGAAATCTTCTGTAAATTATTGTCTGTTTCTGCATAGTGGATTACTGATACCAATCTACCCTTTAATAATATTATTCCAAATGAGTTTAGATATAATATACGAATCAACTTAATTATTTTTTTATTTAAGGTTTAAAATTTAAATTTTTTATGTTTATAATTAAAATAGATAATATTTTAAAATTTAAATTTATAACTTGTATATCAATAATTTTAAACTTTTTTAGTATTTTTTAATCTAGAAATCTTTCTTTCCTTAAATGAACTATTTATGTTAATTTATAAAAAAATTATGTAAATTTTAATTAAAAACAGTTGGGGTAAAATTAAAAAAAACCCAAAGTTTTGTTTCGCCATCACAAAAAATTCGAAGTTTAATCTCAATAAAATAATGGCAAATTTGTAAAGTAGAATAAAAAATATCAATGAAAACAAAGTTCAATAAGTTTCAATATTCACCTGTCATGCTGATATATTTACCCTTTGCCTCTCTTTTTTCCCTAGACAAAGTACAAGAGAATTCTATGTTTTTTTTAGGGTAAACTAAGTATTTAGTCAACCACCTGTTAACTCCAAATACTCTTGTTCTTGCTCTTGTGGTCACAGCTACCATGATCAGATGCATTTGAAGTTTGTGATTCTATTCATTCTTGTTAATCCTTATAATCCCAGTCAGTTATATAACTCGGTTTTGTTGTAACAATGCTTACTTCAAAATCTCCTGTAAGCATTCCAACAACACGAGACATGGGCGGCCGCATGGATGGTGATGCCTGAGTGCATAAAAGTGCCACCCCTATCACTCGCAGAGCTTCGTTTTCGTCGAACTCTGTTATTGTTGGATCGGGCAGGTTCAAGGTTTGGTTATTTTCATGCAGGGTCCATGCCTGGAGACATTGTAGGAACAAATTAATAGATCATGGACCCTGCATTGCATACTCCTGTGCCAGGTAGCCACTTCGAGATAATTACAAGAAATTTGGGTCTACCACTTATAAGCTCCAAAGCAACAACACCGAAACCGAAAACATCGACTTTATCCGTAAGGTGCCCGCGCATTGCATACTCCTGTGCCAGGTAGCCACTTCGAGATAATTACTTTGCAGAAGTGAGTAATGTTTTACTGATAAAACTGTAAAATCAAGCAATTTGGGATCATAAATTGCACGCTACTAAGGTGGGACTCATGAACAAGAAGGTCCAGTGGTCTTACATTGTTCCGGCAGCAAGAGCGGTGAGGCGGGTTTTCTTGTCATCATAAAGCTTTGCCAATCCGAAATCAGATATATTCGGGCAGAGCTCTTCAACAAGCAAAATATTGCTTGCCTTAACATCCCTATGAACAATCCTTGGCCTAGAATCCTGGTGAGGATAAGCTAGCCCTCTAGCAGTTGATAAGCAGACACTGACTCGGGTTGGCAAATCAAGATGCAAGTTATTTTGTCCTGCATTTTTTGTGCAACAATCTCGTACAGTTTCAATGAACAATAAATAATGGAAAGCATAAAATTATTATATTAGATTGTTCTCATACCCCAGTGTGCTTGATCAAGGCTTTTGTTCACAAGATACTAGTAAACAAGAAGACGCCTATTTCCTCCGAAGCAGCAACCATATAGTTTGACAAGATTACGATGTTGTACTGCTGATATGGCAGCTATCTCAGTAACAAATTGTTCTTTCCCCTTGTTTGATTCTACTGAGAGTTGTTTCACGGCTACAACTCTCCCGTCGGGAAGTGTACCCTAAAGCAAACTACGATTTAGTAACATCGTGCAATAAATCTTCCTTTCACAGTAAGTTCATCATTGTATGACAAGCAAACTAGCATGCTAAAAATGTTAAGACATTATTTACCTTATACACAGGTCCGAACCCCCCTTCTCCTAACTTGTTTGAAGGACTGAAGTCTTCGGTGGCAGCTTTTAACTCGGAATAACTAAATGTGTTTGGTCTAGGACTGATGCCAAGAAGCACTACAGAGTCAAGTAAGGCAATTAGTAACCTGTAAGTTGGAGGTTAGAAATAAAACTCAACTTTGCTATCATATGTCGGCAAGAAGAATGTAGAAGCATATGAATTACTTAGCAACAAAAGACTTTGAAAAGTCAAAGGCGGTAGAATGGTGACAACTAGCAATATGGAAACATGGCAGCAATAACACTTTGAAATA
This sequence comes from Hibiscus syriacus, assembly GCF_006381635.1. Classification (NCBI taxonomy): domain Eukaryota; kingdom Viridiplantae; phylum Streptophyta; class Magnoliopsida; order Malvales; family Malvaceae; genus Hibiscus; species Hibiscus syriacus. Next base: position 674,816 of record NW_024062703.1, read on the forward strand.
CTTAATTATTAAGCAAAGGTTAAGGTGGCAAAAGCTAGAAGATTCTTGATTAGTGAAGCATGATCTTGAATTACTTAAGAACTAAGCATGAAAAATAAACATGTGACAATTGATGATGGAAGGGAATTTCATTAAGACAAGGAACTCCATGTGACAATACAAGAAGAATTTGGAAATGCCTATATATTTCATTAAGGAGGTTAATTACCCTTATAAATATATGCAAAGTGAATGAGAAGGAATATGAGAAAAGCTTAGAAAAGCCAGAATGAGAAATAGCTTAGTAAAGCTATTAGAGAATGAAAAAGCTTAGCAAATAAGGACTAGAAATAGCTTAGCAAAGCTATTAAAGAGAAAAGGTGAATCTTAGCAAAGCTTAGAATAGCAAGGTTTTGTTTGTAAACAAGCCGCAGCTAGTGTTGTAGTATTGCAATATTGTAATATTGGGGTAACATCGTTGAAACGTATTTTGCCTCGTATCAATAATAGTTCGAGTTATAAATTACCGAGTGCCCACCTACGCTTCTAACACTGGAGCGGTAAACAAAACGATTCTTTAATATCACCGATTACCATTGATATAGAAAACCGATTACCATTGATATAGAAACTAATCCATTGATATCGAACAGAGAACTAACGATGAACCTTTTTCTGATATACAACGAAAAAAAACCATATAACATATATTTTATGATAAACTAATGCTCTTACCCTCCTCCTCGATATCTTCTTCACTCTTTCTCTTCACATAAATAATTGCAAATATACGTATCAAAGCCAGTGCCACAACAGGAACTGTAACACCAGCAATCAATGTTGTGGTGTTCTTCTTTTTAGGATTTCCCAGCGGTATCCCATTCACAGTTGGTCTAAAATCTGAGAAACAAAATAGCTTTTTTAGAAACAGAAAATAAGCACATGAAGCATATATACAAAGATTCATCAGTTTTAAGGTATATCTTACTTGGAACAACACTTATTGCAGAAATAGATGGACCATAATAACCTCTTTCTGGTGTGCAGCAAGTACCCTTACCAGCCCAAAATAGGTGAATCTCGAGATAGTTCCCCGTCACGTTAGCTGTGAAATTCCTAGTTATTTCTCTCTCAACAATACCTGCCTCCTCCAACATATCAAAATCCCTTAATAGACGAGTTCCCTGATGAAACTGTTGAAAATTGGCACACCAAATTGCATCAATTGTCAACATTATGGGTGGCAATTTGGTGGCATTAATGGGGTGGCAAAATTGGTCAAATTTGGCCACCAAATTGTTGAAAATTTTGGATGGTAAAACTATGCAATTAGTCATTGTAATTTAGGGTATTTACAAATTAGTCCTTAAAGCTTCAACTATAAATACCCTAGCTCATTTAGCTTCAAAACCATCCCAAAGCATTCTAGCTTTCTTCCAATACTAGAGAGAATTTAGAGAGTTTCTTGAGAGTTGTTTTCTCCTTTTTATCAAGAGAGAATTATCATTGTTTTCTCCTTGGTAGATCGAGAGAGGTTGTAATTCCTATTTTTCTCGTAGTGAAATTCTTCTACCGTTGCCCGTGGTTTTTACCCTATATTATTTAGGGGGTTTCCACGTAAAAAATTTGTGTATCTTTTATCTTCATTTTTATTTTCTCAAATTATCAGTTGCGATTTTGCTCTATCTGATAGCCGTCTTCCGCAACAATTGGTATCAGAGCTAGATTAGAGTATGTAATATCTGCTTATTGTCTTTGTGGTTGCCACCAAAAAGGTGGATCCTCTAACATAAGAAAATAAGAAGTTATTACCCATTCTTTGAAGGTTCCAGAGAACTATTCACGATAGTGAAATAGTGGGAGCTATCCGTAGAAGAAGCTATGGCAACGAAATTTGATATTGAAAAAGTTCAATGGGGAGAAATTTCTCATTGTGGAAATTTAAGATGAAGGCCATCCTAAGGAAAGACGGGTGTCTAGCGGCTATCAATGAAAGGCCAGTGGATTTCGCAGATGACATCAAATGGAACGAGATGGACGGGAATGCTATGGCAAACTTTCATCTAGCATTAGCAGATGAAGTATTGTCAAGCATCGAGGAGAAGAAGACAAGTAAGGAGATATGGGATCATCTCATCAAATTGTACGAGGCCACATCGCTGCACAATAAAATTTTCCTTAAGAGGAAATTGTACACTCTCCGTATGCCAGAATCTACTTCAGTGACGGAGCACTTAAATACACTGAACACCTTATTTTCTTAGCTTACATCCTTAAGCTGTAAAATAGGAGAACAATAACGTGCTGAACTTCTACTTCAAAGTCTACCAGATTCGTACGATCAACTCATCATCAACTTGACAAACAGTAATGTCACCAGTCTAGTCTTCGATGACGTTGCAGCTGCTGTTCTACAAGAAGAAAATCGACGCAAGAACAAGGAAGACAGACAAGTAAATCTGCAACAAGCAGAAGCGTTGACAACGATGAGAGGGAGATCAACAGAACGTGGCCAAAGCAGCAGTCATAAACATGGTAGATCGAAGTCGAGGAGCAAGAAGAATTTAAAGTGCTACCACTGTGGAAAGAAGGGTCACTTAAAGAAGGATTGTTGGAGTCTAAATAAAAACTCCAATCCACAAGGCAATACCGCAAACACTTCAGATGATGGAGATGCTCTATGCTGTGAGGCGTCAACCACCGTGGAAGGCAGAAAAAGATTTGCAGATATATGGCTCATTGATTCGGGAGCGACATATCACATGACCTCAAGAAGAGAATGGTTCCATCATTATGAACCTGTCTCAGGAGGATCTGTGTATAGTTGCAATGATCATGCCTTAGAGATCGTTGGTGTGGGAACCATCAAATTGAAGATGTATGATGGAACAATTAAAGTTGTTCGAGATGTGCGGCACGTGAAAGGTCTGAAGAAAAATTTATTATCCTACGGATTGTTGGAAATAATGCTAGCAAGATTGAAACACGGAAAGGAATCATGAAGGTGTTCCGTGGAGCGCTTGTGGTGTTGAAAGGTGAAAAGATAGCTGCAAACTTGTACATGCTGAAGGGAAAGACATTGTTAGAAGCAGAAGCCTCTGTTGCCTCATGTAGTTCAGATTCTACAATGCTATGGCATAAGAAACTTGGACACATGTCAGAACAAGGAATGAAATTCCTTGTGGAGCAAAAGCTACTTCCAGGCTTAACAAAGGTATCACTTACTTTGTGTGAACATTGCATAACAAGTAAGCAACACCGGTTGAAATTCAACACATCAAATTCTAGAGGCAAAAATGTTCTAGAATTGGTTCACTTTGACGTATGGCAAGCACCAGTAACATCCCTAGGTGGAGCAAAATACTTTGTCTCATTTATTGATGACTACTCCAGGAGATGTTGAGAGTGCACCCTATTAAGAAGAAGTCAGACGTGTTTTCAACTTTCAAAAACTTCAAAGCGCGGGTGGAACTTGATTCTGGAAATAAGATCAAGTGTTTCAGAACAGATAATAGAGGAGAATACACAAGCGAAGAATTTGATGACTTTTGCAAGAAAGAAGGCATCAAAAGACAGTTCAAAGTGGCGAACACTCCTCAACAAAAATGGAGTGGCAGAGCGGATGAACAAAACCTTGTTAGAAAGAACAAGAGCAATGTTGAGGGACACAAGCCTAGAAAAATCATTCTGGGCAGAAGCAGTCAATACCGCCTGTTATTTGGTGAATCGAGCTCCATCAACTGCAATAGAGCTGAAGACACCAATGGAGATGTGGACTGGTAAACCAGTTGATTATTCAAACCTCCGTGTATTTGGAAGTATTGTGTACATGATGTACAACGCCCAAGAAATTTCAAAGCTGGATCCAAAATTCAGGAAAGGCAAATTCTTAGGGTATGCTGATGGAGTAAAGGGGTATCTCTTGTGGGATCCCACTGCCCGCAAAGTGATCATTAGCAGGGATGTTATCTTTGTAGAAGATAAACTACAAAGAAAAGAAGACGATGATAGCGCTGAAAAGTCAGAGACTACTCAGATACATGTGGAAAAAGAGTTTGAAGAAGGAGATTCTTCTGAAGCAGAACCATCACATGATGAACAAGAACCAGAGAGTTCTGAAGCTCCAACAACTCGTCAATCAGATCGTGTGAGAAGACGTCCCAATTGGCACTCAGATTATGTTATAGAAGGTAATATTGCATACTGCCTTTTAACAGAGGACGGTGAGCCATCAACATACTAGGAGGCAATAAACAGCTCAGATGCTTCACTGTGGATGATGGCGATGCAAGAAGAAATCGAAGCCCTTCATAAAAATAATACATGGGACCTTGTGCCACTACCACAAGGAAGGAAGCCAATTGGTAACAAATGGGTTTTCAAAATCAAGCGAAATGGTGACGATCAAGTGGAGAGGTATCGTGCAAGACTGGTGGTCAAAGGATATGCTCAGAAAGAAGGTATTGATTTCAATGAAATTTTTTCTCCTGTGGTTCGACTAACAACAGTTCGAGTAGTCTTAGCAATGTGTGCTACATTGAATTTACATTTGGAACAGCTAGATGTTAAAACAAACTTTTCTTCATGGAAATCTTGAAGAAGAGATTTATATGCTCCAGCCTGAAGGTTTTGAAGAAGACGAAAAGAAGAACTTGGTTTGCAAGTTGAACAAATCTCTGTACGGTCTAAAGCAGGCGCTGAGGTGTTGGTATAAGAGATTTGATTCTTCATTATGTGCCTTGGATACAAAAGACTTAATCCAGACCCTTGTTCTTATTTCAAGAGGTCTGGTGATAACGATTTTGTTATATTGCTGTTGTATGTGGATGACATGTTGGTTACAGGACCCAACAAAGATCATATTGAAGAATTGAAGGCACAACTGGCTAGGGAATTTGAAATGAAGGACTTGGGATCAGCAAACAAGATTCTAGGGATGCAAATTCACCGAGACAGAAGTAATAGGAAGATTTGGCTTTTACAAAAGAATTACTTGAAGAAAATCTTGTCACGATTTAACATGCAAGATTGTAAGCCAATTTCTATCCCTCTTCCTATTAACTTCAAATTATCCTCCAGTATGAGTCCTAGCAGTGAAGAAGAGAGGATGAAGATGTCTCGAGTACCGTATGCATCAGCAGTGGGAAGTTTAATGTTCGCTATGATATGCACAAGACCAGACATTGCACAAGCAGTGGGAGTGATTAGTCGGTACATGGCGAATCCAGGCAAAGAGCATTGGAATATTGTAAAGAGGATCCTAAAATACATCAAAGGGACCTCAAATGTTGCATTATGCTACGGAGGATCAAAATTACTAATCAATGGGTATGTAGATTCTGACTATGCAGAGGATTTGGATAAAAGCAAATCTACTACAGGATATGTGTTCAAAGTTGCTGGTGGAGCTGTAAGCTGGGTTTCAAAATTGCAGTCAGTTGTGGCTACGTCCACAACAGAGGTAGAATATGTAGCAGCTACACAAGCCAGTAAAGAAGCAATTTGGTTGAAGATGCTATTGGAGGAGCTTGGGCACAATCAAGAGTATGTCTCTCTGTTTTGTGACAGTCAAAGCGCCTTGCATCTAGCAAGGAATCCAACATTTCATTCAAGGACTAAGCACATACGAGTTCAGTACCATTTCATTCGTGAAAAGGTGGAAGAAGGAACGGTAGATATGCAGAAGATCCATACCAAAGACAACATAGCAGAATTCATGACGAAGGCAATCAATGCTGATAAATTTACCTGGTGTCGATCCTCCTGTGGCCTGTCAGAAACGTAAGCAACATGAAAGGTACAAGGTAGAAAGAATGGTGTGAAGATATGATTGTTCCAATCAAATCTTCAAGTGGGAGATTGTTGAAAATTGACACACCAAATTACATCAATTGTCAACATTATGGGTGGCAATTTGGTGGCATTAATGGGGTGGCAAAATTGGTCAAATTTGATGACCACCAAATTGTTGAAAATTTTGGATGATAAAACTATGCAATTAGTCATTGTAATTTAAGGTATTTACAAATTAGTCCTTAAAGCTTCAACTATAAATACCCTAGTTCATTTAGCTTCAAAACCATCCCAAAGCATTCTAGCTTTCTTCCAATACTAGAGAGAATTTAGAGAGTTTCTTGAAAGTTGTTTTCTCCTTTTTATCAAGAGAGAATTATCATTGTTTTCTCCTTGGTAGATCGAGAGAGGTTGTAATTCCTATTTTTCTCGTAGTGAAATTCTTCTACCGTTGCCCGTGGTTTTTACCCTATATTATTTAGGGGTTTTCCACGTAAAAATTTGTGTCTCTTTTATCTTCATTTTTATTTTCTCAAATTATCAGTTACGATTTTGCTTTATCCGATAGCCGTCTTCCGCAACAGAAACATCAATGAGATATTATAGCATCAAGTGTTCGTACATTATGTGAACGGGATTGTGACAATAGAAACACCCCCAGACAGGGTAAATGAGTTTTATGATATACAATTTAAAATTTTATGGATTCTTACTTCAAATGAAATAGTACCTGATTATAAAAAAAATCAAAAACACGACTTCTCGACTAGTCCAAGACTGCGAGGTTCGGTCTGTGAAACCTGTTTCTGCGAAGAACAAGTATACAGTATAGAGTCCATTCTCGAGATCTAAGCCATAGTATCTAAGTGATCCAGGGGATAGCCTCGAAGTCTGAACAATCTGCGGCGTGTTGGTACCTCTGACTTGTGCTCCGGTGTTTTGAACATACTGTTGATTCTGTCTATCTGCAAACAAGCCTGCATTGCTAACTGCCCATTTCTGAGTACTGTTACAAGAAACTTTGCTGCGCCAAGAGTGCTATTATCAGCCTCGAATAATATCCGTTAGATGTCATCTTTGGTCCACCACACTTGATTGAGAAGTTTGCAACTTCCAATGTCGACATTGAAATATGTTAGCAAAGTATTAAGCATCAATCAATCAATGATTGAGCACTGGTTCCTGTTTCTAGTGTCTTTATGCATTGTCTTCTTAATTAATAAAATTTCTTTTTGTTCAAGCAAAATAAAAAAAATTACTGGTTCGAAAGTTTTAGTTAGTACATCGTGGAGCATTTCTATTGCATGGGAAGCTTCTTTGAAGGCATTCTAATCCAGGTAAAAGCCTGAGGAATTTCAAAACAATTTCTTGATTAGGAACTTTAAAAGAATGTATTGCATACCAGAGATAATATATAGCTACATTTCTTTCCATAGAGGTCAAAAGAATTCTTTCAAGAAAGTTTAGGAGAAGCGAAAATTAGCTGTTGAGGGACGATAACTCACCTTAGGTTTGAGCTGGTAAGTGTGAAGTTGTTGGCCTCAAGGTTCCTACATAAAATTCAACGAAACAAAGTCGTATTGAGTTCAGTCGATTCTTCTTTTATAGTGTGATATCAAGTATCAACTATAAGAAAGTAAGCTCAATTTGAGCAACAAAAAACCTTTAAGCCACACCAGTGAAATTAGAAAGCAAAGGTAAGTAAAGGAAGTATCATGGTTTTAGATACATACAATTGTAAGCTTGAGTTTACCTAAGAAGGCAAGTTTCCGGATAGTAAATTGTATGATAAATCTCTGCATATGGAAGGCTATTAGCAGAAAGCGAGTAACGAGTAATGTTATACGAAACAAGTTGGTGTGATAGAATGAATTAAATAGTCTGAAGATTTTCACTCTTTTGGCTGGGAATGGAACCAGATAGAATGTTATTTCCAAGAAACCTGAACATTTCAATAGCATAAAAGAGATGAGTAGTATCAAATGAAAACTGCAAGTCCTAAGCTCATATTTTCAACAAGTGAAGGAGACGGTTTTTGATTTTTCGGTTGGTTACAACTATATGAGAGAATTCATAATGAACAAAGAGCTTGGAATTTGGTCTGTTAAGTTGTTGAAACTCAAATCCCTGGAACAAAAAGAAATTAGAAACATGAACAAGTGCATATCAGGAATCAGTGAAGCTGTTAACTTTTCGATAAAACTTACAGCTTTTGTAAAGATTGATTGTAATTCTGTGATATAAGATGGCAAAGTAAAAGTGAGCATGACATTTCTTAGAACCCTATAGGAAATGAAAAGAAAGGAAAAATGAATGTATTTATTCCATAAATTAGAAAAAACATTTCATCTTTTTCCCCAGAAAGAAAGCATATGAATACAAGAATGTAAAGTGTATGGTTAACTCACAAGTTAGTCAAGTTTTTAGACTTCTTACAAAATCAAGAGAGGAACTCCCATTTATATACCACCAATTCTCCTAAATGATATACGAGCATAAATAAACAAGTTCATGTTATATACACATAGGCACATGCGTGCATAAATGCGTACATACAAGGAGCATGCGTGAATACACAAACAAAGGGAGAGAGTTAAATGGCGGTGGGGAGTATACTATCAGGAAAGCAAGATATCTCTACTTACAAAGAAGTCAATGAGGCTAAATTTGCAAGACTGGATGGTATCGGACCTTCAAAAGAGTTCCCTTCAAATCTCCTGTGTAAACATTTGGCAGATTAGTCAAACTGATAAAAAATCAAGGTAAAGCTAACCTTCCTGATACCTGATTCAGTGAGAGCTTCTATGAAGAATATAACCAATATGTATTGATGAATTACACTGATGTAAGCTTTGTCCAGTTACCAACAAAGTCTGGTATTTTCCCTGTGAGTGCAGTATCAGATGCCCACCTGAAATTCATCATAGCAGCAAGGAGTTAAGTTAATGAAGGCAATTTGCAGGCCCACCTCTGAATGCATTGTCAAGTCCCCTCCTGAAATTCAAAAAAGGTTATTGATTGTTACAATCAAGAACGTACACAATATTTTTTGTTAGGAACGAATGTATAAAATTTTAGAAAACAAAGACAAATTATCAATAAAAAATATAGAAGAATTTACAAAAAGAAGGCAATAGAGAAGTGTGTTTCTTACATAATTTGGACGTTTACAAGGTTAGCAAATGTAGAGGGAATCTGACCGCCCAATCCGCAACTGTTAATGTACCTGCCAAATTTACGAACCAACCATCTTTCTTATAATTTCACATTATATATAATCTTTAAACACAGTCCCCTAAGAGAAAACAAAAGGAAATAAGAATTAAAACTTACAGTTGTTGGAGGTAAACTAAATTACCAAGCTCTGGAGGCAGGGTTCCAGATAAGTTATTATTACTTATGGACCTGCATGACATTGATCCACTTATATTATCTTTGAGAAACATGAAAAAGAAAATACACATTCTTACAAGTCTTACAGCACATAGAGCTCCTTGAGATTCCCAAACTCCTTTGGAATGGGTCACTACAGCAAAACAGGTTTTTAGCGCGTTTTTTAAGTCATATAGCGGCATTTTTAAGCGTCACTAAAAACCTTTGTGGCACAAAAACAAACGCCGCAAAATGCGCCGCTGAAACAAACACCGCAAAGGTTTCAGTGTTTGTCGTTCAAAATGGCCCTAAAGGTTATGTTTTAGCGACATTTTTTTCCTAAAAACGTCGCTAAATGTTCTGACATATAGCGGCGTTTGTTCCAAAAATGCCTCTAAATGTTGTCATATAGTGGCGTTTGTGAATGTAAAACGCCGCTATTGACTAGGTATATAGTGGTGTTTTATGTATAAATGCTGCAAACAATCTAGAACTTTAGTGGCGTTTTTCAAAAATGCCGGTATTGACTATGTATTTAGTGGCTTTTTTATACAAAAGCTGCGAATTAAAACTAATTTTTCAAATGTTATTTTTTACTCTTTTTGTTACCCAAATTTAAAATTATAACCTGTGGCATTATCCAATAAAGTTGACATCCATAACAACAAATTTGAAATACATAACAATAATTTTTTTTATAGAATGGAATTGCTTCTGAAGGTTTGTTACAATCTCCAAACACATACATATTCAAAAATTTCTAAATATATATACATATTCATCTAGAACCTCGCTGATAGAAACCTTTGCCTCTTGATCTGTAGTCGCCGGATTCTTGATTGTTTCCTCTACCCAAGTTACGAGAACCAAAGCGACCTCTTAAGGCCTCAAGTGTATAACCGCCTCTACCTCTTCCTCTTCCTAGTCATTTCGAATGACAGAATCATGTCAACAAAGCAAATTCACTTTGATAATGATAAAGTTGATTACCATTTGTAACCCATCCATGCAAATCAATTACAACAAATGCATGTTTAAGACAAGTAGGAAGAATAGCTTTTTTCCCATTCTTTTTGGTTCCTTGGCATAAGAAAGAAGTGTTGAAAGTCCAAGTTAATTGTCCAATTTGGGGGCACCGAAAGGGCACACTTAATGGCACCGAAAAGTAGCTAGCAATTGTTGATTTTTTGGCAATGGTAAAATTACACATTTAGTCATTATACTTTAGGGTATTTACAAGATTAGTCTTAAGCTTCAACTATAAATACCCTAATCCATTTAGCTTCAAAATCATCCCAAATCATTATAGTTTTCTCCCAATACTAGAGAATTTAGAGAGTTTTCTTGAGAGTTGTTTTCTCTTTTTTATCAAGAGAGAATTGTCATTGTTTTCTCCTTGTTAGATCGAGAGAAGTTGTAATTCCTATTTTCTCATAGTGAAATTTTTCTACCGTTGCCCGTAGTTTTTACCCTATATTATTTAGGGGTTTTCCCGTAATTTGTATATATTTATTTTTTTTTTTCCTCAAATTTTGCTCTATCCGATAGCCGTATTCCGCAACAATTGGTATCAGAGCCAAATTTGAATGTGTAATATCTACTTATTGTCTTTGTGGTTGTCACCAAAAGGTGGATCATCTAACATAAGAAAGTAAGAAGTTATTACTCATTCTTTGAAGGTTCCAGAGAACTATTCACGATAGTGAAATAGTGGGAGCTATCCGTAAAAGAAACTATGATAACAAAATTTGATATTGAAAAGTTCAATGGGAGAAATTTCTCATTGTGGAAATTGAAGATGAATGTTATCCTGAGGAAAGACGGTTGTCTAGCGACTATCAGTGAAAGGCCGATAGATTTCACACATGACAACAAATGGATCGAAATGGATGAGAATGCTATGGCAAACTTTTATCTAGCATTAGCAGATGAAGTATTGTCAAGCATCGAGGAGAAGAAGATAGCTAAGGAGATATGAGATCATCTCACAAAACTGTACGAGGCCACATCGTTGCACAATATAATTTTCCTTAAGAAGAAATTGTACACTCTCCGGATGCCAAAATCTACTTCAGTGACGGAGCACTTAAACACATTGAACACTTTATTTTCTCAGCTTACATCCTTAAGATGTACAATACGAGAACAAGAACGTGCTGAACTTCTACTTCAAAGTCTACCTGATTCGTATGATCAACTCATTATCAACTTGACAAACAGTAATGTCACAAGTCTAGTTTTCGATGACGTTGCAGCTGCTGTTCTACAAGAAGAAAATCTGCGCAATGACAAGGAAGACAGACAAGTAAATCTGCAACAAGCAGAAGCGTTGACAACGACGAGAGGGAGATCAACGAAACGTGGCCAAAGCAGCAGTCACAAACATGGTAGATCAAAGTCGAGAAGCAAGAAGAATTTAAAGTGCTACAACTGTGGAAAGAAGGGTCACTTGAAGAATGATTGTTGGAGTCTAAATAAAAACTACAATCCACAAGGCAATACTGCAAACACTTCAGATGATGGAGATGTTCTATGGTGTGAAGCGTCAACCACCTGGAAGGCAGAAATGATTTACAGATATATGGCTCATTGATTCAGGAGCAACATATCACATGACCTCAAGAAGAGAATGGTTCCATCATTTTGAACCTGTCTCAGGAGGATCTGTGTATAGTTGCAATGATCATGCCTTAGAGATCATTGGCGTGAGAACCATCAAATTGAAGATGTATAATGGAACAATTAAAGTTGTTCGAGATGTACGGCACATGAAAGGCCTGAAGAAAAATTTATTATCCTACAAAATGTTGGATAATAATGCAAGCAAGATTAAAACACGGAAAGGAATCATGAAGGTGTTCTGTGGAGCACTTGTGGTGATGAAAGGAGAAAAGATAACAACAAACTTGTACACGCTGAAGGGAGAGACTTTGCTATAAGCAGAAGCCTCTATTGTCTAATGTAGTTCAGATTCTGCAATACTATTGCATCAGAAACTTGGACACATGTCAGAACAAAGAATGAAAGTCCTTGTAGAGCAAAAACTACTTCCAGGCTTAACAAAAATATCACTTACTTTGTGTGAGGATTGCATAACAAGTAAGCATCACCGGTTAAAATTCAACACGTCAATTTCTAGAGGAAAAATGTTCTAGAATTGGCTCATTTGACGTATAACAAGCACCAGCTACATCCCTAGGCAGAGAAAAATATTTTGTCTTATTTATTGATGACTACTCCAGGAGATGTTGGGTGTACCCTATTAAGAAGAAGTCAGATGTATTTTCAACTTTCAAAAACTTCAAAGCATGGGTGGAACTTGATTCTGGAAATAAGATCAAGTGTTTCCGAACAGATAATGAAGGAGAATACACAAGTGAAGAAATTGATGACTTTTTCAAGAAGGAATGCATCAAAAGATAGTTCACAATGGTAAACACTCCTCAACAAAATGGAGTGGCAGAGCGGATGAACAAAACCTTGTTAGAAAGAACAAGAGCAATGTTGAGAGCTGTAGGCCTAGAAAAATCATTTTGGGCAGAAGCCATCAATACGGCCTTTTATTTGGTGAATCGAGCTCCATCAACTGCAATAGAGCGAAAGACACCAATGGAGATGTGGACTGGTAAACCAGTTGATTATTCAAACCTCCATGTATTTGGAAGTATTGTGTAAGTGCTGTACAACTCCCAAGAAATTTCAAAGTTTGATCCAAAATCCAGGAAATGTAAATTCTTGGGGTATGCTAATGGTGTAAAGGGGTATCGCTTGTGGGATCTCACTACCCGCAAAGTCATCATCAGCAGGGATGTTATCTTTATAGATGATAAACTACAAAGAAAAGAAGATGATAGCGCTGAAAAGTCAGAGACTACACAATACATGTGGAAAAGGAGTTTGAACAAGGAGATTCTTCTGATACAGAACCAATATATGATGAACAAGAACCAGAGAGTTCTGAAGCTCCAACAGCTCGTCAATTAGATCGTGTGAGAAGACGTCCCAATTGGCATTCAGATTATGTTATAGAAGGAAATATTGCATACTGCCTTTTAACAGAGGACGGTGAGCCATCAACATTCCAAGAGGCAATAAACAGCTCAGATGCTCCACTTTGGATGATGACGATGCAAGAAGAAATTGAAACCCTTCATAAAAATAATACATGGGACCTTGTGCCACTACCACAAGGAAGAAAGCCAATTGGTAACAAATGGATCTTCAAAATCAAGTGAAATGGTGACGATCAAGTTGAGAGGTATCGTGCAAGACTGGTGGTCAAAGGATATGCTAAAAAAGAAGGTATTGATTTCAACGAAATCTTTTCTCCTATGGTTCGACTAACAACAGTTCGAGTAGTTTTGGAAATGTGTGATACATTGAACTTACATCTAGAGCAACTAGATGTTAAAATAACTTTTCCTCATGGAAATCTTGAAGAAGAGATTTATATACTGCAACCTGAAGGTTTTAAAGAAGACGAAAAGAAGAACTTGGTTTGCAGGTTGAACAAATCTCTGTACGGTCAAAAGCAGGCGCCAAGGTGTTGGTATAAGAGATTTGATTCCTTCATTATGTGTCTTGGATACACCAGACTTAATGGAGATTCTTGTGCTTATTTCAAGAGGTTTGGTGATAACGATTTTGTTATATTGCTGTTGTATGTGGATGACATGTTGGTTGCAGTACCCAACAAATATCATATTGAAGAATTGAAGGCACAACTGGCTAGGGAATTTGAAATGAAGGACTTGGGATCAGCAAACAAGATTCTAGGGATGCAAATTCACCGAGATAGAAGTAATAGGAAGATTTGGCTTTCACAAAAGAATAACTAGAAGAAGATCTTGTCACAATTCAGTATGCAAGATTGTAAGTCAATTTCTACCCCTTTTTCTATTAACTTCAAATTATTCTCCAGTATGAGTCCTAGCAGTGAAAAAGAGATGATGGAGATTTCTCGAGTGACGTATGCATCGACAGTGGGAAGTTTAATGCTCGCTATGATATGCACAAGATCAGGCATATCACAAGCAGTGGGAGTGGTTAGTCGGTACATGGCGAATCCATGCAAAAAGCATTGGAATACATTAAAGAGGATCCTGAGATATATCAAAAGGACCTCAAATGTTGTATTTTGCTATGGTGGATCAACTTACTTATCAATGGGTATGTCGATTATGACTATGCAGGGGATTTGGATAAAAGTAAATCTACTACAGGATATGTGTTCAAAGTTGCTGGTGGAGCTGTAAGATGGGTTTCAAAATTGCAGTCAGTTGTGGCTACATCTACAACAGAAGCAGAATATGTAGCAGCTACACAAGCCAGTAAAGAAACAATCTAGTTGAAGATGTTATTGGAGGAGCTTGGGCACAATCAAGAGTATGTCTCTCTGTTTTGTGACAGTCAAAGCGCCTTGCATCTAGCAAGGAATCCATCATTTCATTCAAGGAAAAAGCACATACTAGTTCAATATCATTTCATTCGTGAAAAGTTGGAAGAAGGAACGGTAGATATGCAGAAGATCCATACCAAAGACAACATAGCAGATTTTCATGACGAATGCGATCAATGTTGATAAATTTACTTGGTGTCGATCCTCTTGTGGCCTGTCAGAGATGTAAGAAACATGATGGTACAAGGTAGAAAGAATGGTGTGAAGATATGATTGTTTCAATTAAATCTTTAAGTGGGAGATTGTTGAAAGTCCAAGTTAATTGTCAAATTTGGGGGCACCGAAAGTGCTCAATTAATGGCACCAAAAAGTAGCTAGCAATTGTTGATTTTTTGGAAATGGTAAAATTACACATTTAGTCATTGTACTTTAAGGTATTTATAAGATTAGTCCTTAAGCTTTAACTATAAATACCCTAACCCATTTAGCTTCAAAATCATCCCAAATCATTCTAGCTTTCTCCCAATACTAGAGAATTTAGAGAGTTTTCTTGAGAGTTGTTTTCTCCTTTTTATCAAGAGAGAATTGTCATTGTTTTTTCCTTGTTAGATCGAGAGAAGTTATAATTTCTATTTTCTCATAGTAAAATTCTTCTACCGTTGCCCGTGGTTTTTACTCTATATTATTTAGGGGTTTTCCACGTAAAAATTTGTGTCTTCTTTATCTTCATCTTTATTTTCTCAAATTATCAGTTGCAATTTTGCTCTATCCGATAGCCGTATTCCGCACCAAGAAGAATGTAGTGATGCAATCTTAATATGTTACAGACACTATAGAATCACATTCTTAATGTTCAAGATGGTAAATTTTATATATGGAGTTGACAAAATTAATGATTACCATAATTATGAGTTTATAATGGAAGTTTGTTTATCACCCAACCATATCCGCCAAGAGGGTTATCATAGAAATACAAAACTTTAGTGAACATGCACAAGAATTTAGTGGCCAAAAAGTTATGCGAAGTGTCTTTTTGGATAACAAGAATGCTTTTCTGTATGTTCTGAAGATACCCAAAAACAACATTAAAGAGTATTTTATTGAAAATATAGAACGAAATTCTAGAGCACATAAAAAAGCTTCTATTAAGGCACATACTTTCTCCACGTATCTGCTATTTGGTCTGTGCTCCTCAATGTAGACTTGTCTTCCCCCCAATGGTAAGAAGCCTATAGAAGGAACATAACCAGTTCAATATTAATATAAAAAATATACATAAGCCAAAAGGAATACAAATTAGCTACAAAAATAAATTATATTATGTCATGGCACCAACTAAAGCACTATTCTAGTATATATGTATATAAATAGTAATTCATACGAGAAACTATAAAGCTTCGACACTAGAGGGTAATATAAATCAATTCTGGTTTAAAGGAAAAACAAAGTAAGGTTAATATCTTTACCCTCCTTTCTCGTAATCCACTTCTTTTTTTCCTGTATTTACTCAAGAAGCTCTTTCATGGCTGTGCTAGCCACCTCCATATCATTCATCATAAGAAACGGAATAAAACCATCACAAAGGTACATGGATGCATCTTAAATTTGATCCAATAGAATAGACAACCATGAAAAAAAACTAGAATATAATCAAAATGGTACATTGTTAAAAGACAACTCAAAGCTCCTTTTACAGAAAACTCAATGTTACAGACAAACACAAGCTGAACAAGTAGTTCAAATATACAATGAAAATAATTCAGATAGGAGCTTAGAAAGGAAAATGAGAAAAAGTTGATCTTTTAAAATTCTAAAATGAAATACTGAAAGTAACTAAGCTACTAACTGCAGTCCAACATATTTGCCGAGGTGAAAACACAAACAACAATGAAAATTCATACATTGATTGTATTTTGAACAACATAAATGTCTTCAAACTCCACAAAAGCATAACAAAAACCAACATCATGCATGCAACTAATACAAATTTAGTTTATTTGAAGTTATATACGAAAGATAATCAAGAAGAGAAGAAAAATAAATTACTTTGCGGTTTCGGATAAATACACCATTAGGCTTGATTCTTCCGAAATTCTTGAACTCCTGCTCAATTTCAGTTGCAGTAACAGTAGAGGGCAATTTCTCACATAGACAATTTCTATTCATCAGTAAAACCTAAAAGAATGAGGATCAATAATCAGATTGCAAATCTTAATCCAAGTATTATAAGCATTTCGACCAGTGAATATTGTCTCAACTCTAAGCAAGAAAAGGTATTTGAGAAGTGGAATGATATAAACATCCAGGCTCCAAACCATTATTTTTCAGCTATAGAAACAAAACCCTAATGCTCAATGGGTCAAATTAAATGCCCAGATGGTCCATTTTAAAATTTGATTTCCCATTAATCAATGCAAAAGCTAAAGAAGGGAAATTGATAAGAAGGCAAAGTAAACCATCTAATTCAAACTATACCACTGTAAGTCCTAATATAAACAAAACATGCCACTGTAGATAGAGCTAGACTAACCTTCTTCAGAAACCAAGCCTTCCTCCACAGCTTTCTCTGCTGTAGATTCTGGCACATCTTCCAAAACATGATGTGGCTGTTGACTAGCAGGCTCTGGAATATGTTCTCAATCTAAAGTACTTCAGGGAGTCTTATTATTAGATGGTTGAGGTTGAACAGATGAAACAAATTGCTCATTTGGAACACGCAACTACATTTTTAACACGAAATAAGGTTAATCAATCACAAATATTTAAATTTCAAAAAATTAAAAAAAACCATTATCCTATGGTCTTAGATAGAAAAGAATTTAGTTCAGAGGAAATGAGAGATCATACTCAATTCTCATTTGACAATTCACGGTAATTCTCCATAATTTATTTCTCTCAGTCACATGTATGGCTCTATTTACTTAATTTATAAATTTTTCATATTTGAACAGGTTATTCTCACATGCATGGGAATGTTCTGGTAACATAAGACTGATGTTGTATGCCACACATTCGAGTAGAATTCCAAGGATATTTTGGTTACATTAAGGATAAACAAAGTTAAGATACATATAGATAAAATGATAGCAATTTCAATGTATCAAGAATAGGCAACGAGTGTGACACCCTTAATAAGTGAGTCATAAACATATAGGCTCACATAAAAACATAGTACTTATATAATAAGCTACAAGGGAGTACTTACAATTGAGACATGTTTTTCTTGGAGCCTCCCCAACAGGCACCTCCAAAGGCATAGTTGGGGTTTTTTGCACAGTGTTGACCACACTGTGATGGGTAGCAGGAGTTTCCTCTGCCATAATTTCAGCTTCAAAATCTTCTTCCAGCGGTTGCTCAAGAAGACTATAGTTGTCAACTGGATCATTATCTATATGAACGGAGTTGACATACTCCGAAGCCTCTTCCTCCAAAATGTAGTCAGAAACTGTTAAATCCAACATGTTAGGCCAAACCAAAAATAAAACAAAGTAAAATATCTACCGTAAAAAAAGTGCATAACATGAACCAGGAGAATGAAAAATTGTTTCTCAAAGAATTTGTTATTTTTAATTTAAGACTTAAATGTGGAAATATACTACCAAAAAAGAAAGACTACAATACATTGTTTTCTTTATAAGCAGGTAAATTAAGGTCATAAGAAACTGCAAAGATCTAATTGAGAAAAATTAAACTAGTTAGAACATAGTCATCTACATTTTCACAAGTGGATATTAAGTCCAAAAAATGGTATAGCTTGAAATAAAAAATTCAGAATAAATTGAGAAAGAAAGCTTGCACACAGTACATGGTGGCTCTGCAGCAGCACTTGAAAGATTTAGTTGAGCGTCATGATTGTTTTCTTGTAATGAGGAGGCTGGAGGTTGTGAAGTCATTTCATCATCAATAAACTGTAAGATATCCCTAAGAACAAAGTAACCCTTCTCTTGAGGGGCGAGGAAAAAGGTTTGCACAAATTTCCTTCTCCCGCTGAAATCCTTGATTTTAACAGAACCAGAAACCATCACCAGAACACCTCTATTCCAAGAATCAAGAGAATTAATCGTCTTGATCTCGATTGAAGTAAAAGTTAGTGACGTGACCATGGTATGAATTTGCTGCGGAAAGTAAAAGAATGAGGATCAATAATCAGATTGCAAATCTTAATCCAAGTATTATAAGCATTAATAAGCATTTCAACCAGTGATATATTGTCTCAACTCTAAGCAAAAAAAGGTATTTGAGAAAATGGAATGATATACACATTCAGGATCTAAACCATTATTTTTCAGCTGTAGAAACTAAACCATAATGCTCAATGGGTCAAATTAAATACCCAGATGGTCCATTTTAAAATTTCATTTCCCATTAATCAATGCAAAAGCTAAAGAAGGGAAATTAATAAGAAGGCAAAGCAAACCATCTAAGCTCCAGAAGAAGTCGAGGGGATAAGCCTAGTATCAAGGAGCTTCAAGATCCCGTTACAGATGGTCGAGGGGATAAGCCTAGTATCAAGGAGCTTCAAGATCCCGTTACAGATGGAAGTAAGGTCGGTCTCGATCTTGGCCTAATAATCACGGATCATAGTGACGTGATCATTGTTACCACGACTCTCCTCTTTCTGCGCGATGGAGGAGATGATGCGCCAGAAAGCACGACGAGCGTCGATAACGTTCTTATAGGCAACGAAGAGGAGGTTTCGTTCCTCGACGGTGAGCTCCTCATTATTGGCAGAAGCAGAGACTTTCTCCATGAACTCGACCATTTCCTCGTAGCGTTCGGCTTGCTCGGCGAGTTTTGCCATATAGACAATTTCCTCGCGGGGAGAAGAAGTAGCAGTGGCGGCCATTGTCGAGAGAGAGAAAGGAAAAAGACAAAGCCGATAAGAGTAAAGACTAAAGAGAAAGTGGTAGGGGTTTTGAAAATGATAAAATGTGAGATTTGGGGGAGTTTTTTTTATGGAGAATGCGATGACTGCGTCGAGGGAGGAGGATCAAATATGAACCATTGGATTTAGGAGGCAAAAGTAAAGACTAAAGAATGAGTATTTAGCGTCATTTGTATACAAACGTCACTAAACTATAGTATTTAGCGGCATTTATATAAAAACACCACTAAAGTATAGTTTTTAGCGGCGTTTATCTAAAAGTGCCACTACAGTATGAGTATTTAACGACGTTTGTGCTTAAAATGCCACTAAAGTACGAGTATTTAGTGGCATTTGTATAAAAACACCACTAAAGAACAAGTATTTAGCGGCATTTGTACTTAAAACGCCACTAAAGTAAGAGTCTTTAGCGGTGTTTGTATAAAAATGCCACTGAACTATAGTATTTAGCGGCGTTTATTCAAAAACCGCCGCTAAAAATGCTGCTAACTGTGTTAGGTCCAGAGAAAACATTGTTTGCCATAGACCTATACAAGGAAATAATAATTAAATAAATCAAAGAAAGGTGTCTTCTTCGATGTAAGAAATTTGATCATCTATTTTCACCCCTAACATAAAATCTTAGGTACAATTCCTGCCAGCAACTAAATGCTTTTATCATATAAGCTTTGAGTACTCACAGTAATCCTAGTCTAGACATGTTTCCAATGAATGCTGGCAAAGGACCAGAAAAGAAGTTTTAATCAATCTTCCTGCATCGCAAAATAATATTAAATGAAGATCAAAGGTGAGGAGAAAATAGAGAGATAGAGGGGAAAAGGAAGATTCTTACAAGAAACTCAGAAAAGGTAAATCCAAAGCTCCACTGGTAACACTCCTCGCTTATCTAGACCAACTAACCTCTTGGTACAATTGTTTACAACAATGTGAAATGCTACTGGTGCAAATGATGTAATTACTTACAATCAACCCTATTTTGACTGTCATGCTATAATGATATTGTAGTAATGGCTTAAAAATATTGCAGAAGAATGAGAGAGAGAGCATACAGTCGAGTAATGTGGCAAACAGTGTTGGTGTTGAAAGACCAATCACATCGAATAGTAGGTTATTAGAAGGATCCTCGAGCAGAGAGTCACTTTGGCTGAGAGCAGCTCCACTGCATGGCTCTCCGCTGTGATTCCATGTATCTGCTGCTTGTGCATCCCATTGCTGGAAGATTAAGTTCAATGCCCTCACTGTTTCCCCCATTCATTAAACAATCATGTTAATCAAATCCAGTGTCTTTGAGAATAATTATAAATTAGCGTAAAATTTATTAATTTTACATAGTATAAATGGATCATATAAATATTTATTCATGAGTTAATATCTATCACATTTATTTGTTGGAGTTAAAAGCAATAAAGTAATTTCAAGTAAAATATGAATGCATTTATGGAACTTTAATCAAACTAGTATTTTTTTTTTCAAAAGTCGAGATACATGCTAATTATATTTTATCAACGAAGATTGCATCTCCAAAATTTTACAACAGAAATAAAAAGTAAACATGCCTTACAAAATGTTTGACAGATAAATTTTATTAGTATTGTCAATGAATAAATTCTTTGATGATATCATTATATTGTTGAAGATTTTTTTAAAATGTTATGAATAATTTATATTTGATCCACGAATACGACGTATCTAAAATTCTACAACAAACAGCACCAATAAATAATAAATAAGTATTGACTATATCAACAAGTCTTAAAAATGTTTGACAAAGAGATGAACGAGTGGTTTTTTTAGGATAAATTATCGATATAAATGGTTAAAGAAAATATTGTTATTTTTAGATAAAGTGAGTTCTAACAGTTATATCTGCAGTGTGTACTTTGTCAATAAACTAAGAAAAATTATAAACATATATTAACTTATAATCACATCAAACTATTAAAAAGATATATCATATGTTAAATATGTGAAGTTCAAATCTCTTAGAATCAATACACGGATTCGAATAATTAAAATCTGAGGGTATCCATTCTTATATGCTCTAAATATCAGTAAAATAATTTTAAACATAATATGATCATGAATATATATACATACATGATTTAACATCAACACAACTCAGAGACACACACAACTATTAACTTTGAAACTAAGAAAATGGACATGCACAAAATTCTTTTGACACTTAACCCAAAGACGATGATGGGAGACCCACCTGATTTCTCTTCTTCATACGTCTCTATATATTGGTAGAATCAAGCAAAAATTTGTCAAATTTCAAACGGAGACAACTTTATTTTGTATGTTAGGGTACAGATGACAACTCTCTCTCTCTCTCTCTTTTTAAGAAGAAGAAGAACCAGTTTTATGTATAAAATCCAAAGGCATACGGGTGTATTTTCACCAAGAGTTATCATATATTAAACAAGTTCTTAATCATAGTTGGGAGACAAAATGAATTTTCAGATTGGATTAGGAAGTTATAATATAAAATCTTGACTAGTTTACAAAATAAAACCCATAACTTATCTGCAATTTTTGTTGCAGACTTAGCTCTCCAGGCCGTTTCAAAGAGATCGGAGATTGTGTTACTTTAGTAAATCCCATAATCATATACATATATATAGGGATATCATATAATTCTGGGCTAAATTGACGAGATAATATTGTGAGAAAAAAAAATTACGACATAATGCGTTTCAACAATTAATTGCTGAGATAGGGTGTTTGCTACAATTCGAACGTAGGTCGCCAGGTGATCTGAGCGACCAAGAAGGTTGCCATGCCACCCCGCATCCCACCAAGAAGGTCGCCATGCATGCTGAGCGCCATGCAGTGGAAGTTGAAATGTAGTGTTCTCTTTCTAGTCAAACACTAGTTGTTTGGGTTAAATGCAAATTTGGTCCTCATAACTTTGTACTCTCATACGCATGTTTTAATATTTAGGGGATAATAGCATTTTCGGTCCCCTATGCTTTGTAATGTCTTTGTTTAATCATTTAGTGACATTTTTAATGTTTTGTTTCAGGCATTTTAATAATTATATTTTAGTCACTAGTTGTTTATTCTGTCAAGTTTGTGTATGCTTCATTTTGATCATAATATTTTTAGTTATTTCATTTTAATCACCGATTTCATGTGTTTTATATTTTTCCTTAATTTTTGAAATTGGCCATGAAATTTGTAAACATGTTTTTAAAACATGAAATTTCCTAACCCAAAGGTTGATGACGACTCTATCCAATTTAATTTCAAAACACCAATTTTTTCAAGATTAAAATCATAATTTTTTTAAAACAATAAATAATTGTTTCACCTAAAAATGGTTATGACAGATACATAATAATATAACAGGTAAAATATGACAAAATTGGTTTCATTATGACAAAACCCTAAACCAGAGATCCCAATAATCAATTTTAAAATAAATACATACTAAAATAGGATAAACAAGAAACATATATGACTAAATTATAATAAACATAAATACTAAACAGTGGCTAAAATAACATGTTTACAAATTTCATGGCCAATTTCAAAAATTAAGGAAAACATATAAAACACATGAAATCAGTGATTAAAATGAAATAACTAAAAATATTATGATCAAAATGGAGCATACACAAACTTGACAGAATAAATAACTAGTGACTAAAATATAATTATTAAAATATACATGCCTGAAACAAAACATTAAAAATATCACTAAATGATTAAACAAAGACATTACAAAGCATAGGGGATCGAAAATGCTATCATCCCCTAAATATTAAAACATGCATATGAGAGTGCAAAGTTATGAGGACCAAATTTACATTTAACCCAAACAACTAGTATTTGACTAGAAAGATATAATACTACATTTCAACTTTCACTGCATGACGCCCAACATACATGGCGACCTTCTTGGTGGGACAGCATGGCGACCTCCTTGGTCGCCCAGATCACCTGGCGATCTACGTTCGAACTGTAGCAAACACCCTATCTAAGTAATTAATTGTTGGAACGCATTATCTCGTGAATTTTTTTTCTCACAACATTATCCCGTCAATTTAGCCGAATTATAATACTGTACGTAGACAAGAAATAAATATATATAAGGAGAGAGAGAATACCTTCAGAAGGATCGGTGGTGGCATTCTTGTTATTGATAGATCGGCTACATGAGAAAAACACAACCAAGAAGAAGAAGAAAGAGAGCAAGCCTTTCGAACAAGACATTAAGACCATTTTCATTGTTTTTTCTGTTTATGTTTTTCCCATCACAAATGTTTCTCATCTCCAGTCACCACTTATATCACCATCTTCTTTGTGCGGCTGCTATTTGGCTTTGGGTAAACTACATTCCCAGGTCAATTAATTATTAGTCAAGTTATATCTGGGTCATGTTTTTCAAAAGAACATAATTTAATTGAATTATTATTGCAATCAAGTTACGAATATTAAATATTAGATGACATAACTAAGTGGTCAAATAATAATAACACTTTTATTTCTCAAAATTTATATATATTTTATGAAATTATTTATCATAATTCGAAATAACTCAATAAATTTAACCCCTTCATATTTAAAAATTCTATCACTTTAATACTACTACTCCTTTCGATTTGTTTGTTATTTATCATTCATCATCATCCCTATTTGAATGCCCTCGTTAAAACGAGTTGTACCAAACTTGATATTTTTAATTAATCCTACTCATGTTTATTTTATTATTATTATTTATAACTTTGTGTTTTGAGTAATATATTTATTATCATTTTATTCAGAACTAGCATTTTATATTATAAAACATAAAAAATAATTAAAATAAATTAAAAATAATAATTTTATACATTAATCTTGAAAAGTATAATATATGCAAGAGGATTATAACTATAAAAGCATATTTATATATTTTCCAGTTTATAATAATGCTTATATTTTCTTAAAAAATATTTAATTAATCAATTAGAATCTCACATAAATAAAAAAATAAAAAAATTTATAAAACATACAAAAACATCAATAATTAATAACACATTAATTTAACAAATAGTATACATACATGGAATATAATAATAAAAATATTAAAATCGACGTCGACTAATATACATATAAACTTAGAATAATTATATAAATAAATCAGTCGTTCTGGTCTTATTTCTAAATTCGTGTCACTTGTTTGCTCTCTGTCTATGTAAAAACAAACAGACAGAAAAAGAAATCAAAACGGGAATTAGAAGAACGAAAGCCCTCTTCTTCAACACCTCTTCATCGCCACAATCCTCTTCGGGTATGGGCTCCAGTCGAGGATAACTCGTAGGTTTGTAATGAATTTTCATGAGGGGTGGCGCCACCTCTCCCAATTCTTGCATGTAGTTGAGATCCTTGTCCATTTTTTTCTTTTTCTGGTCTTGAGATATGGAAATGTTTTTTCGAATCAATTGTAAGAAACTTGGGATCATTTGTGTATGTTCTAATGGGAGACATGAATAGGGAAAGCGGTTGGTAACAAAGAATGATAGTTTGACTAATCTATAACCAGGGCTGAGAACAGATAAGCTTATATTTTGAAATGAATATCAACAGTTCATTTTCAGACAAAAAAGTGAATCTGTTGTCAAAATTAGAAGCGTTGCAAGAAAAGATTCATTGGATTTGCCAAATAACTAATGGAATAACAGCTAATATGAACTTGAATTTGAATAGACATATCGATAAACTTGAATTATTTGACAAAAATAAATTTTAATGCGGTGTATATATCAATCTCTTAAAATGAATAATTTATATGAGAAATAAATGTCGCATTTGATATTTTTTTTTAAATAAAAATATCGAGTGTTATATATGAGAAATAATGTCGTATCGTAATACTTTTGATTTTTCATTGACTAAATTAACCCTTACTAGTGGTGATAATGTAACCCCTAGACCCAATCTATGTGTCACGACTAGATCTAACGAATTACATTAAAAACTTTCTAAAACAATTTCAAACCCTTTAAAATCACATGTAACCATCACCTTTAAAAACACAATTAAAAATAATAAAGTTCAAATCGAGTAATGAAAACATAAAACATCATGCATAAGTGTGAAATCCAAACAACGGGTGTCGTACAAATTCATATATCAGTAGTAACACAAAATATGTCATAAAACAAGTATAACAAAATATAGGCACATGTCACCAAAATAAAGGTACTTCGGAAAATGAAAACATTACAACAAAAGGTATAGTACGGAATGTGTTGACCCTTCAAGTGTCTGGTCTAAGGTGTCTATCCAATAGTATCTGAAAGGGGAAAAAGTATTGGGGTAAGTTAGGGAGCTCATTGTGTTCCAATAAGTGAAAAATAAAAACATACGAATAATTTCAAGTTTGATTTCAAAGTCATAGTATAAAATTGACAGTAAATTTTTTATTTAAAACACAAAGTTACCCTCCAACCTTACACCATATGCAATTCCCTATAACTACATCCATAAATACTTACCCTATACTGGTATAGGAGCCAACCTAAAGAAGTAACTTGGGACAAATGGGTCTAAGCAAGGGTCACTATAGGTCCAAAAAGAATTATCAGCTTGATTAGAGTTGAACCTCATAACTCCAAAATCCTACCCAAAAGTACCCCAATAAAATAGTTCAGAGAGTAAATAGTAACTTCAGGATCCATATATAAGGCATATTTATATATTTCTAGAAAATATAGAAAACCAGAGAATATTTATTAGACAAAGAATTTGTAATCAGTAGAACAAAGATGAAGAATTTAGGAAATCAGAATAATAGAATAAGGCTTTCAAAGTGGATAAATCAACCATGTTTCAAACCATACAAAACAATCATGTGCACATATTAATGTTAGAAAAAATGGTTAATTCGAGATAAAATAATAATAATAAATATTATTATATAATCGAATGAAGAAAAATAAATAAAGAATTAAAATAGAGAAACGTGATTTGTTTACTCGTGTGTAGACACTGAATCGAATGAGTAAAGTAACATAAATCGAAGAAGAATTTTGTTGAGGCCTGTATGAACAGTTTCCTTAAGACATATTTGTCCTCTCATCGGTGCTTTGAGTAACGTTGGACGTCGGTCTCCCGGGATACAACAACAAACGATCACAACAATAAGCACAACCGCATTGATCAGTCGAACACAATCTTGCCTTTCTCTATCACCAGAAAGAACGAATTTGAAATGAATTTTCTAAGTGATTTCCTAATTCAACTTTGTGAATTGTGTCTCAAAGTTGTGTCTAAGATTATGCCTCAACTAACCTATATATAGGGGAGGGGAAATTAATCAAAAGGTTATGACCTTTTGATTAAGAGGTTTGTTGAAAAGCTAATAGGTATAATTGAATTGATGCAATTTTATACCAAATAGTAAGTCTGTTCACCAAGTAACATATCTTATTATTAAAAACATCAATTTTATTCAATTATTTATTAAGTTTCCAACAATCCCCCACATGAATGAAATTGATGATTTCAAACATTGACTCGATATGGTGATAGATTCTAAGTTCGATATTTGCATAGGATAGGTAGGCGTCCCCCTTTGAACCTTCCATTGTGAAAATATGTTTACCTTACTGGTTCTCCAGTAGACGTGATGTCTTTGAACTATCCTACTGTTAGTGTAAGCGATGACATACCTCACACAAATATCTCACTAACAAGAATTTGGTTCTTATGGTTATGTCCATATAGTCGTTGACATCTCCTGGTTCTGCAAGAGTTTAGAGAATTATGTCCCAATAGTCTCTTTGAAGCAGCTCCACTTCACTCTTACATAAGTGACTTATGTTGATCGACTCACCGAAACACATAGTGGTCATTAAAAGCATTGCTTAACCTTTTCCATATTTTAGTCACTATTTTTATCATAGGAATGGACTTGGGGATAAGAACCCCTACAGTGACCTCACAAGGTCTATGCAAGTAGGTTGTCCCATTGAACTTAGATCTTGGGATCTCCAGTCAACTAAGTTGGGTTTTCCTTCACATAGCGCCTTAAATATTAATGGGCTTTAGTCACATTCCATTCGATGTTTATCAACTTGATCTCGATTCAACTCATTGTTTAGCAGATCCATAATGTTATCTTTTGATCTTACAAAATCAATATAGATAACTTTAGTTGAGATCAATTGTTTAATGATATTATGACAACGACATATGTGTCTCAGCTTACCATTATACTTGTACAATGTACCCCCACACTTTAATGTAGTTGTAGGAAAGTTTTCTACATTTTCATAACTCATATGGTGTCTCGCCTATTTTCTTGTAAGTTACCTTATTTAAATGTAATTTACTGACAACTCAGAACATGGCCAAATATCATTCATAATTCTTTAGCAATCTTATGGATACTATACACTTCATATGATGTATCTGACAATCCATTCGAGATGTAATTCCGACATAGAAACTTAGAATGCTTTCAAGCTTTAATGACAACAATGTCTATCTCATCCTCTCTATGAATAGGAGGATCATCCTATATTTAACCATATTCAACATGATTAAATATAACTTATGTTGCTATGTCTTGAAATTCTATCCATGAATTTCACATGCTTCTCGTTGTGGCTCTCAACTACTGACATCGTTGAATTTTATTCAAAATCTGAATAGGAATCAACATTTCAAATCACGAGTTAGGTGAATCAGTGGGGTTACCATTGTTTCATTTAAAAACACGTAACATAATTTGTAAATATTCCAACAATAAATTGAAAGTTAATTCAATTTGTTTTACCATTTGTTTTCTGTTGAACAACAAAAACTAAAACAATTTGTAACAATGTTGTTACCTCCAAACGATTTCTGTTATCAAAAGTAAATCAAATAAATTTTTGTTGAACAACAAGATTAAAATCCTGAAACAGAAATATAGGCCCTATTTTTGTTCACAGACAAATCATAATTTCGTTCGGTACTTTATTTATCACAACGAATTTTAGTCAAAACTAAAATTCGACAATTGAGTAATTTCTGTCAAACGGTGAGAATTTAGTAAAACTAAAACTCGAAACAAAAATTCACAATCAACACTATTTTGTTGAATTCGTTAAATGTCAAGATTTAAAACTAAAATCCGTAACAAACCCAACTTTTTTGGACCAAAACAGAACCAATTTCTGTTGAACAATGAGAATTTAATAAATTAATTCTCAAAACAGAACTACTTCTGTTGAATGGTGGGAATTTAATAAAATCCGAAACAATAGTATAATCTCAATGTATAAATACACATACCTTTTCGATTTCTTGATCAAAATTCACCAAGTCGTCGTTAGTAAAAAAAAATTCATGTGGTGACCGAATCACCAAGGCTTGTCCTTAGTTTTGGAACTTTGAAACATAAGGAGCTCTAGACGAAAATGTCAGTTTCCTACCATCCTCGTTGAACGTCGACTTTTAAATTTTTCATCCAATAAACTACGATCAGTAAGCAAACTTAGCAAGACCATAAGGACTTCTTGGAGAGAACATTTTTCATTTCCCCATGAAACAAATTAGCAATACGGTAAGGATTCATAGGGTGTATATATATATAACAACTTCTAGAAATTATAGTTTTCCAAAGAAGATGTTGAATACCATTTTCCTTAATACTCTTTTTTGTTAATCCGCATAAAGCAAGACATGAAAACAAACTAAATGAGTGAAAAGTTCAACTCCAAACAAGCATTTCAGACACAAGAAGAGAGGTAAATGGATGTGGGGTTTTCATCCTGATCTTTTTAGTGGATAGTTGTCAAATCATTGGATTTAGGAGTTCGTCTCTTTTTTGTGGATGTCTGGATCCCTTTTTAATTTCCTTTCAATCGAATAAAGCTAGGTATTTGTTTTGCAACTGTTCACCATTCGTTATAAAAATTACTCCCTATCACGTTACACCAAAGATTATCCTTGGTTTGGAATCTGCAAAATGTTTCACCGTGAACCTTTGCAATTTAGTGTTCCACTCAAGAGCAATATAATTTATTTGCAAGTTATCCACGTAAGAAAAAAGTAATCCATAGTTTATCCATGCAAACTAACAGTTGTGTCGTTTCACATCGGGTTCACCATAGCGAGATCACAATAGATCAGACTTCTCCTCATGGTTTGTTTGGTTAATCTGCTTAGTTTGGAACTGAAGAAATAATAATTCGTTCACCCATCTCGGAATTAAAAAATAAGAAATAATATGTCTTAAAATTGTTAGACAATGTGGTTAATCCAAGATAAAATAATAATAATAAATATATTATATAATCGAATGAGCAAAATAAATAAAGAATTAAAATAGAAAAACATGATTTATTTATTCTTGTATAAACACTGAATCGAATGAGTAGAGTAACATAAATTGAAGAAAAAAATTTGTTAAGGCCTGTATGAACAGTTTCCTTAAGACAAATTCGTCATCTCCTCGGACTTTGAGTAACATTGGACGTCAGTCTCCCAAGATACAACAATAAACGATCACAACAGTAAGCACAACCGTAGTGATCAGTCGAACACAATCTTACATTTCTTTATCACCAGAAAGAACGAATTTTAAATGAATTTTCTAAGTGATTTTCTAATTCAACTTTGTAAATTATGTCTCAAATTTATGTCTAAGATTGTGCTTCAACTAACTTAAATATAGGGGAGAGGAAATTAATCAAAATGTTATGGCCTTTTGATAAAAAGATTTCTTGAAAAGCTAATAGATATAATTGAAATGTTGTAATTTTATATCAAATAATAAGTCTGTTCACCAAGTGACATAACTATTATTAAAACATCAATTCAATTATTTATTATTTTTCCAACAATTAATTTATACAATATGTGTATTATTATATATATATATATATATATATATATATATATATAATATATATATATATATGTTTATTGGTCCGAGAGGTCTACTAAGCACCGCTCTATAGAGATATTGGAACCTAAACCATAACAAATTTGGGTTACTACAGAATAAATATTTAAATCTAATTATTTATAAGGTTTACGAAACTATGTGAGTAATCACATGCTCACGTGGTCGAACAGATCGATAGAAGCTGGGTCAAGTTGACGAACAGCAAAAAGAGTCTCGATTACCTTCAATAATTAATAACATAAATTAGTCTTCGTCCTTAAATTAAATGCACTTAAGTAAAATAGGCCTTTTCATGATATGTTAAATACAAATGCATGTTCGAGTTTAACACTCGATTTAGGGGATTTCATGTTAGAGTTTAGCCAAACGGATTGTAAATTCGAACTCAGGTCGCAAAATATAAAATAGACATTTTTAAAAAAATTTAACTTTTTGGTCAAAATCAAATCAAAGCTAATAATCTGGGTCAAAGTCAATATTTTAGTCAAAATCAAGGGCTGATAGATTCCGGTTGACTCATACCGATTCAAGTTGAATCAATTTGGTCCGTGTTGACTCAGTTTAATCCGAGTTGACTCAAATCGATTCAGAAATATTCAAACGGGAACGAGGCCCACAAGTCATGGCGACGCGTGCGGGAGCCAAACAAAGTGGAGACACCGACCGTTTACTCCCGATACTTCAACTCAACGATTCAATGCAATTTCAAGCCAAACACGACGTAAAATGCTAAAAAAAGACTGAAAAGGAAAAAAAGAAACGTACCCACGATGGCCAAGGAGGATTCTACGGCGGCGAGGGACCAAGGGGGTCAGGTTTTGGTCGAAACTAGGTTGGGAATTCAATGACGACGGCGATATAGCACTACGACGATGGGATCGGCTTCAAAGCACGAAAAATAACGGCGGCAATGGTTTAAATCTCCAATGAACTTCAAGCAGCCTTAACAGCTAAAGACGGCGAGTCTCGACAAACAACCAAAAAGGTTTTGGTCACAGGTGGTCGACGATCATGATTATACCAGCGGTGAACTTTATAGCAAACATACGAAACTCGAACGGTGAGGGACGACGATGAAAGTTAAAAAATGGAGGGTTTAAATTTTAGGGATTTGGGCTCTTTCGAACTGGGAACTTGATTTGAGGATTTAAATCCCATTTGCAAGGTTAAAAAAATCTTGTTTAAAATAATATCAAAATAATATCAAAAACCATGTTGCTTCACGTGGGTTCAAAACCCCACGATTGCAAATCTCATCTAAATACCCTCTTTCCTTTGCAGACAAAGGAGGGGACAATTTTAAATTGGTTCCCTTCTCTTTTAGAAATTTTGAAAAATATCCTAGTAGTTTTAATATCTTACAAATTAGTCCCAAAATTAATTAATAGAATCAAATTATAACAATAAAAATTAGGGGTGGTACATATAACCTGAATACTATAATAATACACAAAATTATAATTCAAGTATGACATTTACTAATGATACGAACATATTTACTATAATAATACACGAAATGATAATTCAAATATCATATTGGATATTTTGACAAAGTACAAGTACCACATTTTATATTTTAAAAGTATATGCACTGTACTAGATTTTATTAAAGTATGGGTACCACGTTGGATGTTTTATAATAGCAGTAAAACAAAATAAAAAAAGGTAAATTACAGAGTTTATTATTTTTGTTTCATTTTCATAAACGTTTGATCATTTGATTTAAAAAACTTGATTCGTAGTCACTTGGTTTCGTGTTAGTTAAAATATGATCACTTTTATTTCAGTTTAATTAAGATGTCACTTACCTAAATGATCGTTAAAGGTTAAACGATTTGATGATGTGGCTCGTTAAAAAAATTGTTTAATTTTTGTTTTAACCCTTGAACTTTAGATAAAATTTAATTTTAGACTTTTTTGTAAATCTAAAGCAATTTAGGGACAAATTTGCAATTTGCAATTTACCAATTTCTTTTATTAAAAAAAAAGTCACTTACTTGAATTGTTTTAACACGACCAATCCTTGCAAATGGGCTTTCTTTATCCCTTTGACACTAAAGACTAAACCTGTATCGATATTGTTTAGATGAAAAACGAATTTCGTTAACAAAAACCCCTTCTTCTGCTTTTCTGATTCTGGCCATTCACTTTCTTAGCCGGTTATGCTATCTATAAATATTCGATATTTTTCTCTATGTATCAATGTATGTGGAAACGTTCGATACTTTTACAGCCTTTTTATTTTTCTTCTTTTTTAAAATTCGAAAATATCGATCCTTGGGGAAAAAGTATCAATACAATCATTTTACAACACAAAATGTTCTATGTTGATACTGAAAAAATTATATATTTATATAACAATATTGGTTGAAACTGAAAATGTTATTGTAACATCCTCAATACCGGGTTAGTGACCAAATTGTAAAGTTTTAGAAATTGGTGATTAAAGTAGGATAATTGAATAGTTCAATGATTTATTGGAAATATGATGAAGGTTATTTAGTAATTATGGAATGAATTAAAGGGTAAAATGGTCAATTGACAAGTAAGATTTTTATATTTCTTTTATAAGATAAGGAACCACGTGGAAAAGGAGAATTATCCAGAGTTTTCTTTCTTCTTCTTCCTCCTCCCGTGTCTCCAAGCTCAAAGGTGAGTTTCTTTGTTTATGGATTAATTGTTGATTTTAAGGTTAGGTTTTGATTATTAGATGATAACTAAGCTTAAGGAAAGCTTAAGTTATCTTAAAATCAAAGTATGATGGAGTTAGGAGGGATTAAAGATTTGGGGTTCTTGGGTGAAATCTTAAAATAGAGTTCATTACTCAAATTGAAAGATAAATTTGACTTGTCAAGGGTTAAATTAGAGATATGAAGTGATAAAGAGTTTTGAAACATGTTAGAATCTGGTATAATTCTTGAAGTTAATAAAGAGGAGAGGATATTAAGGTTCAAGACGAGATAAATGAGTTTGAATAGGAGTAAGTTAAGAATACGAAATGGAATGATATATGAAGTAATTAAGTTGAAAAGAGGGGATTTTCGGGCATAAATTGGATTTCTGGGCTATGTGCATCGATGCACATTCAAGGTGCACCGATGCATCAAGGGTAAATTTCCAGAAATTGTTCAGTGTGTATCGATGCACAGGAAGTGCATCGATGCACCCTTAAAAATGGAAACATCGAATGCAATTTATGCATCAATGCATAAAGAATGCATCAATGCACTTCAAGGGAAATAGAATTATACCTTTCTTTTGGTCTACGAAATGATTGGAGTATCAATTGAATAATGATATGTATCAATGTATGATCATATAGATATCGAGCACGAACAAGTCCCGGAACGATTATCAAGTCAAGATTCAATCGAAAGAGATGAAAGCATAAAAGTGGATTGGAAATTAGTGAGGCTCAGGTGAGTGCATACAAGTTAGTTTATGATGTTTAATGGAAATAAGAATGTTTGATTTGGGTATATGTATTAATTTATGATCATAGGCATATGTTTGATTTGGGTATATGTGATATATATTACAATATGTGTTAAATGATTGTGTGAATACATGTACGTATTGTGATAAGTTAAGGGAATTGAGTATAAATGATGATACCAAACCATAAGATAAGTATTTACTTATAGGATAATATGATATTATATGAATATAAAATATAACTTTATGAGGAAGAATTGGGTGGTATATGATTTAGGTATGAAAATGATCTATGTGTAAGTAAATTACGTGATTATGTGACTATGTGTGAAATAGAGTAAACAAGGTAAGTATAAGGTATGTAAATATATGGCTATGGAACAAAGTATGTAATAATACAATGTTATTTGAGTTATTTAACAATAATTCATAAGATTACATGCATATGTAACGTAAGTTATAAGTTAAGAAAATATGAGCTTACATGTATTTGCGGATATATATATATATATATATATATATATATATATATATATATATATGAATAAGGTATGATATATGTTTATGTAAAACCATGCAAAGTGATAGGAGAAGGGAACTACATGATTATGTGATCATATGAGAATGAAATAAAGAGCCATGTGATATGCCATGAGATATATGAAAAAAAGTATATGTGATAAGTGAAAGTGAATCATATGATTATATAAAGATTTTCTACGTGCAAGTGATCTACGTGTATGTGTGATTTATATGGAAATGAACTACTTGACTACGTGTGATCTTACAAAAATTTAATAAAAAGACTATGTGTATATGTGAATGTGTGATAACATAAAGATTAATGTCCATGTTATGTGTCATGAGAGCTAGAGGTATAGTTGGCATGCCAAGAGTCGAGGGTCTACGCGGTCCTTCGGGACATATATGTATTCTTCGGAATATGTGTGAGGTATTTTGAGACACATACTTGATCCTTGGCATATGTATATGATTCTTAAGGAATGATATGTGGTCCTTAGGGACAATCTTATATGCATTTCAGTGCATTTCTACGCGGCACTACAGTGCAATTCTACGGGGCACTTCGGTGCATTTATACGAGCTGTGGTGACAGCATTAGTGCACAACCTCTATAAACTCACATATCTATAGTTCTCAGAAATGTACATGGGCTAGACAAAGATATAACAATAAATATATTACATGTGAAAAATATGCTTTTGTGATATATGTTGATATGTGTATTGCACGAGTCATATGATGATATGTGTATTGTTTGGTTACACGAAGCATATGTTGGTTAACAAGGTTAAGTTCAAGAGGATTTGATCAACACATATAAATGATAGTAATATGGATAGTGAAATAAGGCTAATGATAGAAATGATGAGTGAGGAATATATGTGTGTATATGTTTTTATATGTAATGATATATATATTGCATATGTGTTACAAGGATTTGTTACATGAATAAGGGTATGAGTGATAGTAGTAATGGTTCATACATGATTACAAGTTATAGTTTATATTTTATGTTTATTGCCTCACTAAGTCATCGACTTAGCGTGTGATTGTTTCACACGTAGGTTACCAAAGTGAGAAGAGTAAAGAGCAATGTGGAGCAAGACTTACCAAAGGTCAGATCAGAAGAAATGTGAATAATATGTATTTTAATACATAAATGTCTAGTTGGCATGTATTCAAGATAATATATATAAGCTCTGAATAGTTCGATAAAGGTTTTGAATAAGTTATATGTAATAATAAATTTTAAATTACTCACTATTTTATACAAGTAAAGGTTTTTGAAAAGTCAATGTGATACTTCGGACTCGGATCCGGGTCTCATCCGGGTTGGGATGTTACAGTTACCCTTTCTAATTGTCACGAAATAAGTTATAAACCGTCAGTGTTATTAATATAATTAATATATTAAGTTGCGCTTAAAATGTTACTATATTTTAAGCTGATGTGGCTTTATTCATTCACACGACAACAAAATAAGTTGGTAGCTATGTGAAAAGTAGGTTGCGATATGAAATATTATAAATTTCGAAAATATCGATATTTTTTATAAAACATATTGATACTTACCGGCAAAATAAGTTTACGGGTTAAGTCATTTTAAATTATTTAAAAATAGGTGCAACCTAATATATCACATTTAATTCAACATTTTCAGTAACACTAAACTTATTTTGTTAATTTTTTTCAAATTTTCGATTATACTTTTTTAATCTTATATTAATTTGTCTTTCTTTAGAACATATGCAAGGGGATTATACTATAAAAGCATATTTATATTATCCAGTTTATAATAATGCTTACATTTTTTTTAAAAATAAGTAAATTAGAATCTCACATAAATATTTAAATTTTTTGCGTCACTTGTTTGCTCTCTGTCTATGTAAAAACAAACAGACAGAAAAAGAAATCAAAACGGGAATTAGAAGAACGAAGAGCCTCTTCTTCCACGCCTCTTCATAGCCACAATCCTCTTCGGGTATGGGCTCCAATCGAGGATAACTCGTAGGTTTGTAATGAATTTTCATGAGGGGTGGCGCCACCTCTCCCAATTCTTGCATGTAGCTGAGATCCTTGTCCATTTTCTTCTTCTTTTTCTGGTCTTGAGATATGAATTTTTTTTGTCGAAATCAATTGTAAGAAACTTGGGATCATTTTTATATGTTCTAATGGGAGACATGAATAGGGAAAGTGGTTGGTAAGAATATCTAATGTAATACATGTATTTTGAGAAAATATTCAATGTGATACTTAAAATATTATGCTTATTGTTAGTGGTGAGAGTTCAATCGAATCGAGTTGAGTCAAAAAAATTTGAATTATTCAAGTTGACGAGTCATATTTTATAACTCGAAGTTGGCCTTAAATTTTTTTCGAAACATGTCGAATTTTCGAGTTTCTGTTTAAATTTAATTATAAATGTTTATAATATTATGATATTATTTTACTCTAATTTAAATGAGTTTTTATAATCATATGCAATACATGTGTATTTCTTTATATTTTTTTCATATGTGATATATATTTTTGATACAAAGTTGAGGGACTCAACTCAAACTTGAAAATCAATCTACTAATTACTAAAAATTTTGAGTTATTTAAGTTGTATTTTACAACTTGGTTTTTAACTTGAAATTTTTTTCGAGTCAAGTTTATGAAATTACAACTCGAAGTTAATTCGAGTCAAGTTTTCTCTAGTCGAATCGAGTCGAAAAAATCGGTTATTCGAGTCAAGTTAAGTTTTGCTCACCTCTACGTATTGTAATACTTTTGATTTTTCATTGACTAATTTAACCCTTACCAAAAGTGATAACCTGAATATTATAATAATACACAAAATGATAATTAAGTACGACATTTACTAATGATGCGAACCTATGTACTATAATAATGCACGAAATGATAATTTCAAATACTATCATATTGGATATTTTGACAAAGTGTAAGTACCACATTTTATATTTTAAAAGTATTTGCACTATATTAGAATTTTGTTGAAGTATGGGTACCACGTTGATTGTTTTATAATAGCAGTAAAACAAAACAAACAAACAAAAAAACATTGCAGCATAGAATCAGCATATTATGTTATAATACACCACAATGAAGCAAATAATTAGTGTACTAAGCCAACATATATGATGGACATGGCAATGGAGGAGGAGCAACCATAATCATTTCCTCAAGCATCAGCAAAACTTTCTTCATGGTGGGTCTGAGAGAGATGTCTTCTTGAATGCACCAAAGAGCAACCATTACAAACCTCTCCAACTTCATCTTCCCCGTTAAGGCCTCCGCATCGTTCTCGACGAGAGCATCGATGGCGCCTTCCAAGAAGCAATCAGCAGCCCAGTCTGTCAAAATCACTCTCTCTTCTTCACAAACATCCATTGCTACATTTCTTCTACAACAAATGATTTCCAGCAGCAAGACTCCAAAGCTGTACACATCGACCTTCACGGTCACGGGCACGGCCTTGAACCATTCAGGTGCTACATACCCTTTCGTGCCCCGAATGGCAGTGTTGGTAAACGATTGATCAATGCCTAAAAGCTTTGACAGCCCAAAATCGGAGATCCGAGCCTCGTGGTAGTCATTGAGAAGTATGTTTTGAGGCTTTATGTCACAATGGATTATTTGTGGGCTGCACTCCTCGTGCAAGTAACAGAGTCCTCTAGCGATCCCCACTGCAATTTGTGTCCTTTGGTTCCAGCTTGGTTTAAGATCACCAAAGAGGAAGCTTGCCAATGTCCCATTGCTCATGTACTCGTATACCAGCATTCGATATCGACCCTCGTCACAATATCCGAGCAACTTGACTAGATTCCGATGGTGTGTTTGAGCAATCACACTCACTTCAGTTCTGAATTCCTTATCTGTGTCCTGAACCACCATGTCTAACTTCTTAACCGCGACTTCGATCAGATCTTGAGAATCCGATTTTATTGCCCCTTTATAAACGATGCCAAACGATCCCCTTCCGAGCTCAGTCTCGAAACCATTACTGGCATCTTCAAGCTCCTTGTAATTAAAGCACCTTAAACTGCTTTGAATGCCATTTTTGTTGCTTTGATTTCTTGCAACCCTTTTGTGGTACAAGAAAGATGATGCCATGCATAACAGCCCAACTAATACAAAGTTGATAAACACAGCTACCTAATAGCACTGAAATCAGAACCGTCAATGAATACGGTTCCGTTTTTCGTATACCGTCGATATGATCTGAGGATTTGTGTGAGCAAATTCAGCTTTTCTCACTTTGACAAATGCTATGGTAATCTCTTGTCTATCTTGTCTCCCATAAGGAAGTGGCAATGTCTTCTTCACACAGTTTATGCCATTGTGGAATATTGCCACTGCACAAAGACAATCCTGCAAACAATAAGCCTTGCAGGCATCAACACTGCAAGGGCTAATCACCTCATGGTCGAACGTGGGCCAGTCCGTGTTTGTAGTTCGACCAATTCGTATAAACCTTGATGAGAACTCTGGGGATCTGATTCACATCCCTGCATGAAATCTGCACGGCAATCGCCATACTCATCGTTCGGATCGGATAAAGAATAGCCCGGTGCGCATTTACATTGTGGCCTTCTGTCTGGTTTAAGCGTGCAGATACTGTTGTAGCCACACGTTCCACTACCATAGCTATCAAATCCTGTTGTGCAGATATTATCTGGAATGGTGGTTCTGACAGTCCAATTTCCATTGCTGTTGATAAGATCCTTTGGATAACTAGATAGAGTCAAAACTCCGTCAAAGTTTAGAGTTACTCTATGATAATAATCTGCATAGTGAACACCATCATCTTCTCCAATGAGTGATTGTCTCTGATTGTTTCCTCTCAGTACGTAAAACGATCCATCTTCATCAAGCCTCACTTGATAACCCGAATTCGTCTTATTTGCTTGATCAATAGTGCCACTGCTGTAGTATGAAAAGTAAAAGAATTCGGATTCCGGATTTGGTATTGAGCACAGCATTTCCATCTTGACCTAACCGAAACTGGAATCTTCCATTTGAAAAGTTGCTCTCCTTATGCCGAGAAGAAAGCTTACCACCCCTTTCGATTACCTGCGTCGGTAACAGCGTATCAGTGAGATTCTCGAAGGTCTCCCACAGTCGCTCGGAACCACCGCCGTATACCACCAAATTGCCAGTGTCGTTCATTCTTGCAAAAGCGACATCACCGGTGCCGATGATAAACTCGGATCGCCAAATCAGTTGGCCTTGGGGATCGGTGAGGACGAGTCCTCGATCAGCTGTTAACTGAACCTTGGATCTTCTTGGAGCAGGTTTAGTTCCGCGTGCGTACCAAACTATGGTACGGCTTTGTATTTTGTAATACCATATGGCGAGTTGGAAAAGATCATCATCGTTTTCCAGTTGGTGAAATCCAAAGGCGAAATCACTGGAGGGAGAAACCCATGGTTTTGCATCACGAGTTGCTTCCATGAAGCTGCCAACCCGAATGTCACCGGAACTACTTTGAGCGACAACAAGAGGTAGGAGAAGCAGTAGGTAAGCTGAAAAGAAAGGAAGGAAAATTGAAGCCATTGATAAACTTGTAGGAAGTTAGAGGAGATGCGTTGCTTTAAAATGAAAGTTATACATATAGTGGTTAAGAATTGATGCTACTTTCATGCTTAAATTTTGGCAAATATTGTAAATGGAAAATAAAATTTTCAAAAATAAAATAAATGTTAAAATTTTATTTTGAGAGTAAGATATTTATTATAGTTGTCGGAATCGTCTTTCGGTTGGGTTCGAAATTGGGTTTCGACTTAGGAAAATGGGCTTATCGAATATCTTATTTCTTACATGATCTGCGTCTTACCAGTGATGTGTCGGATTCGGGAGTCGATTATAGTCAAGGAAGGATTAACTCCCTTGAACCGCCCTTTCGGTACCAATTAATTTGTCGGTTATCTTTAATTGCGAAAAATAAAATTTAAATTTAAATTTAAAAATTAAATCCGAATTAATTACCTTTGATTGATTGAAAATGTCCCTAAAAAGTCAAAAAATGTTAGATTATAAAAAATGAAAATAAACATGAGAAAAGAATAAATAAAAAATTAATTTAATAGTATTAATAAAATAAATGAAAAAAAGAAATAT
Source organism: Hibiscus syriacus (assembly GCF_006381635.1). Classification (NCBI taxonomy): domain Eukaryota; kingdom Viridiplantae; phylum Streptophyta; class Magnoliopsida; order Malvales; family Malvaceae; genus Hibiscus; species Hibiscus syriacus. Next base: position 715,214 of record NW_024062703.1, read on the forward strand.
ATATATATATATATTAGGTAAAATAGTAGTAATAATAATAAAAAAAATAAAAAAGACATATAATTCAACACTCCCACCTACTCCAAAAGCTACATTATTTCATCAAAAACAAAGAAGAATTCGGTGGAAAGAGGGAAGGAGAAAATTAAAGGGGGCCCATCAAATACTGAGAATGAAAGTTAGTAATGTATATATATATAATAAATGGTTGTCCCTTTTTCCCATATATATATATATATATGGGGTAAGAGAGAGGTAAGATAGTAGACTATCACTAACACCAGGTTGAGATCAGCTTCCGTAAGAGACCTCCGAATTATGAAATGCCCTCCGTGAGACTCGATCCCACGACCTCAAGGTTAAGAAGGGTAACATATAAATATAATAGTAAGATATAGTATTTTAAAAAAATAAAATAAACAAAAAAATTAAAAATAATAATAATAAATAATAAAATACACACATATATATATATATATATATATATATATATTAGGTAAAACAATAAGAAGGGTAACATATATATATTAACGTATAAACACAAAAAATAATAGAAATGGAATAAAAATAAAAAGAAAATAATGATAAAATAGTAAAAAGGATTAAATTGTAATAAAAATCAAATCTGTGGGCCAACTTAGGAGGAAAATTGTTGTGGAAATCAAATTTTGGGTCAAACTGAGGTCTTTAAAAAAGAGGACCAGAAAGGGGATTAACCCCATTTAATTTGAAAATACGCGGGTCAGAAGTGGTTCGGGTCAGGTCGGTGGGGCTCAACAGGTCTAGTATAAATTTAAAAAAAAACATGTTTGATTTTGTAAAACACCCCTCAACTCGATTAAAACGCCTCCCCCTTCATTTCTCTCTAGTGTTCTTGCTTGTTCTTCATTCTTGAAGAACAGCCACCGTGGTTCCCAGAACCGGTGGCCGTCGCCTCGCGCCACCAGTCATTGGCGGCAAAATCAACTTTTTTCTTTACCATTCGAAAGCCCTTTTCATACACATTCTAAAAATCAAAATAATTTTTTAAAATGAAAGCCTCGGGGTAGATCTAAGAAGAAGCTTTCGAAAGATGCCCCCGTTCATCGACCGAGCGGTTTTAAATCGAAAAGCCTCGGGGGTAGATCTATGAAAGAAGCGTTCGAGCAAGTGAAGAAAAATAAAAAAAAGCTTTTCACCTCTTATTCGCTTCTTGAATCGTTTACAAGGATCAGATCTCGGATTCTCAAGCAATATTTGCATATTTTTGCTATGTATTTCTTATATGATTTTTGCCTCGTCCCCCCTTGTGGTTGGATTTACAAGCTTTATTTATACACAACATAATGCTATTTTTAACAAATCCTAATGGAACTAAATGTATGTTGTTTGTTGGATGTTGATATGGGCGCCGGAATCCTCGGAGATGGTTGCTTGAGGCATGAAGACCCGTGAGGCATGGGGAGTCTTCGGGCAGAAGGGGCGCTGATGGATGCGGCGTGCTTAGGTTCTTGAAACCTAATATGTTCTCGGGGTGTTTTCAAACCGGGTCCAGGGTAGGCCGGTTCGGGTCTGTTGCACACTTGGCCTGCTGGGTTGGGTTTATCATTGGGCCTATAAAATAAAAAGAAAAATATGTAAATTATATATATATATTATATAATATACATTATATGGACAGAAATTAGTGTCTACAGCTGCCCTCTTGTCCTTTTCTTTTTCGTGTAACAAAAAATAGGGCAAAGATAGAAGACACAAATTTTGTTTGGCGGAGTTGAAAATTGACTCTGATATTTCAATTAAGATAACTCTTGTCGAATTGAGTTACGGATGGCTCCTCCATCGCGAAGTCGAGTCCATCTTGAAGTGATATGGAATTGAGTCATAGTCTGGAATTTAACTAGGAACGTGGCCTTTTCGTTTCCAATTCTAGTCCACTTCGGTCTTCTTCTCGATTTAAAGACTTTGGTTTAAAAACTCAGCTGGAAAATATTTCTTTGACTCCACTAAGTGGTTGATAGGAACTCAAGCTTAATGAGATCGAACTCAAAAGGTCTTCGTTGACAGATAGCTTTTCTCGACTTAAGCTATGCTGTAAATTATGTGCCTTTGAGCTGAGGCGAAACTGAAACTCGAAGGTTTGGTGTTTCAAGAGAAACATTTTCAAAGATTTTTTGTGTTTCAAGAGAAACTGTCTCAAAAGAAACTGTCTCGAGTGAGACGAAATTTGTTTAATGGAAAATAGATTCAAAAGATTTGTTTTCAAGGGCGACTTAAGCTATGCTGTAAATTATGTGCCTTTGAGCTGAGCGAAACTGAACTCGAAGGTTTGGTGTTTCAAGAGAAACATTTTCAAAGATTTTTTGTGTTTCAAGAGAAACTGTCTCAAAAGAAACTGTCTCGAGTGAGACGAAATTTGTTTAATGGAAAATAGATTCAAAAGATTTTGTTTCAAGGGAAATGTCTCAAGAGAGACAAAATTTAGTTCTAAAAGAAACTGTCTCAAGAGAGATGAAATTTGTTTAAAGGAAAACAGATTCAGAGATTTTGTTTCAAGGGAAACTGTCTCAAGAGAGACAAAATTTGTTTTACGAGAAAATGTCTCAAGAGAGACAAAATTTAGTTCTAAAAGAAAATGTCTCAAGAGAGACAAAATTTAGTTCTAAAAGAAACTGTTTCAAGAGAGACAAAACTTTGTTTCAAGGAAAACAAATTCAAAGTTTTTTTTTTGTTTCAAGGGAAACCATCTCAAGAGAGACAAAATTTGTTTTAAGAGAAAATGTCTCAAGAGATACAAAATTTGTTTTAAGAAATTGTCTCAAGAGAGACAAAACTTTGTTTCAAGGAAAACAAATTCGAAGTTTTTTGTTTCAAGGGAAACCATCGCAAGAGAGACAAAATTTGTTTTAAGAAACTGTAATCATTGACTTAAGGAAGTCAAATCCATGGATGACCTGCTTGTTGTGACACTAAATCACTTCATCGGGCACGGTATTCTTCCTCGTGAAGTTGAAATCGTGGATGTCTCATTCGCTGTGAATTTGAGCTTTTAATGGATGTTCTTCGTTGTGAAGTTCAGATCCACACATGTAAATTGCACTTCTTTTGAGTTCAATATCTTTCGCTGAGAAGTTGAAATTGACTCTATCATGAATCTACAAAATTATGCACATATGCGATGCTATGGATGTGATGGTCTTATGTATGCCTAAAATATATATGCAAAACATGTTATTTTAGGGTTTAGATGGAAATCTCAATCCCTGGTTGTCATGCTTAAATCCGATGTTCAGAATGTTGATCCGTGAAGGGAATAATTATGTGAGCAGTCTTCATTCTCTTAGTTTGTCTTCATTTCTACCGGGGTGTACTCTCGTAAACCTCAACCTAAGACAATTATCAATTTTTCCCCAAAAAAGGCTTCCTTTGCCCCAGCTTCAATCTTGAGCTTCGGAGGGATGTCTATTGAATTCCAAGATATGCTTCCAGAGAACTTATCTTGTTTGAAAATGCTTTTCTTCCTTTGACTTTTCAAAATTTTGAAAAATATGAAAAGGAGTTTTAAAAAATATTGCCTCCTTCTAGGGTTCACAGTTAAAGCAAATCATAAAACCGGAGTTCATTGGATATCAAAAGAATCAAATGCTCTTTTAATCTTTGATAGCTGCAAACCTTTGACAAATATCAAGATCGAAAAGTTGGTTTAGAGATGGGTTATTAAGGTTTGTTTCATTGATTCGATCATCGTGAAGATCATGGCATACCCTTTTTCTTGATTTGACATTTTGATCGGAGGCGAACAAAATGACACAACTAGCATAATCAATGGCTAGACCTTTCAGAATACTTCTGTTTTAGTTCTCTGAAATCTTCCATTTGTCAAGTTTTGTAAGCTCCTCTAACAAAGGTAGTGCAGAAATATCGGTCTAAAAATGAGATTCTTGAGTTCTCGTGTGTATTTGACTATAACAGGTGTTCCTTAACTCCCTTAGTCCATTTTTACCGAAACTTCATAAAGCTGGGGCGTTTTACCAATTGCTCTAGAGGGACAACTCAATATGTAAATACCTTTATCAGATTAGCTGAATCTTATCCATAAAGCCGGGGCGTTTAACCAATTGCCTTAGAGGGACAACTCAAGCTTTATTGTATAGCATAATTACCTTTATCAGGCTAGCTGAATATTATCCATAAAGCCAGGGTGTTTAACCAATTGCTCTAGAGGGACAACTCAAGATTTATTATATATATATATATAATATTATAATATGGGTATATGGATACAATTTCTTAAGTTTGTTAAGAAGAACCTGTTATAGTCTAGGTGTTTTTTAAGGTCAGAAAATCTCATCGTTAGAGTTCAATTTGCAAGCAACTGACCTAAACTAGGTTCACCTACTTGACCATTCCATTTTTGAAGATCATGATCATCACTGAACGTCATTAACAGAAGAAGAAACCAATTAGCTTTGCAATTTCAGGTACTAGATGCCCCATTTTATCCGCTCCTAATACATGTCTGAATGCCAAACCTTGGATGGACTCTTCATGAGAAGAGAAAACTAGCTCGGTTCCCGTAAGAGAAGAGTATGTAGTCTGGTGTATATTTTAAATTAGGATAAAGGGGTCTTTGTTTTGCAGGGTTCAATCTTGTCATTTGTCAAAAATTTACAACCTCAATTTAAAAAACTTTTAATTAAGGTGATATTCAAGGAATTCAATATTAAAATTTGCTCATTTCCTCAGAAGGAAACATTTTATTTAAAATGTTTGAACGTCAAGTGACTTAAAAACATTTACACATAAGAAATACAAAAGAAAAACAATTTCAAACAAGATGATATGCTTGATAATGCAACAAAATTTTCGATGGATGCCTCATCTGACTCTCGATCCGAATGCCCCATTACATATTGAAAGTAAATGCCCCTGAATCGATCATATCTTGGACCTTACGTTTCAATGTCCCATAGTTCTTAGTGGTGTGTCATGAGCTCCCAATATGATAGTTGCATATGGCATTAACATCATGACCTTCAGGATATGGGGCCTCTCTAGACTTGGATTGAACCGGAGTAACAAGATTCTTCTCAACTAGCGTTGGGAGCAACTCCTCATATGTCATTGGGATTGGACTGATGCGAGTCTTTTTATGGAAGTCATTATGAGGTCTAATCCCTATATTAGTCAGTAAGTTCCCTTTCATTCCTTGGTTCTCTCTGAGTTTGTTTAGAAGTACCGGATGATACAGCTGTAGGGGTTGAGATCGTAACACCTTTGTCAGCGTTGTAGGTGTTGACATTGTGTAACTCTCGCTCTTTTTTCTTCATTGGTGGCTTCTCACTGGAGTCCCCTCCTTCGATTTTTCCTTGTTTTATGGATAGCTCGATCATCTCACTAGCCATAACTAGATCTGAGAAAGTTCCCGATGTAATTTCCACCAGGTGCCTGAAGTAAGGCGTCTTCAAGATCTGTATAAACAACTTTCTAGTTTCCTTTTCATCCAAAGGTGGATGAACTTGTACAGACAAATCTCTCCATCTCTGTGCGTACTGTCGGAAACTTTCATTGTGTTTTCTCTCCAGGCTTTGTAGCATAACCCGGTCTGGTCTCATATCGTTAATATGTTTGTATTGCTCCAGGAAAGACTTGGCTAAGTCTTTCCATGTCTTAATATGAGTTCGGCTGAGCTGGTTGTACCACCGAATAACTGAACCGGACAGGCTCTCCTGGAAACAGTGGATCAGGAGTTGGTCATTTCCCACATACCCTATCATTTTCCGACAGAACATAATGATGTGGGCTGAGGGGCAATTATTCCCGTCGAACTTCTCGAAATCAGGGACCTTGAATTTCGGAGGAAGAACCAAGTCTGAGACTAGACTGAGCTCCGAGACATCGACTCCAAGGTAGTAAGATACATATATAATAGTAAGATATAGTATTTAAAAAAAATAAAAAGAAATAAAAAATAATAAAAAATAATAAAATACATATATATATATAATATTAGGTAAAACAATAAGAAGGGTAACATATATATATTAACGTATAAACACAAAAATAATACAAATGGAATAAAATAAAAAGAAATAATGATAAAATAGTAAAAGGATTAAATTGTAATAAAATCAATCTGAGGGCTAACTAGGAGGAAAATTGTTGTGGAAATCGAATTTTGGGTCGAACTAAGGTCTTTAAAAAAATAGAGGGACAGAAAAGGGGATTAACCCCATTTAATTTGAAATAATCGGGTTAGAAGTGGTTCGGGTTGGGTCGGTGGGGCTCCACGGGTCTCGACGACAAAATCAAATTTTTCTTTACCATCGAAATCACTTTTCATACACATTCTAAAAATCAAAATAGTTTTTTAAAATGAAAAGCCTTGGGGGTAGATCTAAGAAAGAAGCTTTCGAAGATGCCCTGTTCATCGGCCGAGCGGTTTTAAATGAAAGAGAACACCACGCAAGTGAAAAAATAAAAAAAGTAAAGTTTTCACCTCTTATCCGCTTCTTGAATCGCTTACAAGGATCGGATCTCGGATTCTTAATCAATATTTGTGTATTTTTGCTATTTATTTCGTATTTGCCTCGTCCCCCCTTGTGGTTGGATTTACAAGCTTTATTTATACACAATATAATGTATTTTTAACAAATCCAATGGAACTAATGTATGTTGTGTGTTGGTGTTGATATGGGCGCCGGAATCCTCGGTGATGGTTGCGTGAGGCATGAAGACCCGTGAGGCATGGGGAGGTCTTTGGGTAGAAGGGGCGCTGATGGATGTGGCGTGCTTAAGGTTTCTTGAAACTAATTTGTTCTCGGGTTTGTTTCAAATCGAGTCCAGGTTGTAGGGTCGGTTCGGGTTGTTGCACCTTGGCCAGCTGGGTTTGGGTTTATCATTGCGCCTGTAAAATAAAAAGAAAAATATGTAAATTATATATATAATATATATTTATATATTACATTTATGGAGGGAAATTAGTGTCTACATAGTCAACGTGGAAACTTGTCATGTTCTTATGATTAATTTCATAAAATATATTTAAAAATGTGATTTATTTTGTGGACTAGATGAAATATGTATGGAACTTGTGATGAGACATAACGAGTTCCAAAAACACAATAATAAATTTAGATTTGAAATTAATTTTTTAACGCCTATAGTTTACTATTTTTCTTTTTATTTCCCTTATTTTCAAATGAATTCCTGGTTTCATTCGATTCATATCAATTTTAATTTCTTTCATCCACGATCTTAAAATTATATAAAAGTAAACGTTTATATATATAATTGGGTCTATCCCTATATATTTTGAACTTGATCCTCTAAAAATATTTTTTACTAAAAATACTTAATTGGTCCAATTAAACTATTAATGTTAATTAAATTTAGACGTGAATTAGAGGTTGGCTCGAATCTATAACTATGCTTGACTTCTAACATGAGACTTAAATTCGAGAGCTATTTGATTCAAATATTCATATTCAGTCTTAATATACGGCGTTTAAACTTCTATGAATATGACAAAATTATATTATTAATTTTAAGTTATAGTATTATTACTGATGACTAATTATTAATATTGTTGACAATATTATATATTTAAATTTACTCTCTTCTTTTTGTAATTCGAGCGTCAAGTAGTAATTCCTAGGGTTGAATCATTGGCCTTCGAATTTGCTGGGTAGGTTAAACACGTAAAAGAAAGCCAATCAGCTTACAAATTTGATATTATTGGCCATGATTCTGTCATTGGTAGAGCCTACCATTGACCGTTTCAAATTGTAGTCTGACCATGATTAAATCGATATAATCTAGGCGATTTCCAAAAAAAAAAATTACCCTGACATATTAATTTTATCTATCAGATATTCTTTCAACTATTTTTTATTAATCTAACATCCTTTGTAATAAGGCGCACCCCCTGCAACACACCCCTTACAGCGCGTTTAAGCTGATCCGACGCCACGTAGGGTAAGGATCGCCCCTACAACGCGTCTATACTGATTGGATACAGTGGCTAAAGCGCACCCCTGGGGGCGCCTTACGCCACGTAGGGTTATAGCACGGTGTAGAGGCCGCACCTTGCAATTATCCATGCATAATGCAAGGCGCGTTGCGGGGTCGCGCCTTGCATAATTTATCCGAATTTCTCTGCTTTAAAGTATCAACTCTCCGCTATAATAACCCTTCCCCCTAAAACTCTCTCAAAATTCCTCTCAACCTACAAACTACTACAATATCCGACGCCACGTAGGGTAAGTATCGCCCCCTACAACGCCTTGCAATTATCACATGCATAATGCAAGGCGCGTTGCGGGGGTCGCGCCTTGCATAATTTATCCGAATTTCTCTGCTTTAAAGTATCAACTCTCCGTTATAAATAACCCTTCTCCCTAAAACTCTCTCACAAATTCCTCTCAACCTACAAACTACTACAATAACCCTCTCAACCAGTAAAAACCACTCGACAATTCTTTTATATTTTATTCAGAAGTTCGTTCGATCTTTCGTTATAAGGTAATTTTTTTATAATATTTTTTTATAATATATGATTATTTGAAAAAAAATATTGTATTAATTGTTTTCAATTAATTTTTGTGGTTGTATAATTGGAAAGCGGGAGCGTACGTTGAAATATTTTTGCTGATAAAATAATAATATAAAATTAAATTATTTACGTTTATGTGTAAAATGATTTACGTTTATGTGTAAAAATTTTATTGTGTTATATTTTCGTGCATATATTATTTATTTAATTAGGTTTGTCTTAGTTATTTTTTTGCAGATATAATATTATCGCACTTTCAAACTCTAATAATATCGCGAATTTCAGCTATTGTTTATTATAATGGAGAAATTCGAGAAGATGAAATCGGCGTTGTTTTCATATCAAATGATTATGTTAAAATATCATTAAAGAGAAACATAACTCTTGAGGAGCTGATAACGAAGATTTCAAGGAAGGTTCATGTTGGAAGTAGTAGAAGAATGTCGTCGTTGCAGTACAGATTTCCAACATCATTGTTGTCATTAACTTATACAACGTTCGAAATATTGAACAATGATGATGTTGAAATGATGGTTAATTCTCAAAGTAATTATTCAGGCGTCGATATTGAGATGTATGCAAAGTTTGTTCAAGTACGTGATGTTTGGGGTCTTTCATTAAGCTCCCACTATGGGCTGACTGAACAAGTTGATCAAGTTGACAACCCGACTACAGTAATATGTAATGATTTTAATGCCATAATGGGAAATCCACATCATATTGCCATTACATCAACTTCAATGGGGAGATATTCATCAGCAACTCCTTACGATATGTACTGAGGTAGGTCCACGAACAATCCGTATGGCAACATCACGTCCAGTTCAAGGGGAATACATTCATATGCCAATTTCTTTGACCTTAATATGGAGATGCCCTCGACGCAACAATCTGTGCAGTTTCCACTTGACATGATGACTTCAAGCTCAAGGGGAAACCATTCGACTGCGAGCTTTTTCGATCTCAATGTCGATATGCCTTCTAGTTCAAGGGGAAGACGTACAAGTAGTAGGTTCTTTGACCTAAATGTGGAGAGCATGGAGGAACCATCATCTCCACCAGAAGAACCGCTTCGTAAGCCTGGTGCGGATGGTGCTGAGACTAGACTATTCATTCACCCAGAATCACCGCAACTCAACTCCAATGATGATGATGATGTAGATGAAGTTCCCTCAAATGTGGCACAAATTGACCCTCCATCACACATGTATGAAGCTGATTGTGGTGCAATGTACAGACCAGAATTTGCAGATATGCCTAATATCAGTGACTATGGATTTTACTCATCAATAAATAATGGTGAGTTATCTTTAGGCATGGAGTTTTCAAGCAAAGAAGAAGCGATGATGGCTATAAAAAATTACAATATCCGTAATTCTGTTCAATCCAGAGTCACCCGCTCCACGACAGAAAAATATGTATGCCACTATTCCCGACGCGAAAACGGATGCAATTGGATGGTTCTCGTATCAAAGAGGAAGAGGAAAAACAATAGATGAGAACTAACGGTATACAACGGTCCTCACACATATTGTGCTAGAGGGATCAACCAAGATCATCCCAACTTGGACTCTGAAGTGATCTGCCAAGCCATCATGCCCATGGTAAAAGCGAGCTCCCATATAGCTATTGTTGTGTTGATTTTAGCTATCCAATCGTAGTATGGGTATTCCGTCTCATACAGAAAAGCATGGAAGGCAAAGCAGCTGGCCATTAAAAAACTTCACAGCGAATGGGATGCATCTTACAATGAGCTTCCAAGTTGGTGCGGAGGTTTAATCTTGGGATAATTGTGGACTTTGAAACCTCCCATGGATACCATAATGATCGAGTTCTTCGCGATTGATGCCAATTCTACCGAGTTTTTTGGACTTACCCACAGTGCATTAATACTGCCAAATACTGCAAGCCTTTGGTCCAGATCGATGGGACTTTCTTGTATGGAAAATACAAGCAAGTTTTACTATTGGCAATTGTCCAAGACGGTAATCGCAACATTCTTCCACTTTCGTTTGCTCTCGTTCAAGGAGAAGATACAAATTCTTGGTCTTTTTTTCCTACGAAACTTACGTTCACATGTTATCACGAGGGAAAAAATCTGTGTCATTTCAGATCGCGGAGCTGGGATCAAAGCAGCAATGAAGTCTTTGGGTCCATTCTGGCAGCCACCCTATGTCCAACATAGGTATTGTATACGACACATTGTTGCAAACTACCATGGAAGGTTCAAGAAGAATGATGAGCGCCAATTACTTGTGCACATGGGTAAGCGAAACCACCCTTTTTGTTTTGATCGTTTTCATTTTCTAAGGAAACAAAGTTAGTAAGTTCTATATTTTTTGATCAGGTTATGAACTACTTCATCAAACATTTGAATCTATGCTTCAAGATTTACGGGCGAAGAACGAGGAAGGATACGATTACATCAGCCTTATCGATAAAGAAATGTGGACAAACGCATATGATGGTGGATATCGATATGGACACATGACGACCAACTTGGATGAGGCAATCAATTCGACCTTAAAGGGTGCACGTCACTTACATGTAACGACTTTGGTAAAAACTACATATTTTTTGTTTGGGGGCACTTTTTGTAAAGCTTTAGGGACAAGCTCAAACTTGGATGCAAGGCGGTCATGTCTATTACCTAGATTATTTGCAGATCTACAAAAAAAATTGCGACATCAAATGAAATGTCTGTAACAAGCTTCTCTAGAACACATGCATTATTTCGTGTCATAGAGTTGCCTCGACCTCTTCAAGGGATTGAAGCTGTGTCGTTCAGAGTAAATCTACGGGACAGATGTTGCGACTGCGGGTTTTTTCAAGCTATGAAGTATCCATGCTCTCATGTGATAGTAGTTTGCTTGCATACCCGTCAAGACTACAACTGTTTTGTGGATCCCGTATACCTACTATCAAAAGTGTTTAAGGTATACGAATTTGAGTTCCCCCCAATAGGTAATGACAAAGACCCTAATAATGTTCGGAATTGGCTTACGATTGTACCATACCTGACTTTATTGAGGGACCGTGGTCATCCAAAATCTACACGAATTCATTGTGATATGGATATTCGAGAAACATCTCGACACGACAAAAAATGTGGGCATTGTAGAAACTCAGGACACACTAGGAGAATATGTCCACTTCTGTTGCCATCAAGTAACCATTGATGAGGAATTGATGTAGTTTTTGTTTATCAAATAAAAATTCTAGTACTTTAATTTGCATTTACTTAAAGTTAATGTCATTCGATAACTGCTGATGAAGATTAAAAAACCGATACAAGAAAATGAGATTGGACGTTGGCGTTATATGTGATTATAATAAAAGAGATAATAAGTGACAAACTTAATAAAGTTATCGAACACATTTATTAAATTTTATCAAACTAATAGTAATTTGGTATTGAAATATAATTCTAAATACAACAAACTTACAATCAGTATTAAATGGTAAATAATAATCCAATTATAATAACTGATATTAAATGATAAATAATTTAACTGATATTAAATGGTAATAAACAAAATTATCAAAATCAATTAACAAAAAGTCCAACAAAATAAACAAAATAAATTTTAAAAAAATCCAACCAAATTAACAAAATAAATTAATTATTAAATGATAAATAATAAAAAATTACAATAAAAAAAGTCCAATAAACAACTAAATACAAATATAATAAAAAAACAAAATCTATTAATGCATGCGATGCGAATGTGTTCCGCAGGGCGGTGGCTGTCGATCTCGAAGGAGGATTTCTTCGTATCACTGGTTGTTACTCCTCGTTGTCATCATCACCATCATTATCGTCGTTGTCGTCGTCATCGTAAACAACTACATTTTGTTGATGAGGAGTTGATGACGATGTAGCACCTCCATAGAATAAGGACCTTGGAGGTGTATGACCGACTATCCCACCGCTCATAGATAACTGTGAAAACTCATAAAACCGAGACATCGCTGAGTGTGAAAACTGTACAGGAGGTGTATGTGCGGCAGCCATGGGTAATGAGGCTGCACCCGCCAAATAACCAGCATATGAATCCTAAGTCGAATATACAAACATAGACCCATAATATCCTCCAGGAGGGGTCATATAACTCTATGACGGTGGCGGCGGCGGGGTCATAAAACCAGGTGAAGGCAGCGGCGACGACATCTGGTAAGGGAAAGGCGGTGACGACATCATATATGGCTGCAGTATGTAAGTCGCTGCAGACGGTGGTTGCTGTGAAGGTCCTGCTGGTGCAGCTAAGGACGAACCGGAAGCACCTACTCTCCTTCCACGAGTCGGGGGACGATGGTGCTGTGACGGTGAACGTCTCTGTCGACATATCTGAAAGGTCTGCTCTCGTGCATCCTTGGAAAGTAGAAACGGTTTCCCGTTACTGTTGAACCACTCATAATAATCAACACCAATTGTCAATAGGTCATCGTAAATGGGCTCTCTATGGGGAAGGCACCGATGTCGAAGCTCCCATAGCACGACCCACTCATGATGCTTTACCAGCCAATCTGTATCCGTCTTGCCGCGTCGATCTGTGCTATGCAACTCGTCCATATTGCGAGGTGCTTCTGGAATTGGTTGAAAACAACCAAATTGCCGGAACACGCGATCAGTGGAGTTCCATTCGACGATCGCATAACAGATCAAAGAGACCATCGTCATCCAAACATCTGATGTGCCCTTCAACTCAGGTGGGATCGACATCCTCACATCATCACTAGAATATGACACCCATTCAAACTAAAACAAATATATATAATTTTTATCAAAATAATAATCTAATTATATATCTATAATCTAAAATCGATTTTTAAACATTAAAATGCATACATGTGTGCCAGCCTTCTGATCGATTAGAACCCTAATTTTTTCTAAATCATCAGGTAGCTCCTGATAATTTTTCCTGTCAGTAGACCACCTATTCAAGGAAAAAAATTATTGTACACTGTATAAAATGATTAATATACGAAATAAGTTCTATAATTACCTCAACAGTAGCAGAAATACGAATGAGTTCTTCACAACGGGACATAAAAAGGGCAATTGATACCATGCCCAAGACTGCATCAGAATGAGAGATTCGCCGATAGCATTTTTCCTGTAATCAGTCGCGTGACACATCTCCCTATACAGGAAAACCAAAACTGCCGAGCCCCAACTGAGTGATGTGGCCAGATGAAAGTCATGAATATGATGTAATCACATACAATGAACTTGGTTGCGCGATTTGTCCAACATCAGCAACCCTCCTATCAGCTGCAGTATGCATGTCTGTGCATACATTTTAACTTCATCATCTGAGGTGGTCTCGCTCAACTCCTGAAAATTGGCATCTAACAAATTTAACGGTATCCGACCACTGTTAAAATTTTCCGGGACACATCCTAGATAATCCTGGCATAAAGTAGTCCATGAACCGTGTGCCATCCCTGATATCAGATCTCTATCCATCGGAAGCCCCAAGTGCATAGAAACATCCTCAAGCGTAATCGTGCACTCTCCGCACGGAAGATTGAATGTGTGGGTCTCCGGCCTCCACCTCTCCACTAAGGTAGAAATTAGGTCTGGTTCTATCTTATAGTGACCTCCATATCTACCTATGTGACCGAATCCAACCTCTTCTAAATACGGCCAGACACTGGTAGGTATCGCTAACTTAAGGTTCCTAATAAACGGATCTAATATACGATCCCTCTCCTAAAATATAAATAATTACAAAAATTAATTTATAAACTAATAATCATGCATTAAATAAATAAACAATTATTACTAATAATTTAAATTAAATTAAAATGTTAAAATGTTACCGTATCAGTTAAATGTCGAGATATGTGATTTCCATCCAAACGAAGTAGATTACCTTCCATTTTATATCTTCAAAAAAAATTAAGTAAATAAAATATTAAATAATTTAAATAGTTAAATAAATTACTAACAAAATACTAAATATAATAAAATATACCTTAAAGTGTTATAAGAGAATATAAAGAGTATTTGAGAGAAGTTGAGAGGATTTGGTATGATGAAAATGATTGAGAATGGAGGTATTTATAGGGAGGGATGGGGGTGCGAACGGGCGAGGGTAGGTGGGTAATTAAGCTAAGGCGCGTCGTAGGGGGTGTGCCTTTCTGACACGTGTCATAATTTTAGGAAAACGCGGCCCCTGCACCGCGCTATAGCCCTACGTGGCGTAAGGAGCGCCCCATGGGCCACACTTTAGCCACGTGTATCCCAAGTCAGCATAAGGCGCACTTCAGGCGGCGCACCTTACCCCACGTGGCGCCAGATCAGCCTAAAGCGCGATGCAGGGGCGCGCCTTACTGCAAAGGGTGTTAGATCTGTAAAAAACGTTGAAAGGGTGTCTGACAGGTAAAATTAGTATGTCAGGGTGATTTTTTTGGAAAAATCGCCTATAATCTAAGCTCAATTTATTAAATAAATATAATTTGTTCAAGGTAGGTTCCATTCAAAATTATTAAATACTTATTTAACTATTTTCTTATTTCTAAATAATATTTTAATTGAGAAATTATTTAGTTTTAGTTATAATTTTTTTATAAGAAGTAAATCATGGCTGACAGATTAACAGGCAGCTCCTGCATGGCTAAAGACATACCAACACAGCTCCTCCTCCCTATACCGAAAGCCAACAGCTGATAATGGTGGCCTTTAACATCTACAATTCTTGAATTATTATCAACGGCATTAGATTTCAAGAACCTCTCGGGCTGAAACATTCACGGATCCTCCCAGAGCTTAGGATCCCTGGCTATATTCCATATGTTTAGAAACAGCAAGGACTGAGCTGGGATTGTGTATCATTTGATATTGCATTCCTCAATGGTTCTCTGCTGATCATTGGGATTGGAGGGCGAAGCTGAAATTATTCTTTAATTATGGCTTCAAGGTATGAGAGACTACAAGTGTAACATCCCGAAAGTCAGGGTCAGTGACTAAATTACAAATTTTGAAAACTATGTGTTTGATTTCGAAATAAGTTAAAAGTTCATGGATTTAATACTAAAGCTGGAAAGTAACAAGGGTATTATGGTTATTTCTAAGAGAAGATTTTTATTCTCTCTCTTTAAGGAATATAAAAACGTGGGAAATGAGGAAATCTATCAAGAGTTTTCTTTTCCAGCTTCTTCTTCTCCCCGTAAGCCTCAGTTAAAGGTGAGTTTAATTTCAGTTGTTTAATTCTTGGATTTATAAGTTGATTTTGATTCTTTGAGTATTATATAAGCTTAAGGAAAGCTTATATATGCTTTAAACATCAAGAATAGAGAATTAAAAAGGAAATTATATGAAGGGTGTAGGAATGAAATTTTGATATAGAAAGGTTTTTGAAGTTATAAAGATGGATTTGACTTGTCAAACGTCTAATTAAGAAGTTAGAAGCAATAGAATTGAATTTGGAACATGTTGAAAATTTAGTGTAATTCTTGAATTACATATAGAGAATAGGATGTTGATGTTAAAGAGGTGATTAATGAATAAAAATGAGTTTGAATATCAGTATGTAAGTTAAGAATAAGAAAGGGGAGGAAGTATGAAGTTATTAAGCTGAAAAGAGTGGATTTTCGGGCATAAAAATGAATTATGGGCTATGTGCATCGATGCACATTCAATGTGTACCGATGCATCAAGGGGTAAATTTCCAGAAATTGTTCAGTGTGTATCGATACACAGGAAGTGCATCGATGCACCCCTTAAAAATGGAAACATCGAATACAATTAATGCATCGATGCATAAGGTGTGCATCGATGCACATGTTAAGGGATGCATCGATACACTGTAGAATGCATCGATACACTTCAAGGGGAAATTGAAATAGACATTTCTTTTGGTCTAAGAAATGATAGATTAGAGTATATCAATTAGATACTGATATATATCAATATATGATTGTGTAGATATCGAACATGAACAAGTTCCGGAATGATTATCAAGTTAAGATTCGATCAAAAGAGAGGAGATCATAAAAGTGGATTGGAACTTAGTGAGGCCAAGGTGAGTGCATATTATTAGATTGTGCATATTATTATATGGAAATTAGACTTGTGATAAGTCTGTTTCCAATATTTTATGTTTGCATGAATAGAATCATGATTAAGTTGTATTATGTGTATATGCTTTGTTCATATTATATGTCATGAGGTGTGAATTTATATGATATGTGTTATAGGGAACGAAATATGTAAATATATGCGAACCTTATTAGCTGTATAAACATGTGAAATAAGTTATAAGGTCACGAATCATGTATAATAGTAAATTTTGTATGTGATAACTATAGAAAGAAAATAAGTTAAGTGATAATGAACATGTAAATATATGTTTAGATGAAGATATAATAGCAAACATTAATTACACGAGTCAATTTTATAGAAACTATTATAATTTACTTATAGTATTAAATGAAAAGTGAGATAAACTAACTAGCATTGATTTATAAGAGTGTCGTATAATGTATACATGCTAACTAAATAGTTAAAATATCTTATCTGATAGTGTAAGGAATATGTTGTCTTGCTGATAGAATAAGTTTAGTAGAATACAATAGAAATGTGATTCTAAGAAATATCAAAGTGAATCGATAGGTACAAACCTGACGGTAGTAGCAATTCACTTACCCTGGCCAGACATGATGAAAAGCGGACACCTCAGGAAGTGCCTCGTAAGATCAAAGGTTGATTTCAGAAAATTGAAATCAGATCTGAATAGTGATAAAAGGTTTTCACTGTTTCGAATCAGAAAAGGGATATGGAAAAGTTTTGTTATAAAGTGAATAAGATAGAATATGGTGAACAAGTGTCACCATAAGGATGTTAAGAGATCAAATGATTGGGTTAGAATTGTAAAAGAATTTAAGGATAAGTGCATCAGTTACAAGTGTATAAGGTATATGAAGCCAGGGTTTGTGAGTTTGATGCAGAGGGAAATCGTAACGTGTATGGACAGGAGTACAGTTGATGAGTAGAGTGAAAGGTTGTGAAGCTAATTTAAATGGAAATGATGTATGCAAGTAATGTGTAGAGGGTCGGTACCTGGATTAAAAAAATGCTATAGGTGTTGAAATGGTTCCCTTTTCAAAAAGTGGTTATTGTGTTAAGGTTCTGGAAAGAACTCAGAATGATTAAGGGAACTAGTATTTCATAAATCAGCACTATCGAAGATAGATTGAGATTATGATTTTCAATTACAAACTTGGTGGGAATTGGTTGTATTCCAAATTAAAAGATCAAATTGGAGGAATGACTTCAGAGTTTTGCTAGAAATTATACAAAGTGAAGAATAAGCAGTCTTTTAAATGGATCAAGTGATGTAGATATTGTTTTGCATTCTAGAAGGAAACAATTAGCGTTGGCTAACAAGAGTATGTGATGGGAATGTACTGGAAGTATAAGATTATAAGATATTGTTAGGATATGATAATCAAATATGAAAGGGATCTGGATATAGTTGTATATTTGGATCATGGTAATGTGGTATAGTAAAGGAAATAAGGAATTGTATATTTGAGTAAACTGAGGATTGATAAGAAGAGTTTGAGAATGTGTATATCGATTATCAGTTTATAAGACAAAGGAAGTCATAATGTTGAGCTTAAGCAACAGAAATTACATGATATATGAGAATAGAGGTGAAATTGATAAGCTAAATAAACTAATTTTGAGATAATTCCGATTGGAAATGATGTATATGATTGGTTGACTAGGGCTTGTGCCCTAGATTGAACAGATGTTATTGACTAGCTATCAGAGTAAAGGTGATAGAGTTATAAGATTGGAGGAAAAGATAAAGTTGAGTTAATCGATTATGATGTGAAACTGAATATAGTTGTATTCTGATCAGATAGCTATGATGTAGAAAATGAGATAAGTATTTGCATGGAACCTTAAGGAAGGAAAATACAAGTATAAGAAATGATAAAGAATGAAGTTCTATATAAGTAAATGGGTTATCAAAGTTATGAGGATGCAATGAAGATTGGTACATAGAAATGAGTATAGGTGATAAGATAAGAGTATGTGAACATGAAATGAAAGATATGATTTGGGTATAAGTAATAAATAAAGGAATAATGGAATAAAGAAATGAAAGGGATGAGTTAAAGGATCAGATATGATAAAGGTTATATGGAAGTGTAGATGATAATTTTGATATAGAAGTAAGAAAAGTGTGTAAGGTGATATGAAAAGATTCTTTAAAGTGTATGTTGAATCATATTTAAAGAAGATTTAAGGTCGTGTTCTTGGTTAAATGATGAAAAAAAAAGTTTGGTTATGGTTATAAGGTAATTAGAGATGGATGTTACTGTCTACATGATTAGTGACATTATATGAAATTTCAGAGATAGTAGAAGGAAAATGCATAATGAAAGGAGAGAAAAGACAGAAAGGGATTAAAGTTACTAGTTACTGTTTATATGATAAGTGACAGTAGATGAATGTATAAAGGAAAAAGACAATTGAAGAAATAAAGGAATGAAAGATTAAGTAAAGGAGGTAGCATGAGAACATTAGAAGATATATTCTTATGGATATGTTCAGTGAAAATTCGAGGACGAATTTTCTTTAAAAGAGGGGAGATTTGTAACATCCTGAAAGTCAGGGTCAATGACTAAATTACAAATTTTGAAAACTATGTGTTTGATTTCGAAATAAGTTAAAAGTTCATGGATTTAATAGTAAAGCTGGAAAGTAACAAGGGTATTATGGTCATTTCTAAGAGAAGATTTTTATTCTCTCTCTTTAAGGAATATAAAAACGTGGGAAATGAGGAAATATATCCAGAGTTTTCTTTTCCAGCTTCTTCTTCTCCCCGTAAGCCTCAGTTAAAGGTGAGTTTAATTTCAGTTGTTAAATTCTTGGATTTATAAGTTGATTTTGATTCTTTGAGTATTATATAAGCTTAAGGAAAGTTTATATAAGCTTTAAACATCAAGAATAGAGAATTAAAAAGGAAATTATATGAAGGGTGTAGGAATGAACTTTTATTATAGAAAGGTTTTTGAAGTTCTAAAGATGGATTTGACTTGTCAAACGTATAATTAAGAAATTAGAAACAATAGAATTGAATTTGGAACATGTTGAAAATTTAGTGTAATTCTTGAATTACATATGGAGAATAGGATGTTGATGTTAAAGAGGTGATTAATGAATAAAAATGAGTTTGAATATGAGTATGTAAGTTAAGAATAATAAAGGGGAGGATGTATGAAGTTATTAAGCTGAAAAGAGTGAATTTTCGGGCATAAAAATGAATTCTGGGCTATATGCATCGATGCACATTCAATGTGTACCGATGCATCAAGGGGTAAATTTATAAAAATTGTTCAGTGTGTATCGATGCACAGGAAGTGCATCGAAGCACCCCTTAAAAATGGAAACATCGAATGTAATTAATGTATCGATGCATAAGGAGTGCATCGATGCACATGTTAAGGGATGCAACGATACACTGTAGAATGCATCGATGCACTTCAAGGGGAAATTGAAATAGACATTTCTTTTGGTCTAAGAAATGATAGATTAGAGTATATCAATTAGATACTGATATATATCAATGTATGATTGTGTAGATATCAAACATGAACAAGTTTCAGAATGATTATCAAGTTAAGATTTGATCAAAAGAGAGGAGATCATAAAAGTGGATTGGAACTTAGTGAGGCCAAGGTGAGTGCATATTATTAGATTGTGCATATTATTATATGGAAATTAGACTTGTGATAAGTCTGTTTCCAATATTTTATGTTTGCATGAATAGAATCATGATTAAGTTGTATTATGTGTATATGCTTTGTTCATATTATATGTCATGAGGTGTGAATTTATATGATATGGGTTATAGGGAATGAAATATGTAAATATATACGAACCTTATGAGTTGTATGAACTTGTGAAATAAGTTATAAGGTCACGAATCATGTATAATAGTAAATGTTGTATGTGATAACTATAGAAAGAAATAAGTTAAGTGATCATGAACATGTAAATATATGTTTAGATGAAGATATAATAGCAAACATAAATTACATGAGTCAAGTTTATGGAAACTATTATAATTTACTCATAGTACTAAATGAAAAGTGAGATAAACTAACTAGCATTGATTTATAGGACAATATGAAAATAGAATATTATTTAGGAGATCTGAACATAAATAATGAAAATCATATGAGAGATAAGTGGTATGAGAAAGATTAATGTACTTAGATGAGCTATGATATAGAAATTACATGGTAAAGATCTATGAAGTCATAGGAAAAGGTTATAAGAGTAATGTAAACTTGAATTAAGAGAATATAAGAAATTTATATATAAATGAATTTATATAAGTGAGATATGTCAGTATTCTACAATATATGTTATATGATCTATGTAAGCATGAGAGAACAAAATATGAGCTAGGTGTTATGAATATAAATGATGATATGATTATGTACAATAAATGAGGGAATTATGATCAGGGTGTTTATATGTGTATAAAAAAGATACAAGAACAATATATAAGCTACGAAATAGGAACTGTGGGATTTTAGTGCTATATAACATTATCTATATGATTAAGTACAAACGTGATATTTTTATATGACAATGATTTGTGAAATTGTATGGAAATGTGATATGATCTACGAGATAATAAAGCATGTGAATTATATGGAGGTGATTGGTGTGAACATGTCTGATATGTCTTACGTGATATGTATGATTTCACAAGAAATGACATGAGTTATGTGATTAGATGATTATAAGAGATCAGACATGCGATAAGAGATAAGTGTTATGAATGTGTGAATATGAAATGACATAAATAATAATGCCCATGTTATGTGTCATGAGAGCTTAGTTGACATGCCAAGAGTCGAGGGTCTACGCGGTCCTTCGGAACATATATGTATTCCTTGGAACATGTGTGATGTCTTTTGAGACACATACTTGATCCTTTGTATATGTATATGATTCTTAAGGAATTTTCTACGTGGTTCTTAGGGATAATTTTATATGGCACTTCGGTGCAATTCTATGCGGCACTTCGATGCAATTCTATACAGCACTTCGGTGCATTTATATGAGCTGTGGTGACAACATTTGTGCACAACCTCTATAGACTCACATATCTATAGTTCTCACATGTGTACATGGGCTAATAAAGAAATAACAACAAACATATTACATGTGACTTGTATGCTTTTGTGCTATGAATTGTATTATATGATTTATATGATGATATGTGTATTGTATGATTAAATGAGTCAAATGTTGGTTAAAATGCTATGTATAAGAGGATATGTACGAAGTGAGATAAATAATAATGATATTAATAATGAAATGAGGCTAATAATGGAAATGATGAGTATATGTGTATATATGTTCTTACATGTAATGATATATTGCATATATGTTATAGGGATTTGTTACATGAATAAGGGTATGAGTACTAACAGTAATAGTTCATGCATGATTACAAGTTATAGTTTACATTATATGATTATTTTCCTCACTAAGTCATAGACTTAGCGTGTGATTGTTTCACACGTAGGTTACAAAAGCGAGAACAGAAGCGAAGAAGAGCAAAGTAGGTCAGCATATCCCTTACAAAATGTCAGATCAAAAAATAGATGATTTAAATGTATTTGGTTAATTTGAATATAGTTGGCATGTATTAAGTGATTGAGTTGAATATGCTCTGATCGATTTTGGTTATTTTGGTCAATTTATATAGATAAATCGCTTTTATTTTAATGAAAGTTTTAAATTTCCTTGGTTTTTTGTCAAGAGACAAAGTTTGAAAAGTCAATGTGACACCTCAGACTCATATCCGGGTCGGGTATGGGTTGAGGGTATTACAACAAGTGTCAGATTCTTGAACCAACCTGGTTTTTCCCATAACTTCATCAATCTCTTTCTGTGCTTTCCTTAGCAACTCTGGGTTGTTGATGAGTTACGCTAATGCCTATTCAATCACACTCGCACTTGTATCTGTATCGGCTGTTAAAAAATCCTACTTAAATCAATTGCATTTGTCAATGTGAACAAGACTAAAATACTGAAATAACATATACTAACCAAGATTAAGGCTTTGATTTGATTTCTGGTTAATTAAACCTCTGAATGAGCATCATCAAAGACGTCAAGCAACATATCCAGAAAATCCTTGACTTCATCACCATCATTTCGCTTTTTGTTTTTTCTTATGTGCTCTCTATCACTTACAATATTTTCCAACAATGTATCGTACCTTGTATGAATATCCTCAATCCAAGTGTTTGTACAACCATATAATATCCGGGACATTTAATTCCCCGATGATCTGATACACTTGTCGAACTAGGGTTCGGACTGTTGAAAGTTGGTTCATGCAAGCACCGAAAGTTGCCAAGCAAGTTGGCAGAAATTATTAAAAAAAATTAATTTGTCAACAATTAGGGCACCGAATTGTGTAGCTGAAATTGTTGAAATTCATGGCATGGTAAAATTGCTAAATTAGTTCATGTACTTTATGGTATTTATAAGATTAGTCCTTAAGCTTCAACTATAAATACCCTAACCCATTTAGCTTTAAAACCATCCCAAATCATTCTAGCTTTCTTCTAATACTAGAGAATTTAGAGAGTTTTTAGAGTTGTTTTCTCCTTTTTATCAAGAGAGAATTATTATTTTTTTCTCATTGTTAGATCGAGAGAAGTTGTAATTCTTATTTTTTCATAGTGAAATTCTTTTATCGTTGTCCGTGGTTTTTACCCTATATTATTTAGGGGTTTTCCACATAAAATTTATGTCGTATTTATCTTAATTTTTATTTTCTCAAATTATCAATTGAGATTTTGTTCTATTCGATAGCCGTATTCCGCAACAATCTGTATCAAGAGCCATATTTGAGTGTGTAATATCTACTTATTGTCTTTGTGGTTGCCACCAAAAGGTAGATCCTCCAACATAAGAAAGTAAGGAATTATTACCCATTCTTTGAAGGTTCCAGATAACTATTCATGATAGTGAAATAGTGGGAGCTATCCGTAATAGAAGTTATGGCAACAAAATTTGATATTGAAAAATTCAATGGAAGAAATTTCTCATTGTGAAAATTGAAGATGAATGTCATCTTGAGGAAAGACGGTTGTCTAGTAGCTATCAGTGAAAGGCCAATAGATTTCATAGATGACAACAAATGGATCGAAATGGACGGGAATGCTAAAAAACTTTCATCTACCATTAGTAGATGAAGTATTGTCAAGCATTGATGAGAAGAAGACAACTTAGGAGATATGGGGTCATCTCACTAAACTGTAATAGGCCACATCATTGTACAATAAAATTTTCCTTAAGAGGAAATATTACACTCTCCGGGTGTCAGAATCTACTTCAGTGACGGAGCACTTAAACAAACTGAACACTTTATTTTCTCATCTTACATCCTTAAGATGTACAATAGGAGAACAAGAGTGTTCTGAACTTTTAGTTCAAAGTCTACCTGATTCGTATGATTAGCTCATCATCAACTTGACAAATAATAATGTCACCAGTCTAATCTTCGATGACATTACAGCTGCTGTTCTACAAGAAGAAAATCGGTGCATGAACAAGGAAGACAAACAAGTAAATTTGTAACAAGAAGAAACATTGAAAACGATGATAGGGAGATCAACAGAACGTGGAAAAATAGCAGTCATAAATATGGTAGATCAAAGTCGAGAAGCAAAAAGAATTTAAAGTGCTACAACTGTGAAAAGAAGGGTCACTTGAAGAAAGATTGTTGGAGTCTAGGTAAAAACTCTAATCCACAAGGCAATACCGCAAACACTTCAGATGATGGAGATGCTCTATGATGTGAAGCGTTAACCACCGTGGAAAGCAGAAAAAGATTTGTATATATATGGCTCATTGATTCGGGAGCAACATATCACATGATCTCAAGAAGAGAATGGTTACATCATTATAAACCTGTCTCAGGAGGATCTGTGTATAGTTGCAATGATCATGCCTTAGAGATCGTTGGCGTGGAAACCATCAAATTAAAGATGTATGATGGAACAATTAATGTTGTTCGAGATGTGCAGCACGTGAAAGGCCTGAAGAAAAATTTATTATCCTACGAATTGTTGGATAATAATGCAAGAAAGATTGAAATACGAAAATGAATCATGAAGGTGATCCATGGAGCTCTTATAGTAATGAAAGCCGAAAAGATAGCAATAAACTTGTACATGCTGAAGGGAGAAACTTTGCTAGAAGCAGAAGCCTCTGTTGCCTCATGTAGTTCAGATTCTGCAATGCTATGTCATCAGAAACTTGGACACATGTCAGAACAAGGAATGAAAGTCCTTGTGGAGCAAAAGCTACTTTCAGGGTTAATAAAAGTATCACTTACTTTGTGTGAGCATTGCATAAAAAGTAAGCAGCACCGATTGAAATTCAACATGTGAATTCTAGAGGCAAAAGTGTTATAGAATTGGTTCATTCTGACGTATGGCAAGCACCAGTTATATCCCTAGGCGGAGCAAAATACTTTGTCTCATTTATTGATGACTACTCCAGGATATGTTGGGTGTACCCTATTAAGAAGAAGTCAGACGTGTTTTCAACTTTTAAAAACTTCAAAGTCAGGTAGAACTTGATTCTGGAAATAAGATCAAGTGTTTTAGAACAGATAATGAAGGAGAATACACAAGTGAAGAATTTGATGACTTTTGCATGAAAGAATGCATCAAAAGACAGTTCATAGTGGCAAACACTCCTCAACAAAATAGAGTGGCAGAGCGGATGAACAGAACCTTGTTAGAAAGAACAAGAGCAATGTTGAGGGCTGGAGGCCTAGAAAAATCATTTTGAACAGAAGCAACCAATACCGCCTATTATTTGGTGAATCGAGCTCCATCAACTGCAATAGAGCTGAAGACACCAATAGAGATGTGGACTGGTAAACCATCTGATTATTCAAACCTCCATGTATTTAGAAGTATATTGTACATAATGTACAACTCCCAAGAAATTTCAAAGTTGGATCCAAAATCCAGGAAATGCAAATTCTTGGGGTATGCTTATGGTGTAAAGGGGTATCGCTTGTGGGATCCCACTGCCCGCAATGTGATCATCAGTAGGGATGTTATCTTTGTAGATGATAAACTACAAAGAAAAGAAGAAGATAATAGTGATGAAAAGTCAGAGACTACACAATTACATGTGGAAAAGGAGTTTGAACAAGGAGATTCTTCTGAAGCAGAACCAGCACATGATGAACAAGAACCAGAGAGTTCTGAAGATCCAACAACTCGTCAATCAGATCGTGTGAGAAGACGTCCCAATTGGCACTCAGATTATGTTATAGAAGGAAATATTGCATACTGCCTTTTAATAGAGGACGGTGAGCCATCAATATACAAGGAGGTAATAAACAACTCATATGCTTCACTGTGGATGATGGCGATGTAAGAAGAAATTGAAGCCCTTCATAAAAATAATACATGAGACCTTGTGCCACTACCACAAGGAATGAAGCCAATTGGTAACAAATGAGTCTTCAAAATCAAGCGAAATGGTGACGATCAAGTTGAGAGGTATCGTACAAAACTGGTGGTCAAATGATATGCTCAAAAAGAAGGTATTGATTTCAATGAAATTTTTTCTCATGTGGTTCGACTAACATCAGTTCGAGTAGTTTTGGCAATGTGTGCTACATTGAACTTACATCTAGAGCAACTAGATGTTAAAACAACTTTTCTTCATGGAAATCTTGAAGAAGAGATTTATATGCTCCAGCCTGAAGGTTTTGAAAAAGAAGAAAATAAGAACTTGGTTTGCAGGTTGAACAAATCTATGTACGGTCTAAAACAAGCACCGAGGTGTTGGTACAAGAGATTTGATTCCTTCATAATGTGCCTTGGATACAATAGACTTAATGCAGACCCTTGTTCTTATTTCAAGAGGTTTGGTGATAGTGATTTTGTTATATTGCTGTTGTATGTGGATGACATGTTAGTTGCAGGACCCGACAATAATCATATTGAAGAATTGAAGGCACAACTGGGAATTTGAAATGAAAGACTTGGGATCAGCAAACAAGATTCTAGGGATGCAAATTCACCGAGACAGAAGTAATAGGAAGATTTGGCTTTCACAAAAGAATTACTTGAAGAAGATCTTGTCACGATTTAACATGCAAGATTGTAAGCCAATTTCTACCCCTCTTCCTATAATTAACTTCAAATTATCCTCCAGTATGAGTCCTAGCAGTGAACAAGAGAGGATGGAGATGTCTCAAGTGTCGTATGCATCGGCAGTGGGAAGTTTAATGTTCGCTATGATATGCATAAGACCAGACATTGCACAAGCAGTGGGAGTGGTTAGTCGGTACATGGCGAATTCAGGCAAAGAGCATTGGAATACGGTAAAGATGATCTTGAGATACATCAAAGGGACCTCAAATATTGCATTATGTTACAGAGGATTAAAATTACTTATAAATGGGTATGTAGATTCTGACTATGTAGGGGATTTGGATAAAAGAAAATCTACTACGGGATATGTGTTTAAATTTGCTGGTGGAGCTATAAGCTAGGTTTTAAAATTGTAGTTAGTTATGGCTACGTCCACAACAGAAGCAGAATATGTAGCAGCTACATAAGCCAGTAAAGAAATAATTTGGTTGAAGATGCTATTGGAGGAGCTTGGGCACAATCAAGAGTATGTCTCTCTGTTTTGTGACAGTCAAAGCGCATTGCATTTAGCAAGGAATCTAGCATTTCATTCAAGGACAAAGAACATATGAGTTCAATACCATTTCATTCGTGAAAAGGTGGAAAAAGGGATGGTAGATATGCAGAAAATCCATACCAAAGACAATATAGCAGATTTCTTGACGAAGGCGATCAATGCTGATAAATTTACCTGGTGTCGATCCTCTTGTGGCCTGTCAGAAACGTAAGCAACATGATGGTACAAGGTAGAAATAATAGAGTGAAGATATGATTATTCCAATCAAATCTTCAGGTGGGAGATTGTTGAAAGTTGGTTCATGCAAGCACCGAAAGTTACCAAGCAAGTTAGACGAAATTGTTGAAAAAAAATTAATTTGTGAACAATTGGGGCACCGAATGCCCTAGCAGCTCAATAGTGCTGAACTTTTTGATGAGTTTCCATTAAGGTCCGTAGGGTGAGAAAGCAAAGGAGGAATTGTAACTCTTAAGTAAGGTGGTGGATAGCAGCGTTGTGATTGCGGGCGGAGAATGTGAGCTCGTGAGTTTTGAGAAGCTCTTCGACAAGCTCCGGGGAAGAAAGACACGATGCAGTTGATGGACACATTGCCGAGAGACGAACACGACGCTCTCGAGGATGATTGGTTTGAAGAAGAAGAAGAAACTGCAGTGTCAGAAAAGTTAAAGACGTTAAGAGCCAGATCATTAAAAATTAATGGAGGTAATGGTAGGGACTAAAATGAAAATGAACTAAAAGTTTGATGATTGTATTGCAAGTGTAAAAGTTGGGTGACCAAAATACAAGCGTCCTAAAAGTTTGGGGACTATTTTTATAGTTTACCCTAAAAATAATTAAAAGATAACATAAATAATAATATAAAAATTTAAAAAATAATTAAAAATACCACATCACCTTTAACTTTTTAACGATAGGGTACTAAAATGAAACAAAAGTTAAACTTTAGGTATGCTTTTGAAAAAATTAAAAGTTTAAGTACTAAAACAGACCAAAATTGATAGTTTAGATATAAATATGTAGTTTACTTTTTTTGTTTAATCCAAACCTCAAAGAGATAACACAATTTTTGTATGAACTTATATTAATCAGACCCTTCTTTTTTTTATGGGGTAAAGTATAAGGTAGTATATGTTCAAAGAATATTCTCAACCTTTAGATATTGAAAGCTGACACTTCTGACATCTATGATACTCGAACCCGAGTCCTCAAAGAATAATAACAATTCATTTACCACGGAAACCACTTCATTCGTGCTAATCAAACCCCTCACTATATAAATAAAAGATATTAAAAATTTAAATATATTTCATCTTACATCCTCGTACGTAATATATTGACCTCCACTCATGCTCTTGTTCAATGATCGTTTACCACGAACCCTCTTGTTACTTTTTATAAAATTTTCCGAACTTAATATCTCTGTTAATGTATTTCAAGACGCTATTTTTAGTTGATGTAATTACATTGAACTGAAAAAAGTTAAATCAAATTATATGAAACATTTTTCAATTAAGAAACTATATGAAACATTGATAATATATATTTGATATAATCGATCCATGTTTATTATATTATTGCTACTAGAGTGATGAAGTAAAGCTTTTATTTTTTACTCGATCGCACAGTCAAGTTCGTATAAAATGCAATCACATTTAGAGGACCAAGCTAAGCCAAAGTAGAAAACTAAATCTTTAATTAATCATCATTATGCCATCAATCACTATCTCCACTAAAATCAAAATGAACGAACTATCAACAACTAGACTAACTCATTTATTCTAACATATATTATGGAGATAATTTTATAGAATAATAGGGCCAAAATGTAATAGGCAATATCATGTACAAAAAAAATTAAAGATTCAAAACGTTGAACTCGTGGACACGAAAGAGATGATATTATGGAGAAGTAGGGCCAAAATTTATGTAACTCTTAACGTACGATTAGAAAATCAACAAATACATATCTAACATTAAATAGAGCAGAAGAAAGTCTTCGGAAAAAAAATATTGGCTTTGAATCAATAAAGAGCATAATTAAATAGAATAGGTTCAACTATTGATGCGGTTTTATTTTGGATTAATCCGAACCCTGAAAAAGATGGCGCCGTATAATAAAATCAACTCGATTTCGGTTTTATTTTTTATTTCTTTAATATATTAAGCTATTATGATCTCATATTATAACTATCGATTTTACTATGTAAAATCGAATTATCGAGAGAACAAATTATTTAATGAATTCATATTTATTTTCTGGGTAAACAATACAAATAGTCCCTGATCTTTTAGGGCGTTTGTATTTTGATCACCCAACTTTGGAAAATTGCAATAAAATCTTCATATTTTTAATTCGTTTTCATTTTGATCTATGCCGTTATCTCCTATTAGTTTTTGTTGATGTGGCACTTAACTCCGTTAACTTTTTGACGTGGCAGCAACAGTTTATCCTCCTCCTCCTCACAACCCAGTTAACTCTCTACTAAATGCAATCTCACTTTGGCCAATCTATATGCCAGAAATAAGATCATGCATTAGATATTTTCTGCCACAACAAATGCGTAAATAACTGTAAAACCTAAATACGACACAATAGAAAAGAATTTTATGGTTTTGATGTTTATGTGCTGCATAAAGGAACCATACGACACAATAGAAAAGCAAACTACCATAGGTTTCCTCCATGGAGACTAAAATGCACCATAACACATTGAATGATGATCAGTAAATTACAGATTGTTTTTGCTAACCTAGTGCAATGAATAGTAAAGTAACAATACTAAGGTGCGTGGAAAAACATAACAAACCAAAATTGAAAGAGTAAAACAGCATTATCACTTTCTTTTTCTTGCACTTTGAATGAGTTTGTCGCATGTCATCATCATCAGCTAACCCTTAACACAAGACCAAGGAAAGTGGGATCCCATCCACTTCCACTGATATGCAAAGACTCCAGTTATAGAATAGTCTTTTTGTTGATGAGTTCATTTAACCACAAATAAGAAAAACATATTCTCTCAAATACACATGCAACAAAGATACAACTATGCTTGAGGAATGTTTGCATTTCACCAGGCAGCATAGGAACAACAAACCATCTAATAGACATAAAAAATGATTAGCCATGACCTAATTCTTCCTTAACCCTATTACTTAATGATGCTTCCAAAACAGGTTATCCTTCTATTAAATTTATTCCCCACGTCAATGCACGTGATTAAAGCCAGAAGAAGTGGCTAATAATTTTACAAAATAAAAATGATTAACTCTGCAATGTTAACAGACATTGTTCTCTTTCTCTCTTTGGCGATCCATATGCCACGTCAGAAGGAAGAAGGAAGGAAGGAAGAAGGAAGAAGGAAGAAGGAAGAAGGAAGAATGAAGAATGAAGAAGGAGAAGAAGAAAAAGTAGGAAGAAAGGAAGAAGAAAAAGAAATTGTTGTTGTCACGTCAAAAATTTAATGGGGTTAAGTACCACATCAGTAAAAACTAACGGAATGTAACGGTAAGAACCAAAATGAAAATGAATTAAAAGTTTGATGATTGTATTACAAGTTTCAAAAGTTAGGTGACCAAAATACAAGAGTCCTAAAAGTTTAGGGGTGTTCATTCAGTTAATTCTATGACCGAACTGACCGAACTACCATTTTCGAATTAATTAAACTTTTTCCTTTTAACCGTTAATCGAACCTTTTTTCGAAAATATTAACCGAACCGAATAAATTTCGATTAATTCGATTATTTTTTGAATTAACCGAAAATTTTTAGAATTTTAGAATTTAATATTTTTTAATTAAAAAACAGTTTACAATATCTAATTAATTTGATTCAAACATTATATTAAAATAAGATATTTGTATCTATCAATTTAGTTTAAAAAAACCAACAATATTGCAATTCTACAAAATAAATCAGAAGTAAGTGCAGAACTGGAAGCATAATTCAGTTTGATACAAATAGTTTACACTAACAGTTTATAATATTGCAGTTCTACAAAATAAATCAGAACTAAGTTGTTGGTTGTTGCTGCCATTCCAACCAAGATGTTCTCTATCAAGTGCAAAACATATTACCTGCACAGTGCACAACATAGAAATAAAGAGATGCAAAATTCAGTTCGAACCATCAAAAACAATAAAAACAATCAAAGGTATAAATATCAAATATATCTATTAAGTATCAACCAATGCTAAAATTATAAGGGCTAAGCTAACTCAATCTAATGTAATACAATCTTATTCAGTAAACATCATCACTTCAAGCTAATGAATTTAAAAGGAATGTAAAGGACAAAATTACCACAAAAAAACAGTATTCAAAATACTCCATTTGCACCAATTGAATCCTCCCAAAAAGTTTTCATTTGCATTATATCTACAAGAAAAATATATTATTTTAAAACTAAAAATACAGTATAAAAACCATATATATAACCTTCAAAGTACAT
The DNA here is from genome assembly GCF_006381635.1 of Hibiscus syriacus. Lineage (NCBI taxonomy): Eukaryota > Viridiplantae > Streptophyta > Magnoliopsida > Malvales > Malvaceae > Hibiscus > Hibiscus syriacus. Next base: position 746,933 of record NW_024062703.1, read on the forward strand.
TGCAATAATGCAATTTACAATTAATGCATACCCTTCAACTCATACTCACAGTGCTGCCAGTGCAGAATCCTATGAGCTCATGAATTGAGGGTAGGTTGTAATGCATTCCAAGATAAATCTAAAAGTTAAAATGATTAAATCAATTGATGTTGTGTCAATTCTCCTCAAAATAAATTCACTTATTAAATTAAAATTAATAAATAAAGAATCAACATATCATTATCAATCTTGTCAAGCTCTTGCATTTGTTCTTCAAACTTCTTGATCTCCTCTTCGGTTGATGACTTTTTAATATAATCTTGAGTACACACAAGAGCTTGTATCATTTTAGGAGTTAAAGAACTCCTAAATTGATCAAGCACACGTCCACCAGTACTAAATGCAAACTTTGAAGCGACGGTAGAAAGTGGTATAGCTAATACATCTTTGGCCATATTTGACAGAACTGGAAATCTAGGGCTATTGACTTTCCACCATGACAAGATATCAAATTCATCATCATAATTCTCAACAGCCTCCCCTAGATATTTATCTAATTCAAATGTTTGATCCTCACCACCACTTTCAATCACACGCTTTTTATACAAAACTTTCATGCATCTTTTCACTTTTTGTTGTGGTTCACATATAGAAATTCTCACATTTAAATGGTTGCCATCACTAGAGACTCGAGGCTTATACTCATCATACAATTCATTCAAAGTCTCTTTCAGCTTTTGCATCACTTCAAAACTTTTTTCCGAATCATACATCTCACTAAGTGCAAATTCAAGATAACTTAATTTCTGCCAAGGATCTAACACACAACCAACAAAAACAAGCATATTCATCTTCTCAATATCACCCCAATATTTCTCAAATTTATCTTTCATCCTCATGGCCATACCACTAAATTCAACATCAGCACTTAATTGAGCATCCCTTAAAAGTATGCAAATTTCAGTAAGTTCATCAAAAAAAATTGTTAGATGCGACATATGAAGTACCTGAAACTCGCAAAGTGACTTCATAAAAATGTTCCAAGAAATCCCTCAAGTTTCTAACACAAGTCCAATCATTTACAGTTGGCCAGCCCTCTCCTAACTCAAGTTCAGTCCTAAAATTTGTATCTTGCTCCTCAAATCTCTCAAACGCTCTCTCAAATTTTTCAGCAATGTCTAACATTAAATAGGTAGAGTTCCACCTAGTACAAACATCAAGACATAACATTTTTTTGCTCTCAATTTTTTCCATCTCAACACACTCCATGAACTTTTTCAATATAGCTGGAGATTGTCTCACATATTTCACAGCCCCCCTAACACGTGCAACAGATTTGTTCATTTCCTTTAAACCTTCAATAACAATCGAATTCACAATATGTGCAATACATCTTATATGAAGATATTTATCATTTGCAATGCAACCCCCTCAAGGAATAAATCTCTTTCTTAAATAACCAATAGCAACATCATTCGAAGTTGCATTGTCAACGGTGACAGTGAACAACTTATCAATCCCCCAATCTAATAATCATTTTTCAATCATCAGCCCAATTGCATCTCCCTTATGACTAGAAATTTTATAAAAACTTATGATTTTCTTATTCAATTTCCAATCGTTATCAATAAAGTGCACAGTGAGACACATATAATTAACTCTTTGCATAGAGGTCTATGTATCAGTAGTTAAATAAACTCTAGAACATGAACTTCTTAAATATTGTTTCAACTTAGTCCTTTTATCCAAGTACAACTGATAAATATCTCTAGTTATAGTCAATCTTGAAGGAATATGAAACTTGAGGGATGCTATAGACATAAATTTTCTAAATCCTTCACTCTCAACAAACTTGAAAGACAATTCATCAGTCATAATCATTTGGGCTAAAACCTTTCTAGTTGTTTCTTGATCAAATTTCCAAGTTGTGAGATGTCCTACTTCTCCTCGAATATCCTTACTAGGTAACACTAAATTGCTTTGATTAGTGTCAATGTTGTTAGGATTTTTCTTACACTGTTTCATGTGATATATTAATGACCCAGTTCCATTTTTTCCCATCACAACAAAATTCTTTCTCACAATGATTGCATCTACCCTTACTTTCACCCTCACTATTTAAAAACTTAGTAAAGTGAGTCCATACTTCTGACCTTAAAGGAATAACTTTACGTTTACTTGCAGTCCCTCTTGTATTGTTGATTTGACTTGAAGCTTCAGTCGTTGAATTTGATAAAGGGGGTGAAACACTTCCTCAGCAGATGCTGCCATATTGGATATCTACAGTAAAAATATGAGAAGTAAAGAAAAGAAAGAAATAATCACATTAATAATTAAATTAAAGGTGTCATGTTCTTAAATCTATATAAACAAACATATGTATTTACTAATTAATAAAATATTGCATTTTGGCTAGGGACAGAGTAACATATATACGTAAAGACTTTAAAATTGTGTACTAAATAAAAACACATCTATACTATAATTAATATAAATAATAAAATATTAACACAAGAAACGAAGCATATTTGGCAAGTATATATAACATTTAGCAGTTTTAAAACCTAGACATATATTATTTTAATCAAACGGTGATATAAGAACGAGACAATATGCGCATACATACTATATCAACTAGGTTTCCTCAAAAAAAAATTACTATAGCAACCAGGGTAATGAATAAAGTATAAACACGCAAACACGGAGGAACAAAAGTGCAAAACCATGTCATTGGAATTGTATATCATCTGAAGTCTGAATCAGGCTGGTTTGTTTATTGCTAAGTTGTGATTCTTAAATTTTTAAGCCATTTACGATTTGACATATGCTACCAAAAACTCATTAATCATAACAAGTGATGCTGCTCCTAAGAATATTTCTACAAAATTCTATAGAGAATGAACAACCAGGGAGCCTTACATACTCGGACACTAGAAACGTTAATAATAAAGTCAAAATCAATTTATGGGTAGATCTACGGCAAAAACTAAGATCTAACCCAGTAAAAACACTTTAAGATAAGGTTGTTCTTCATTCCTAGAAAATCTCTCACTGATTTGAACATTAAAAGACGTTTGGCAACAAAGCCTCTCACGTTTTTAAATTTTGTATCGTTTTGCAGGTCCAACTAATAGATAGGAAAAAATCATGTAAATTCCAAAAACATTAAACAAATGGATTTAACTTTTAAATGGATTGGGGGTATTGGGCTGCTAACGGGCTAAGGTGAATATATATATATACTGTATATATTAAGTTTAATTTGGTTAATTTAATTAATTAATCGATTTCGAATCGAATTAATCGTTAATCGAATATCTAAAAAAACATTAATCGTTTCCCGACCGAACTAATTCGGTGGCCAATCGAATTAACCGAATTAATTCGATTCGATCGATTAATTCGATTAAACCGAATTTTGAACACCCCTATAAAAGTTTGTGAACTATTTCTATAGTTTACCCTTATTTTTTTTTAATTGATTGCCTTTTTCATGTACCTACAACCGATAACGATTGGAGTAGTACTATAAATCTATGTTAGTACTTTTCAATGCAATCAAAGTCTAAACGATAGGCCAACTAATCGAAATAGTCTATTTTTTTTAGGGTAAATTGTATCACTGACCATTTAATTATTAACTCTTTTATTTTTACTATTAATCTTTTAGTTTTGTCAATCAGACCACTAATCATTAACATTTAACGAAAATGATGATATGATAGTTAAATCATTTGATATAACTACACATTCAGTCACCAATACTTACATATTATATTAATCTAATTCTAATTTTAATAAATTAAAATAAAATTTATCATCAAATTAGATAAAGTCATGTGTCAGCTGTTGTTGAAAGAAAATGAAACATACAACAAGCGCATGCACGGGGATTCAAACCTAGAACAATGCATACTAATGGTAGTACTCAACAACTGAGCTACGTTGAACTTTTTGTTAAATGAATATAATATATAATATATATTATGAATCAATGTATAAATTATTAATATTTTATATATTTAAATTTACATTTACATTTTAACATTAAAAATATATTTTATTTTATCTTAGATTAGTATATATTTTTATTTTCATTTTAACTTAAAAAATATATTTTAGTCTTATTTTAACTTAAAAATATATTTTAGTCTTATTTTAGCTTAAAAATATATTTTAATCTTATTTTAGCTTATTTTTTTAATTTTTATCTTAACTTATGAAATATATTTTACTTTTATTTTAATTTAATATATATTTTTAAAAGTAAATATAAGAATAAGATATATTTTGAAAACATTTTGATGTTTCAATATAACAAATTAAGTATAAATGAATTTTAAGATTTTACAAATCATTTTATAAATATATTCGATTTAACTATTAGAATATCAAAATATTACTCCAAGTCTTTCAAAGTTCAATTTCAATCCTTACTAAAGTTTAAAATTGTGTTTTTAAACTTACAAATATTTTTGAAACAGTTTTCACAAACTATTTCGAACAAAAAACGAGCCAAATATTAATTTTTCAAAGTAGTGTACCGATGCACCATCTAATGCATCGAATCACCCTTGAATAAATTAAATTTTGAATGCATTTTGTGTACCGATGCACAAGGCATGCTTCGATGCACTCCTGAATATTTTGAACATCGAATGCATTTTATGTATTGATGCACAGACCATGCATTGATGCACTTCAGGCTCATTTGAAACATCAAATGTATTTTATTCATCGATGCACCCCTAGTGTATCGATGCACAAAGTCTTCCAACGGTCGAAATATTTGAATTTTACACATAGTGTACCGATGCACCTTGCCTATGCATCGATGCACACACGCTTCCAACTGTTTTATTAATTGATAATTACACTATAACGTCTCTATTGACTTCACCAATGATCCCCAACATTCAGAAGTGATCCAATGTGTATTTAAACAAGCTTAGAAGCCATGATCAACAACAAGAAACAACAATTGAGAGAAAATAAAAGAGAAAGCATCAAACTTCAAGTTTGAGTATTTCAAGCCCATTTTTCATTCAATATTCATTTTGCATTCAAGAACACTTTTTGTGCTCAATTGTATTCATCTTTGAGTGTTCTTTCTTTGTTCTAGAATTGTGCAAACAACTTACCTTGTGAGGTTTTTCTATAAGTTTGTGAAATTTGTAATCTTCTCTTTGGGAGAGAGTATTCTCAACAATTTGGGGTATAATTCTTGAGGGAGTTGTAAGGTTACTCTTTGTCCTCAAAAGAAAGAACAAATTAGTGAATTTGTTGGAAAATCCTTAGTGTGGATAGCTAAGGTAGTGGACGTAGACTTTGGTTAAGAAAGTCGAACCACTCTAAATCGCTATGCAAATATTTTCTATTTTCTGCAAAAGCTTCCACCAAAATTTTTTAATTGCCAATTCACCCCCTCTTAGCTATTTCGTCGATCGATTAAATCAATAATTGGTATCATAGCCTCACTCATTTGAAGGTTTAACCACCTCTTGAGTCGATTCGAGAAGAGTTAAATCGATAAAGATGGTGTCCACTTCCGATTCATTCTCTATGGAAGAATTCAGACCAATTAACGTGCCTCTATACTTCAATGGAATAAACTATCGTCATTGGAAGAGGTTAATGACTATATTTATCCAAGCACATGATCTTGAAGCTTGGATGATAATAAAGAACGGATATTCCTCTCCTACGAAGAAGGAAAAGAAGTGGAGTAATAAAGAACGAAAGAAAGCTCAGCAAAACACAAAGGCTATGCACATGTTATGTTGTGCAATTGATCCAGATATCTATAAAGGAGTTTCTTCTTGTTCAAATGCCAAGGAGTTATGGTGTAAGCTTGAGTAAATCTATAGAGATGAGAAAGAAGAGCAAATTCTGATGATGTCTCTATTAGCTCTAACAGAGCCAAAGGTATCTTCAAACTCAAATAAGTTAAATTTATGTTTTTTTAATGAGTTACAAGATGCCTATGATGAATTATTTTCAGAGTTTGAGACCATGAACTCCAATTATAAGAATTTGATTTATAAATTTATAGCTAAAAATGATCTTCTTTTGAAAGCTAAAACAGACTTGGAAAATTAAAATGTGATGTTGAAAAAGGAGTTGGAGCTTTCAAAAATGAAATCTGAAAACTTTGAAAAAAAAATCAAATTAAACAAACTTTTTTTAGAAACTAAAATGGATTTTGAAAATCAAAATGAAATATTAAAGAAGGATTTATAGCTTTCAAAAATGAAATTTGAAAGTATTGAAAAAGAAAATTTCGATTTGAAAGTAAAGCTTGAAGGTTTAACAAAAGAAAAAGAGATAATTTTAAATAATTCATCTAGTTCAATAATGACAATATGCTCACATTGTCATTATCATGGTCATAAGGAACATACTTGTCCTTTAAGGAAAGGAAAACGATTTAAAATTAGACGAGTATGGGTTCCAAAAGGAACAAGGGGCATTGAAACTAACGTTCAAGGATCCAAAGCAATTTGGATACCAAAATCTACTTAAATGTCTCTTGTAGGTGTGTAGGAGCAATGGTGATGAAGATGATGATATTCAAGATGCTCTAGCCACACATGAAAAAGGAATGTGTAACCTCTAAACTTAATATTATTATTCTATTTGGTTGCTCATTTAGTCTATACATGCATGAGTTTTTGGTTTTAAATGATTATACATTATTGTTTTAATCTCATGTATGTTAAATATGTTTTATGATGAACATTTTTAAGTTGTAATGATTTTCAAGAATTTTTAGTTCATCATAATAATTTTTGGTCAAAACGTTTTTAAATGTAAATGATATCTCTTTAACAATTGATATCAATTTTCAAACATTTTTTTTAAAATTTTGACCTTAAATTTCTTAATGTTTGTGCATTGAATTCAAAGTTTTAGTAATATCTTTCTAATGCATAACATTTTTCAAAACTTTATGCATATGCACTTAATCTCAATAATCAACATTGCATAATGTTTTATATGTTAATGGATTAAAAGCATAATCTTTTGATTAATTAATTGACAAAAGATACAATGTCTTATTTTAAATGATTGCAAAAATGATTGACATTGCATCTGTTTGATTATGCTTATTGGTCAAAGAATAGGAAACATATACATGGTGCATTTAGATTCTATTAATATGACTAACTTATGCCTAGTTGCTAAGAATGAACATGATAGTTGGTTATGGCATAAGAGACTAGGACACACTACATTAGTGTTTTACAAAGACTAATTCAAGGAGATTTAGTAAGAGGGTTGCCAAAGCTAAAATTTGATAAAATCTGTGATGCTTGTGCTAAAGGAAAACAACAAAGAGCTTCCTTTAAGTCCATTAATGATGTATCAACTAGTACAATATTACAATTGATACTTATAGATTTTTTTGGGCCAAGACTATTCTAGATATACTTGGGTTCTATTTTTAAGTACTAAAGATGAAGCATTAGAAAAGTTAATCACGATTTCAAAAGTAATCCAAAACGAAAAAGGTTACTCCATAACTAGTGTTAGGAGTGATCATGGTATTGAATTTGAAAATCTTGGATTTACTAATTTTTGTAATTCTAATGGTATTAGCTATAATTTTTCAGCACCAACAACCCCTCAACAAAATGGAGTTGTTGAAAGGAAAAATCAAACTTTAGAAGAAATGGTTAGAACCATACTTTGTGAAAAAAATTTGCCAAAATAATTTTAGGCGGAAGCCACAAATACCGCTTGTTATGTTATTAATCGAGTAATGATTAGGCCTATTTTAAAGAAAACTCTATATGAACTTTTCAAAAATAAAAAGCCTAACATTAGTTATTTTTATCCTTTTGGATGTAAATGTTTTGTTTTAAACAACGGTAAAGAAAATCTTGGAAAATTTGATGCTAAAAGTGATGAAGGAATTTTTTTGGGTTATTCCTTAAATTCTAAGGCTTATCGGGTATTTAATAAAAGAACTTTAGTTGTAGAAGAGTCTATACATGTTTTCGATGATAATCTCCTTCCGAGGAAGGATTCTTGTGTAAATGATGATATAGGTATTGTAAACACAAATGACATTAGACATAACGTTGGAGAACCATCATCAAAGGAAGAAACGAAAATGAGGAAACTCATGATGTTTTCGAGAATCCAACCATTGAATAAAGGAAAGTCTCTTACCCAAGAGAGTACAACTATGTCAAGGATGGTGAGATAATAGGTGATCCATCCAAAGGGGTAACAACTCGATCTTCTCTTAGAAATATTTGTAATTATGTAGCATTTATCTCATGCATAGAGCCTAACAATATTAAAGAAGCATTAAATGATAAACATTGGATTATGGCTATGCAAAAAGAGTTAAATAAATTTGAGAGAAGTAAAGTATGGACATTAGTTGAAAGGCCTAGTAATAAATCTACTGTAGGTACTAGATGGGTATTTAGGAATAAGCTTGATGAAAGTGGTAATATAGTGAGAAACAAGGATAGACTTGTTGCTCAAGATTATACTCAAGGAGAAGGTATAGACTATTATGAAACATATGCTCCCGTAGCTAGGATGGAAGCAATCAGAATGTTATTAGCATTTGCATGTTTTCATGAATTTAAATTATATCAAATGGATGTTAAAAGTGCATTTTTAAATAGTTTTATAAAAGAAGAAGTGTATGTGGAATAGCCTCCTGGTTTTGAAGATTCAAAATTTTCATATTATGTTTATAAATTGAAACAAACACTTTATGGTTTAAAACAAGCTCCTAGAGCTTGGTATGAAAGATTGTCAAACTTTTTAATTGAAAAATATTTTTCAAAAGGGAAGGTTGACACTACATTGTTTTTAAAGCATAAAGGTAAAGATTTATTAGTAGTTCAAATTTATATTGATGATATAATTTTTGGTTCTACTAATGATGTTCTTTGCCAAGAATTTTCTAAGCTAATGCAGAGTGAATTCGAGATGAGCATGATGGGGGAGCTCTCATTTTTCTTGGGACTCCAAATCAAGCAAAGAAAAGATGGCATCTTCATCAATCAAGCTAAGTATGTTAAGGATATGCTCAAGAAGTTTGGACTGGAAAAAAGGAAACCTCATGCCACTCCAATGAGTTCATCAACAAAGCTTGACAAAGATGAAGGAGGTAAATATGTGGATGTTAAATTATATAGGTCAATGATTGGCTTTTTGCTTTATCTAACCGCAAGTAGACCAGACATTATGTTTAGTGTTTTTTTATGTGCTTGATTTCAATCATACCCTAAGGAATCACATTTACTAGTTGTTAAAAGAATCTTTAGATACCTTAAGGATACTCCTAGTTTAGGACTTTAGTATCCTAGAGACTCTAGCTTTAGTCTATATGCCTTCTCTGATACAGATTATGGAGGATGCAAAATAGATAGGAAAAGCACCTCCGATACTTGTCAATTCCTAGGAAATATGTTGATTTCTTGGTTTTCAAAGAAACAAAATTGTGTTGCATTATCTACCACTGAAGCGGAATACATTTCAGCCCGTAGTTGTTGTGCACATGTTTTATGGATGAAACAAAAACTTTTTGATTATGGAATTGAAGTAGGTTTCATACCTATCAAGTGTGACAATACAAGTGTTATTTGTCTCACTAAAAATCACATCCAACACTCTATAACTAAGCATATTGAAATTAGATATCATTTCATTAGAGATTATGTCGCTAAAGAAGATATATTCCTAGAATATGTTGATACTTTGCATCAATTAGAGGATATTTTTACAAAACCTTTAGTTAAAGAAAGATTTTGGACACTTAGGAGAGAATTCGGTTTAACCAACCTATCTTGACTTAGTGTTTAGCACTTTTAATTTTGATTGAAAAATGCTTATAAAAATAACTCTTTTGATTGCATTCTTTGCTATTAGTTAGGGGGAGCTTATGATTCTTAGTGAAAATTAATTATATGTTCAAATGAAATTTAAGGATTTGATTTGATTGATTGAACATAGTTAATTTTCAATATATGAGTTGCCAATACCACTAGAGCTAAATAATTTAGCATTTTGAATATTTAAAATGGATTTTTGACATTTTTGTGCATAATGCATCGATACACTAGTTAGTGCATCGATGCATCCCTTGAATGTGCATCGATTCACCATGAAGGTGCATCGATGCACTCATTGAATGTGCATCAATGCACTTTGCTGTGAATCGATACACCAGTCGGGTTTTGGGTTTATAATGCTTATTTTCTTCATTCTTTCAAAACCCCAAACACTCTCAACCATGAGTCGTTCATCCCTCTCACACACTAATCTCAAACTTGCTTCAAAATCAACGTTTTAAGGTCAGAATTCAACTATTCTTCAACTCCTAATCCTGCTTCTATCATTAAATCGTGTAAAACATCATCACATTCTCACTCAAATCCAAATTTCAAGGTAATATTTTCTAAAACCCCTGTTTTATTGATTTTTGAACTTAGGATTAGTTTTTATTAGTTATAGGTTGAACAAATTATCGGGCATTGATTGTTTAGTGTATAGAAGCTAGATTTTACAACCAATTTCATTAAAAACACTCAATTTTTCAAAATTATTTTTGAAATTCGAAATAAAAAATTCAAAAATTATTGTTGTAATTGATATTTTTTACTAAATTATGTTGTTTTCATGAAAACTATACATATTATGATCTTCAAACATTATTTTCTATATAGTTTCAAAACTATGCCCATTAGGATTCGGTTTAGAAAACCTTGATTATTGCAGACTCTTTTGAGTTTTGGGATTGATTATATTGCATACATGTGTTTTAAATTTGCAAGTTACATATCACATTTCGATTCATAAACCATATCTAATCCTAAACGTCTTAGGTCATCTTCGAGTCGCTCTAGTCAAAACCGAAGTCCCATTCCTTCTCCACCACAAAATCCAAACCCAAACAAACCCGAATTAACCATCCTTAATTATTGCTTTAACCAACTCGGTCATCGTCAAGATGAACTATATGATAGGTTCGTTAGTCATTTCTAATCGTACAAAATCCGAGAAGATCGTATCTCTTCTATTCAAGCAATGGAGTATATTAACTTCGAGTATCTTCCTATCCTTCGATCTTGGAAGTTTGATAAATTGTGCCAAATTAAGCCCATTTTCTATCAACAATTAGTCTGCATTTTCTACTCCAATGCGGTATGTGTCCAAAATGCATGTAAATACGAAACTATAGCCATTAGATCCTACCTTTTAGGACAAACCATTTATATTAACTCGAACACAATCGCTAATGTCTTTGGTTTAGACAATAACTTAATAGATAATGAGAGAGATATTGTGGCAACTCCCTATTAATCTAAGGTTAGTGTTAGAACTTTACGAACTCACCATGAGCGATTCCTTCATTTAATGATCTCTTGGTGGTTTAGACCATTCGGAGGTAGGTACTCCTCCCTTAGGGTCATAGATTTATGGTGGATACAATGTATCCAACATAATAAGAAAATTAATTTGCCACAAATTATTTTTGGTGAGCTTGTCGATACCATAAACGACATTCCTTCTAAAAATGTTGAAACTTTAGTTTACGATTGTCTTCTTTCTAATATATTTATCAAACTAGGCCTTAAGGTCTCGGTTGATATTCTCATCCCTCTTCAGAACCAAATTAATATCACTTCCTTAAAGAAATCAGGATGCAAGAAGGATAAGGAAACGAGTCAATGGATTTATCGACCTACTGAGCAAACTCCGGGAGTTAGCTCTTCACGAGCTCGACCTCCACCGGCACTGACAGCAGAAGATGATCCGTAGCTTCAGCAACTAATGCAAGATATCGACGATGAAGCACCCGATGACGCGCCAGCACAGCAAGAGGATCAAACGCCTCCATATTTTCGATCATTTTTAGAGTCGTTTGATCTAAGCTTTGCATCCGTGGAGTCCCTTCTCACTGCTATAGAAGCTAGACAACAGGAGATGAACGATCGTTTAGATTTGCTCACACTTGAGATGCGAGCCTTCTCCTCCCGATCCTCCTATGGATTAGATCTTGTCTTTCTCTACTTTAGTTTGGTTGAATTGAACTTCGAAATAATATTTTGTATTGTTAAAACTTTTGATGTTTTTGATTGGATGTTTAAATGTTTGGATATTATGGATGTTAAATGTTTGAACTTAATATATATATTTGGTTTATTTAAATTTTTAATCTTAATGTTTATTTCGTTTTTGCATCATTTACATATTAGTTGCAATATGACCAATTTATCATTTCACAATGTTTATGAATATTGAATTATGAAACTAATGGCTAACCTCTCTCTTGATTTTGATCTTAGTAGCTTAGGCTATATTTACTTAAAATCAATTGGCTAAACTTTTCAATATCTTGTTTAAAAACGTTTTATAGTGTCTTTTTGATTTAACAAAAAGGGGGGAGAAGATGTGTTATAATAAGGGGAAGATGTGTTATAGTAAGGGGGTAATTTTCAAAAATTGATTTCAAAAATGATTTTCTTGAAAAATCTTAAAACTCAAATTTTTGTTATATCAAAAAGGGGGAGATTGTTGAAAACATTTTGATGTTTTGATATAAAAAATTAAGTATAAATGAATTTTAAGATTTTACAAATCATTTTCTAAGTATATTCGATTTAATTATTCGAATATTAAAATATTACTCCAAGTCTTTCAAAGTTCAATTTCAATCCTTACTAAAGTTTAAAATTGTGTTTTTAAACTTAAAATATTTTTGAAACAATTTTCACAAACTATTTCGAACCAAAAACGAGCCAAATATTAATTTTTCAAAGTAGTGTACTGATGCACCATCTAATGCATCGATACACCCTTGAATAAATTACATTTCAAATGCATTTTTTATACCGATGCACAAGGTATGCATCGATGCACTCCTGAATATTTTGAACATCGAATGCATTTTATGTACCGATGCACATACCATGCATCGATGCACTCCATGCTCATTTGAAACATCGAATGTATTTTATGCATCGATGCACCACTAGTGTACCGATGCACTAAGTTTTCCAACGGTCGAAATATTTGAATTTTACGCATAGTGTACCGTTGCACCTTGCCTATCCATCGATGCACACACGCTCCCAACTATTTTATTAATTGATAATTACACTATAACGGCTCTATTGACTTCACCAATGATCCCCAACATTCAGAAGTGATCCAAGGTATATTTAAACAAGCTTAGAAGCCATTGATCAACAACAAGAAACAACAATTGAGAGAGAATAAAAGAGAAAGCATCAAACTTCAAGTTTGAGCATTTCAAGCCCATTTTTCATTCAATATTCATTTTGCTTTCAAGAACACTTTTTGTGCTCAATTGTATTCATCTTTGAGTGTTCTTTCTTTGTTCTAGAATTTTGCAAACAACTTACCATGCGAGGTATTTCTATAAGTTTACGAAATTTGTAATCTTCTCTTTGGGAGAGAGTATTCTCAAGAATTTGGGGTATAATTCTTGAGGGAGTTGTAAGGTTACTCTTTGTCCTCAAAAGAAAGAACAAATTAGTGAATTTGTTGGAAAATCCTTAGTGTGTATAGCTAAGGTAGTGGACGTAGACTTTGGTTGAGAAAGTTGAACCACTCTAAATCGCTGTACAAATATTTTCTATTTTCTGCAAAGCTTCCACAAATTTTTTTTAATTGCCAATTCACCCCCTCTTGGCTATTTCTTCGATCGATTAACTCAATAATTGGTATCATAGACTCACTCATTTGAAGGTTTAACCACCTTTTGAGTCGATTTTGAAAGAGTTAAATCGATAAAGATGGCATCCACTTCCGTTTCATTCTCTATGGAAGAATCCAGACCAATTGATGTCCCTCTCTACTTCAATGGAACAAACTATCGTCGTTGGAAGAGTTTAATTAATAAATTTATCCAAGCACATGATCTTGAAGCTTGGATGATAATCAAGAACAGATATTCCTCTCCTACAAAGAAGGCAAAGAAGTAGAGTAATCAATAACGGAAGAAAGCTCAGCAAAACGCAAAGGCTATGCACATGTTATGTTGTACAATTGATCCATATATCTATAAAGGAGTTTCTTCTTGTTCAAACGCCAAGGAGTTGTGGGATAAGCTTGACGAAATATATAGAGACGAGAAAGAAGATCAAATTTCGGTGATGCCTCTATTAGCTCTAACAGAGCCAAAGGTATCTTCAAACTCAAATAAGTTAAATTTACGTTCTTTTAATGAGTTACAAGATGCCTATGATGAATTATTTTCGGAGTTTGAGACCATGAACTCCAAATATAAGAATTTGAATTCTAAATTTATAGCTAAAATGATCTTCTTTTGAAAGCTAAAACAAACTTGGAAAATCAAAATGAGATGTTGAAAAAGGAGTTAGAGCTTTCAAAAATGGAATCTGAAAACTTTGAAAAAGAAATTTTCAAATTAAACAAACTTCTTCTAGAAACTAAAATGGATTTTGAAAATCAAAATGAAATATTAAAGAATGATTTAGAGCTTTCAGAAATGAAATTTGAAAGTATTGAAAAAGAAAATTTCGATTTGAAAGTAAAGCATGAAGGTTTAACAAAAGAAAAATAGATTATTTTAAATAATTCATCTAGTTCAATAATGACAATATGCTCACATTGTCTTTATCATGGTCATAAGGAACATACTTGTCCTTTAAGGAAAGGAAAACGATTTAAAGTTAGATGAGTATGGGTTCCAAAAGGAACAAGGGGCATTGAAACTAACGTTCAAGGATTCAAAGCAATTTGGATACCAAAATCTACTTAAATGTCTCTTGTAGGTGTGTAGGAGCAATGGTGATGAAGATGATGATATTCAAGATGCTCTAGTCATAAATGAAAAATGAATGCGTAACCTCTGAACTTAATATTATTATTCTATTTGGTTTCTCATTTAGTCTATACATGCATTAGTTTTTGGTTTTAAATGATTATACATTATTGTTTTAATCTCATGTATGTTAAAAAGGTTTTATGATGAACTTTTTTAAGTTGTAATGATTTTTCAAAAAAAATTTAGTTCATCATAATAATGTTTGGTCAAAACGTTTTTAAATGTAAATGATATCTCTTTAACAATTGATATCAATTTTCAAACATTTTCTTTTTAATTTTGACCTTAAATTTCTTAATGTTTATGCATTGAATTCAAGGTTTTAATAATATTTTTCTAATGAATAACATTTTTCAAAACTTTATGCATATGCACTTAATCTCAATAATCGACATTTCATAATGTTTTATATGTGAATGGATTAAAAGCATAATCTTTTGATTAATTAATTTGACAAAAGATGCAATGTCTTATTTTAAATGATTACAAAAATGATTGACATTGCATCTAGTTTGATTATGCTTATTGGTCATAAAATAGGAAGCATATACATGATGCATTTAGATTCTATTAATATGGCTAACTTGTGCCTAGTTGCTAAGGATGAACATGATAGTTGGTTACGGCATAATAGACTAGGACATACTAGCATGAGTATTTTACAAAAACTAATTCAAAGAGATTTAGTAAGAGGGTTGCCAAAGCTAAAATTTGATAAAATCTGTGATGCTTGTGCTAAACGAAAACATCAAAGAGCTTCCTTTAAGTCCATTAACGATGTATCAACTAGTAGAGTATTACAATTGATCCATATAGATCTTTTTGAGCCAATTAGAACTATTAGCTTGGGTGTAAAACAATATTACTTTGTATTGGTAGATGACTATTCTAGATATACTTGGGTTCTATTTTTAAGTACTAAAGATGAAGCATTAGAAAAGTTAATCACGATTTCAAAAGTAATCCAAAACGAAAAAGGTTACTCCATAACTAGTGTTAGGAGTGATCATGGTACTGAATTTGAAAATCTTGGATTTACTGATTTTTGTAATTCTAATGGTATTAGCTATAATTTTTCAGCACCAACAACCTCTCAACAAAATGGAGTTGTTGAGAGGAAAAATCGAACTTTAGAAGAAATGGTTAGAACCATGCTTTGTGAAAACAATTTGCCAAAATATTTTTGGGTGGAATCCACAAATACCGCTTGTTATGTTATTAATCGAATAATGATTAGGCCTATTTTAAAGAAAACTCCATATGAACTTTTCAAAAATAAAAAGCCTAACATTAGTTATTTTCATCCTTTTGGATGTAAATGTTTTATTTTAAACAACGGTAAAAAAAATCTTAGCAAATTTGATGCTAAAAGTGATGAAGGAATTTTTCTGGGTTATTTCTTAAATTCTAAGGCTTATCGGGTATTTAATAAAAGAACTTTAGTTGTAGAAGAGTCTATACATGTTGTTTTCGATGATAATCTCCTTCCGAGGAAGGATTCTTGTGTAAATGATGATGTAGGTATTGTAAACACAAATGACATTAGACATAACGTTGGAGAACCATCATCAAAAGAAGAACTGAAAGATGAGGAAACTCATTATGTTCTCAAGAATCCAACCATTGAAGAAAATGAAGTCTCTTACCCAAGAGAGTACAACTATGTCAAGGATGGTGAGATAGTAGGTGATCCATCCAAAGGGGTAACAACTCGATCTTATCTTAGAAATATTTGTAATTATGTAGCATTTATCTCATGCATAGAGCCTAAGAATATTAAAGAAACATTAAATGATGAACATTGGATTATGGCTATGCAAGAAGAGTTAAATAAATTTGAGAGAAGTAAAGTATGGACATTAGTTGAAAGGCCTAGTAATAAATCTACTTTAGGTACTAGATGGGTATTTAGGAATAAGCTTGATGAAAGTGGTAATATAGTGAGAAACAAGGCTAGACTTGTTTCTCAAGGTTATATCAAGAATAAGGCATATACTATGGTGAAACATATGCTCTTGTAGCTAGGATGGAAGCAATTAGAATGTTATTAGTATTTGCATGTTTTCATGAATTTAAATTATATCAAATGGATTTTAAAAGTGTGTTTTTAAATGGTTTTATAAAAGAAGAAGTGTATGTGGAACAACCTCCTGGTTTTGAAGATTCAAAATTTCCAGATTATGTTTTTAATTTGACAAAAATACTTTATGGTTTAAAACAAGCTCCTAGAGCTTGGTATGAAAGATTGTCAAACTTTTTAATTGAAAAAGGTTTTTCAAAAGGGAAGGTTGACACTACATTGTTTTTAAAGCATAAAGGTAAAGATTTATTAGTAGTTCAAATTTATGTTGATGATATAATTTTTGGTTCTACTAATGATGTTCTTTGCCAAGAATTTTCTAAGCTAATGCAGAGTGAATTTGAGATGAGCATGATGGGGGAGCTCTCATTTTTCTTGGGACTCCAAATCAAGCAAAGAAAAGATGGCATCTTCATCAATCAAGCTAAGTACGTTAAGGATATGCTCAAGAAGTTTGGACTGGAAAATGGGAAACCTCATGTCACTCCAATGAGCTCATCAACAAAGCTTGACAAAGATGAATGAGGTAAATATGTGGATGTTAAATTATATAGATCAATGATTGGCTTTTTGCTTTATCTAACCGCAAGTAGACCAGACATTATGTTTAGTGTTTTTTTATGTGCTTGATTTCAATCATACCCTAAGGAATCACATTTACTAGCTGTTAAAAGAATCTTTAGATACCTTAAGGACACTCCTAGTTTAGGACTTTGGTATCCTAGAGACTCTAGCTTTAGTCTTTATGCCTTCTCTTATGCGGATTATGGAGGATGCAAAATATATAGGAAAAACACCTCCAGTACTTGTCAATTCATAGGAAATATGTTGATTTCTTGGTTTTCAAAGAAACAAAATTGTGTTGCATTATCTACCACTGAAGCGGAATACATTTCAGCCAGTAGTTGTTGTGCACAAGTTTTATTGATGAAACAATAACTTTTTTATTATGGAATTGAAGTAGGTTCCATACCTATCAAGTGTGACAATACTAGTGCTATTTGTCTCACTGAAAATCCCATCCAACACTCTAGAACTAAGCATATTGAAATTAGACATCATTTCATTAGAGATTATGTCGCTAAAGAAGATATAGTCCTAGAATATGTTGATACTTTGCATCAATTAGCGGATATTTTTACAAAACTTTTAGATAAAGAAAGATTTTGGACACTTAGGAGATAATTAGGTTTAACCAACCTATCTTTACTTAGTGTTTAGCACTTTTAATTTTGATTGAAAAATGCTTATAAAAATAACTCTTTTGATTGCATTCTTTGCTATTAGTTAGGGGGATTTTATGATTCTTAGTGAAAATTAATTATATGTTCAAATGAAGTTTAAGGATTTGATTTGATTGATTGAGCATAGTTAATTTTCAATATATGAGTTGCCAATACCACTAGAGCTAAATAATTTAGCATTTTGAATGTTTAAAACGGATTTTTGACATTCTTGTGCACAATGCATTAATACACTAGTTAGTGCATCAATGCATCCCTTGAATGTGCATCGATTCACCATGAAGGTGCACCGATGCACTCCTTGAATTTGCATCGATGCACTCTGCTGTGCATCGATACACCAGTCGGGTTTTGGATTTATAATGCTTATTTTCTTTATTCCTTCAAAACCCCAAACACTCTCAACCGTGCGCCATTTGTCCCTCTCACACATTAATCTCAAACTTGCTTCAAAATCACGTTTTAAGGTCTGAATTCAACTATTCTTCAACTCCTAATCCTGCTTCTATCATTAAATCGTGCAAAACATCATCACATTCTTACTCAAATCCAAATTCCAAGATAATATTTTCTAAAACCCCTGTTTTATTGATTTTTGAACTTAGGATTAGTTTTGATTAGTTATAGGTTGAACAAATTATCGGGCATTGATTGTTTAGTGTTTAGAAACTAGATTTTACAACAAATTTTGTCCAAAACATTCAATTTTTCAAAATTGTTTTTGAAATTCGAAATAAAAAATCGAAAATTATTGTTTTAATTGATATTTTTTATTAAATTATGTTGTTTTCATGAAAACTATACATATTATGATCTTCAAATATTATTTTCTAAATAGTTTTCAAAACTATGCCCATTAGGATTCGGTTTAGAAAACCTTGATTATTGCGGACTCGTTTGAGTTTTGGGATTGATTATATTGCATACATGTGTTTTAAATTTTCAGGTTACATATCCCATTCCGATTCATAAACCATGTCTAATCCTAAACGTCCTAGGTCATCTTCGAATCACTCTAGTCAAAACCGACTTCACATTTCCTTCCACCACAAAATCCAAACCCAAACGAAGCTAAATTAACCATCCTTAATTCTTGCTTCAAACAACCCGGTCGTCGTCAAGATGAACTATATGATAGGTTCGTTAGTCATTTCCAATCGTACAAAATTCGAGAAGAATGTATCCCTTCTATTCAAGCAATGGAGGATATTAACTTCAAGTATCTTCCTATCCTTCGATCTTGGAAGTTTGATAAATTATGCCAAATTAAGCCCATTGTCTATCAACAATTAGTCTGCATTTTCTACTCCAATGTGGTATGTGTCCAAAATGCACGTAAATTCAAAACTATAGCCATTAGATCCTACCTTTTAGGACAAACCATTTATATTGACTCGGACACAATCGCTAATGTCTTTGGTTTAGACAATAACAGAATAGATAATGAGAGAGATATTGTGGCAACTCCCTATCAATCTAAGGGTAGTGTTAGCACTTTACGATCTCACCACGAGTGATTCCTTCATTTAATGATCTCTTGGTGGTTTAGACCATCCGGAGGTAGCTACTCCTCCCTTAGGGTCATTGATTTATGGTGGATACATTGTATCCAACATAATAAGAAAATTAATTTGCCACAATTTTTTTGGTGAGCTTGTCGATACCGTAAACGCCATTCCTTCTAAAAATGTTGAAACTTTAGTTTACGATTATCTTCTTTCTAATCTATTTTATCAAACTAGGGCTTAAGATCTCGGTTGATATTCCCATCCTTCTTCAGAACCAAATTAATCTTACTTCCTTAAAGAAATCAGGATGGAAGAAGGATAAGGAAATGGGTCAATGGGTTTATCGGCCTACTGAGCAAACTCCGGGAGTTAGCTCTTCACGAGCTCCACCGGCACCGGCAGCAGAAGATGATCCGGAGCTTCAGTAACTAATGCAAGGTATCGACGATGAAGCACCCGATGACGCGCCAGCACAGCAAGAGGATCAAACGCCTCCATATTTTTGATCATTCTTAGAGTCGTTTGATCTGAGCTTTGCATCCGTGGAGTCCCATCTCACAGCTATAGAGGCTAGACAATAGGAGATGAACGATCGTTTAGATTCGCTCACACTTGAGATGCGAGCTCGAGACCCTCCTCCTCCCGATCCTCCTAGGGATTAGATCTTGTCTTTCTCTACTTTAGTTTGCTTGAATTGAACTTCGAATTAATATTTTGGATTGTTAAAACTTTTGATGTTTTTGATTGGATGTTTAAATGTTTGGATATTATGGATGTTAAATGTTTGAACTTAATATATATATTTGGTTTGTTTAAATTTTTAATCTTAATGCTTATTTCATTTTTGCATCATTTACATATTAGTTGCAATATGACCAATTTACCATTTCACAATGTTTATGAATATTGAATTATGAAACTAATGGCTAACCTCTCTCTTGATTTTGATCTTAGCAGCTTAGGCTATATTTACTTAAAATCAATTGGCTAAACTTTTCAATATCTTGTTTAAAAATGTTTTATAGAGTCTTTTTTGATTTAACAAAAAGGGGGGAGAAGATGTGTTATATTAAGGGGAAGATGTGTTATAGTAAGGGGGAGTAATTTTTCAAAAATTGATTTCAAAAATGATTTTCTTGAAAAATCTTAAAATTACTCAAATGTTTTGTTATATCAAAAGGGGGAGATTATTGAAAATATTTTGATGTTTCGATATAACAAATTAAGTATAAATGAATTTTAAGATTTTATAAATCATTTTCTAAGTATATTCGATTTAATTATTCGAATATCAAAATATTACTCCAAGTCTTTCAAAGTTTGATTTCAATCCTTACTAAAGTTTAAAATTGTGTTTTTAAACTTAAAATATTTTTAAAACAATTTTCACAAAGTATTTCGAATGAAAAACGAGCCAAATATTAATTTTTCAAAGTAGTGTACTGATGCACCATCTAATGCACTGATACACCCTTGAATAAATTAAATTTCGAATGCATTTTATGTACCGATGCATAAGGTATGCATCGATGCACTCCTGAATATTTTGAACATCGAATGCATTTTATGTATCGATGCACAGACCATGCATCGATGCAATCCAGGCTCATTTAAAATATCGAATGTATTTTATGCATCGATACACCCCTAGTGTACCGATGCACTAAGTCTTCCAACAGTCGAAATATTTTAATTTTACACATAGTGTACCGATGCACCTTGCCTATGCATCGATGCACACACGCTCCCAACTGTTTTATTAATTGATAATTACACTATAACGACTCTATTGACTTCACTAATGATCCCCAACGTTCAGAAGTGATCCAATGTGTATTTAAACAAGCTTAGAAGACATTGATCAACAACAAGAAACAACAATTGAGAGAGAATAAAAGAGAAAGCATCAAACTTCAAGTTTGAGCATTTCAAGCCCATTTTTTATTCAATATTCATTTTGCTTTCAAGAACACTTTCTGTGCTCAATTGTATTCATCTTTGAGTGTTCTTTCTTTGTTCTAGAATTGTGCAAACAAGTTACCTTGTGAGGTTTTTCTATAAGTTTGCGAAATTTGTAATCTTCTCTTTGGGAGAGAGTATTCCCAAGAATTTGGGGTATAATTCTTGAGGGAGTTGTAAGGTTACTCTTTGTCCTAAAAAAAGAACAAATTAGTGAATTTGTTGGAAAATCCTTAGTATGGATAGCTAAGGTAGTGGATAGCTAAGGTAGTGGATGTAGACTTTAGTTGAGAAAGTCGAACAACTCTAAATCGTTGTGCAAATATTTTCTATTTTCTGTAAAAGCTTCAACAAAAATTTTTTTAATTGTCAATTCACCCCCTCTTGGCTATTTCGTCGATCGATTAACTCAATAATATATTTTTAAGTTGAAATAAGATTAAAATATATATTTTAACTTAAAACAAATATATAATATATTTAATAAGTTAAGATAAAAATAAAATAGATTTTTTAATATTAAGATGTGAATTTAATTTAGTTTGTGAATTTAAATTAAATTGTGTAAATTTATGAATAAAATTTAAATTTATGAATCTATTATTAGTAACGCATACACAATTTATGAATACAATCAGTGGTGGATCCAGAAATTTACGAGTAAAGATCTAAAATTTTAGTTTTCTTTTTTTAAAATAATTGATATGTAAATTTTTTTTATATTTTTCCTTAACCCATTAAGTTAAATTTAACAATTTTCTCAAAATAATGGGGATGTATTTGACTCCTACGAGACTTATTGCATCTGCCCTTAAATAAATCTACATAAAATCAGGACCTCAAAAAAAATAACTTTCCTTTTAAGCATTAAAATCGTTCGATAAAATTTTATATATTATTTAAAATCATAAGTTCATTAAATATTTAATTTCATCCTCACATTTTTTATTTTTTTCTCAACATTTTCAATAACTCAACTCATGCCATAAATATTTCACCAGGCAATAAATGTAGTTTTTTTAATAAATAAAATAAAAATAAGTTGCTTGTCATTGTAATTAATTTTAACATTTTTAAAGTTTTTTTTCAATCATTCAAAGTCTTCCATTAATGAGTTTCGTCGTAAGCTAGCGAAATAAAACTAAACTATTTTATAATTATCGTGCCCAAAAGACATTCGCATTAAATGCGGGTGGGGTAGGCAAGAGCATTTGACACGTGGCAAATCATTTTACGCATGGAGCCTGCCTTCAATTAAATATGGTGACGTCGACATTAAGTTTTCAAAAAGCAACGTATAAATCTCTTGATGTCCAGACTTGTAAATCTATACCTTTTCTTCATATTAATAACATCAATGCTTCCTACAATGCCCCAGAAATCGAACCTATGCCTTTTTTTTCCAATTTACATGAATCAATAATTATACATTTTTTTATTAAAAAAAGATTAAAATGATGCATTGAGGTCAAGCCTAGTGTAACACCCGCAACCCTTATCCGATCCGAATACGAGTCCGAGGTGTCACATTGATATTTCAAACATTTTCTTTACAAATGACAATATATTCAAATTCATAATTCAAGAAAATGATTCTTTACATTAATTAAAAATAATTAATTTTACATAACATATTAGAGCATATTAAACTCAATTCTATTAGTGCATACCAACTATATTCAAAAGAACAAAATACCTATTAATCATTACTTTTCTTATCTGAGTTTCGTAAATGAGATGTTGACCTGTCTCGCTCCTTTGAGTTTCTTCTCTTGCTTTCCGAAATCTTTCCTCTTGGCTTCCATGCGTGAAAAAGAGAAGAGAAGAGAACTCTGGAAACTTACTTGGTTTCCCTCTTCCTTCCACGTGGTTAATATATAACCATAACATAATTAATTATTTTCTTACAAATGACCATCTTGTCCTTTTATTCATTCTTCTTTAAAATTTAATCCTACATAATATTTTCTCATATAAATTCTTGAACTATTCAATATTTCAAAATCATACCTTAAAGTTTCAAAATTTCCATTTTAGTCACTAACCCCGATTTTGGGATATTACAAATCTCCCCTCCTTTTAAGAAATTCGTCCTCGAATTTTCATTGCACATATAGATAAGCACATATAGATAAGAACATATCTTCTGATGTTCTCATGTTGCTTCTTGTACTTAATCTTTCATGTCACTGTCAGAAACTTGCTTTTCTTCCTTTAATTCTTCAACTATCTTTCTCTTGATACATCCCTCTACTTTCACTTATCATGTAGATAATAACATCAATTCTTATAACTCAAAATCATAATTCGATCAAATTCCTTATTTTATTTACAATATACATATTCTACTATTATATGTAGCTTCCTTTGGATTCACAAACTCTTCTCTTCTTTTACATACTCAGAATACACCACCACATCTAAATCCACATTTATTCTCATACACCATGTACTTTCCATTGTTCAAACTCAACATTATAACTTCTTTTGTCTTATAAACTGATCACCAATGTACCCATTTTTAAACTCTTCTACAAGTTCTCACCACATCATTAATTGTAACACCCCAACCCGTATCCGACCCGAATACGAGTCTGAGGTGTTACATTGACTTTTCAAACATTTTCTTTACAAATGACAAAATGTATTCAAATTCATAATTCAAGAAAACGATTATTTACATTAATTAAAAATAATTAATTTTACAAAACATATCAGAACGTATTCAACTCAATTATATTAGTACATGCCAACTATATTTAAAAGAACAAAATACCTATTAATCATTACTTTTCTTATCTGAATTTCGTAAAGGATATGATGACTTATCTTGCTCCTCTGAGTTTCTTCTCTTGCTTTTCAAAACCTTTGCTCTTGGCTTCCACGCGTGAAAAAGAGAGGAGAAGAAGAGAACTCTGAAAACTCACTTGGTTTCATCTTCCTTCCACATGATTAATATATAACCATAACATAATTAATTATTTCCTTACAAATGGCCATCTTGTCCTTCTATTCCTCCTCCTTTAAAATTTAATCCTACACAATATTTTCTCATATAAATCCTTAATCTATTTAATCTTTCAAAATCATACCTTAAAGTTTTAAAATTTCCATTTTAGTCACTAGCCTCGATTTTGGGATATTACACCTAGGCTTCTTCATAGGCAGTGAAGAAGATGGAACAAAAGAATTACAGCGAGGACACCTTGGATTCGTATTGGAAGCTATGACATATAGCAAGCAACCGGGACATGCAGCTGCAAACATTCTCGGCGTCGTCGTCTTCACCGTAAGCAACGGCAGTGACGGCAGTGGTGAAGATGAACGTTTTTTCATGGTTCCTTTTTCTGCTCTTTCCAGGGCGTATTTGACCTTGTCCAGTGTGCAGAAGCTTTGGTAAAGGCTTGGTGTCGAACAAGATTGGAGCTTTAAGTCGAGTGAAGTTGTCATTTATTCTAAAATCGAAGTATAATTAATCATCGTTATACCATCAATCACTATCTCCACTAAAATCAAAATGAACGAACTATCAACAACTAGACTAACTCATTTATTCTAACATATATTATGGAGATAATTTTATAGAATAATAGGGCCAAAATGTAATAGGCAATATCATGTACAAAAAAATTAAAGATTCAAAAAGTTGAACTTGTGGACACGAAAGAGATGATATTATGGAGAAGTAGGGCCAAAATTTATGTAACTCTTAACGTACGATTAGAAAATCAAGAAATACATATCTAACATTAAATAGAGCAGAAGAAAGTCTTCGAAAAAAAATATTGGCTTTGAATCAATAAAGATGGCGCTGTATAATAAAATCAACTCAATTTCGGTTTTATTTTTTATTTCTTTAATATATTAAGCTATTATGATCTCATATTCAAATGAACAAATTATTTAATGAATTCATATTATTTTCTGGGTAAATTGTACAATAGTCCCCGAACTTTTAGGGCGTTTATATTTTGGTCACCCGACTTTTGACAATTGCAATATAATCATCAAATTTTTAATTCGTTTTCATTTTGATCTCTGTCATTATATCCTATTAGTTTTTGTTGATGTATCACTTAACCCCGTTAACTTTCTGATGTGACATCAACAATTCCTTCTTCTTCCTTCTTCATTCCTTCCTTCTTCTAACAACCCCGTTAACTCTCTGCTAAATGCAGTCTCGCTTTGACCGATCTATATGCCAGAAATAAGATCACGTATTAGATATTTTCTGCAATAAAAAATGCTTAAATAACCATAAAACCTAAATACGACACAATAGAAAAGAATTTTATGGTTTTGATGTTTATGTGCTGCATAAAGGAACCATACGACACAATAGAAAAGCAAATTACCATAGGTTTCCTCCATAGAGACTCAAATGCACCATAACACATTGAATGATGATCAGTAAATTACATATTGTTTTTGCTAAACCAGTGCAATAAATAGTAAAGTAACAATACTAAGGTGCACAGAAACATAGAACAAACTAAAATTGAAAGAGTAAAACAACATTATTTCTTTCTTTTTCTTGCACTTAGAATGTGTTTACCGCATGTCATCATCATCAGCTAACCTTTAACATAAGACCAAGGAAAGTGGGATCCCATCCACTTCCACTGATATGCAAAGACTCCAGTTATAGAATAGTCTTTTTGTTGATGAGTCCATTTAACCGCAAATAAGAAAAACACATTCTCTCAAATGGATATGCATCAAAGATACAACTATGCTTGAGGATGTTTGCATTCCACCAGGCAGCATAGGAACAACAAACCATCTAATATACATAAAAAATGATAAACTATGACCTAATTCTTCCTTGACCCTATTACTTAATGCTGCTTCCAAAACCATGTTATCCTTCTATTAAATTTATTCCCCTTTTCAAATGCACGAGATTAAAGCCAGAAGAAGTGGCTAATAATTTTACAAAATAAAATTGATTGACTCTGCAATGTTAACAAGCATTGTTCTATTTCTCTCTCTTTGGCGATCCATATACCACGTCAGAAGGAAGAATGAAGTAAGGAAGAAGGAAAAGAAGGAAAAGAAGGAAAAGAAGGAAGAAAGAAGGAAGAAGAAGAATAAATTGTTGTTGCCACATCAAAAAATTAACGGGTTAAGTATCACGTCAGCAAAAACCAACGGAAGGTAACGGTAAGGACCAAAATGAAAACAAATTAAAAGTTTGATGATTGTATTGTAAGTTTCAAAAGTTGGTGACCAAAATGCAAATACCCTAAAAGTTTGTGGACTATTTCTATAGTTTACTCTTATTTTTTTAATTGGCTACCCTGTTTTATTTACCTACAACCGATAACGATTGGAGTGGTACTATAGGACTTTTCAATGCAATCAAAGTCTAAACGATAGGCAATTAATCGAATTAGTCCTTTTTTATCTTTTAATTTTATCAATCAGACTACTAACAATTAATATTTAACGAAAATTGTGATATGATATTTAAATCATTTGGTATAATTACACATTTAATCACCGATACTTACATTTTATATTAATCTGGTCCTACTTTTAATAAATTAAAATAAATTTTATCATCAAATAAGATAAAGTCGTATGTTATCTGTGGTTAAAAGAAAATGAAACACATAAGTGTATGCACAGGGCTTCAAACCTAGGAACAATGCATACTAATGGTAGTATTCAACCACTAAGCTATGTTGAACTTTTTGTTAAATGAATACAATATATAGTATATATTATGAATTATTGTATAAATTATTAATATTTTATATATTTAAATTTATATTTATATTTTAACATTAAAAATATTTTATTTTTATCTTATATATATTTTATTTTCATTTTAACTTAAAATATATATTTTATTTTTATTTTTATTTAAAAATATATTTTAGTCTTATTTTAGCTTCAAAATATATTTTAATATTATTTTAGCTATTTTTTATTTTTATCTTAACTTATGAAATATATTTTACTTTTATTTTAATTTTATATATTTTTAAAACTAAATATAAGAATAATATATATTTTTAAGTTAAAATAAGATTAAAGTATATTTTTTAATTTAAAAAAAATATAAAATATATTTAATAAGTTAAGATAAAATAAAATATATTTTTAATGTTAAGATGTGAATTTAATTTATTTTGTGAATTTAAATCAAAATATGTGAAATATTAGGAATTTACACAATAATACATAATATATACCCTATATTGTATGCATTTGACTCTGAATTCAATTTAGCTCAGTGGTTGAGCATTGTTGTATGGATCAGAATGTTGGGCTATCAAGAAGGAACACGTAAGGAGGATGGAGGCCGCAGAAATGAGAATGCTTTGATGGGCATCTGGTAGGACTCTGTGGGACATGACACCAAACTTTGCTATTAGGATGTCCATAGGGGTGGTGTCTGTATCCGAAAAATTGAGGGAGGGAAGACTACGGTGGTTTGGGCATGTCCTTAGTGGACATCCATCGGATGCGGTCAGGAGGGTAGAGTCGATTA
The DNA here is from genome assembly GCF_006381635.1 of Hibiscus syriacus. Classification (NCBI taxonomy): domain Eukaryota; kingdom Viridiplantae; phylum Streptophyta; class Magnoliopsida; order Malvales; family Malvaceae; genus Hibiscus; species Hibiscus syriacus. The sequence goes on from NW_024062703.1 coordinate 775,047, forward strand.
CAGTCGACGGTGCCAGAAGGAGAGGACGACCAAGGCGGAAGTGGGAAGACTGCTTGAGATCTGATTTTAAAGATTTAGCCCTTATCGAGGACATGACCTCTGATAGGAAAGTTTGGAGACTTAAGACCAGGGTAGCCGAGTAGTGCGGGTAACATCCATAGGGTGTATCATCTCTGTCTTCTTTTAATGCCTTTATAGTAATTTCCATGACTTCTACTTTTTATACGTTTCTGTCATTGGAATTTATGAATGCTTAGAACTAGGGTAGCGGATTAGTGTTGCCTTAGTTTAGGTTTTAACACATTTGACTTTATGCCTTCTCGTAGCTTGCTATCGTTGATTTCTGTGTATCCTTCTCTTCATGTTTCGTCTTTTAAATTTAGCCAGATCTTACGTTTCTGTCTATATGTAGAGATTTTTAGGCAAAGATTTATTTGCAGAGATATCTTCCCATTACAGATGCACATATGAAGACTGCATATGAAGATTGTTCAACTATGTATTTATTTATTTATTTATACATGCGTTGCATTTTATCTTTATTTTTAATTTTTTGACTGTCGGAGGTCTTCCACGGAAGCTGCTCTCAGCCTGACGTTGGGGGTAGCCTACTACCCTACCTCCCCCTTACCCCATTGCATATGTGAATAGAGATTTGTTGTTGTTGTTGTTGAGCACTACCATTAGCATGCATAGTTCCCAAGTTCAAACCCTCTGTGTATGCACTTATTGTGTGCTTCATTTTCTTTATGATTGGTAAAATGTATATTGAATTAAAAATATAATTAATTTCCCAATTAGATGGTGACACATGGTTTCATCTGATTCGATGATAAAATTTATTTTAATTTATTAAAATTAGGATCAAATTAATATAATATGTAACTATCGATGATTGAATGTGTAATTATCACCATTTCCGTTAAATGTTAACAATTAGTAGTCTGATTGAATATAATTAAATAATTAAGTGGACTAATTAATAAAATTAAAAGATCAATAGTAAAAGTAAAAGAACTAAATAATTGAGTGATCAATGATATAATCTACCTTTTTTTAATTGAATGGTGTTCCGAGATCGATAAATTAAATATTTTTATATTAATATATTAATTTTGATTTAAGATTGAATTTAGAGTCAGATTGTAAACGGAGTAAGTTACCATGGTATTCTTCTAATAAGGATTTTTGAAGAGTAAGTCATATTAAATTTAGAAATATTTACATGAAAAACATTCTTAACCCACAATGACTTATTTATATAATTATATATACTTTTCATTAGTCTATAATAATTAAAAAATAATATTTTTTAACAACATCTATTATAAATAACGCATACACAATTTATGAATACAATCAATGGTGGATCAAAAAATTTAAGATTAAAGATCGAAAATTTAATTTTATTTTTAAAAAATAATTGGTATGTAATTTTTTTTATTTTTTTAAACACATTAAGTTAAATTTAACTATTTTCCTAAAATAATGGGGATGCATTTGGATCTTATGGGGGCTTATTGCATCCGCCCTTGAATACAACTACATAAAATCATGATCTCAAAAGAAAATAATATTTTTTTAATCATTAAAATCATTGGATAAATTTTTATATATTATTTAAAATCTTAAATTCATTAAATATTTGATTTCATCCTCACATTTTTCTCTCTCAACATTTTCAATAACTCAACTCATGTCATAAATATTTCACCAGGCACATAAATTTAGTTTTTTAAATAAATAAAATAAAAATAAGTTGCTTGTCATGCTTGTCATTATAATTAATTTTAACATTTTTTAAAGTTTTTTCCCCTTCATCATTCAAAGTCTTCCATTAATGAGTTTCGTCGTAAGCTAGCGAAATAAAACCAAACTCTTTTATAATTATCGTGCCCAAACGTCATCTGCATTAAATGCGGGTGGGGTAGGCAAGAACATTTGACACGTGGCAAATCATTTTACGCATGGAGCCTACCTTCAATTAACTATGGTGACGTGGACATTATGTTTTCAAAAAGCAACATATAAATTTCTTGATGTCCAGACTTGTAAATCTATACTGGCACTGCGTATATCTTTTTTTATTTACATTTAATTAATACGTGTGTTGAGTGTATTCTGGTATTAATTAAGGTGTTATTTATTATTGTTTATTAAATTAAATAAGGGTGAAGTACACAAATGGTCCCTGATTATTGAGTGATACTTTGTTGAATCTCCTAATTACTAAAAATTATAAAATGATCCTTCAATTATTGAATTGTAACACCCCGACCCGTACCTGACCCGGATACGAATCTGAGATGCCACATTAACTTTTAAACTCTTTGAGAATTTAACTAAATTTTGACTTTTCTTGTAAAAATTGAAAACACATTTACAAAACATATTAGAGCATTTACAATTTAAAACATTATTAGTACATGCCAACAACATTTCAAATTAAAACTTATGCAATTTAAATTTCTCTCTGATCTAATAATTCTCACCAGTACGTTGTTCTTCCCTTACTTATTCAACTTACTCCTCGAAGTTCGTGGATCTTACGTGTGAAAATAATCACACGTTAAGTTTATGACTTAGTGAGGCATTATGAGCTATATAAAATCATAAAACATTTATTTAAACATTTCATAGAAAAATACTTGATATGAAAATCAATTCACGTTTCATAATTACATTTACGTTTTAAGAACTACATATACAATTATACACTTTTCATTCTATATCAATTTGTTTAATTCATATTCATTGGTTTATTTAGCCCATCGTATACCACTAAGAAATCAAGGTATGCGAGTACAATGAAGTTGTGCATTAATGCAGTCAACACTGCTCATAGAAATTGCATCGAAGTGCCACGGAATTTGTCCCGAAGGACCACGTAAAATTTATCCCCAAGGATCGCATAGATTTATCCTGAATGACCACATAAAATTATCCCGAAGGACCGCGTAGAACCCTCGACTCTTGACAAACCAACTATACCCCTAATTCTCATAAATATAGTTTGGGATTGTTCCATATAATTATTTTTTCATTTCATTATTCAAAGTGTGTCTTATTCATGTAAAGCATATTCACATAGATATTTTCACGTGAAACATTTTCATTTAGAACATTTTTATATAAACATATTCACATGTTATTTCCACGTAGAAAACCTTTACATAGATATCACATAGTATTATATTTAAATCCATATATCATTTCATATTAAATTTCATAAAAATATATATCAAAATATCAGAAAATATCATATATTAATTCAAATAATTTACATTAACAAACTTTCAAGATTTGGCTCTTCACAACCAAATTATTCACAATTTATTTATCAAAGCATGATAAAAGTGTTTTATAGTAAAATTCAAAGCATTTCTTTCAAAACATTTGAGGTTGACTCATCACGAGTCTTCCCCTTTTTATATTTAAAAGTATAGTAAAATGCACTCAACTTTGCCTCACATAAGTCCTAAGCAGACATCCTTTCACTGTAGCTTACTAACTTTACACGTCCATTCGTTTAACACTTGCTTTCAATCAAATCTACACATTTAATATGACTCGTGAATATCAGAGCTCAATTACATCGAACCAATTAACTTTTACTTAAACAAAATGAAGCACCAAATTTAACATTTCAGACTTAGTAGTATCGATACTCTTCCTGCAGTACCGATACTTTTCTTCTATGATACCGATACCCACTTCGGTATCGATACCATTTTGGCCTTTTGGAAATCATATTTCAATTTCAGTATCGAGACCTTCCTATTGGTATCGATACCTTCACATCAGTATTGATACCTTCACATCAGTATCGATACCTTCACATCAGTATCGATACTACTTCAATCAGTATAGATATTGTTCATCGTATTCCTACTCTTTCCTTCAATTTAACCTTATAGTATCGGTAATGTTCTTTCAGTACCGATACCCTTACCCATAATTCATCTATTTCACTTCGAAAATTTACCCAATTTCACTTAAATCTCATACGTAGACTCCATTCACGCCTTTAAACTCATTTACACTTATAATCACTAACTTATATCCATTAAAACCCCTTTAACACCTCAATTTCTCTATAAAACTCTTGAAATTAAAATCATATAAATTCTTCAAACGTGTTCTTAATCCTTTCTAACACTTCTTACCCTTTAATTAAACCTCTGACAAGTCAAATATATCTTAAAAACCCAAAAACAATCAATTTAAATCAATTCTCTTAAAAAAACCATTTTATTAAATCACCCTTAAATTCTTAATCTCTTAGTTTCAACTTATGTTTAAGCTTTATTAAGCTTCTATATCACCCAAAGAACCAAAACCAAATCAGAAATGAAAGAAACAATCAACTTTGAAATCTCTTACCTTAGCATGGAGGTTCACGGGGAAGAGGAGAAGAGAAGAGCAAGCTTCCAGAGTTTTCCTTTCTTTCTTTCTCCCTTGATCACATGTTAAATAACCCTTAAAATGAATTTTTAATTCATTTCTTGTCAAAAGACCATTTTACCATTCAATCAATCCTTCAAACTTTGATAATAAGTCCTAAACAATAAATCCCAAAATTAATCCTTGAACTTTTCAATTTATCAAAAGATAACCAATAACTTTTAAATCCTTACATTTTAGTCACTAAAATGATGTTTGGAATATTACAAGAATATTATATTCTTGAGTCTCACTATTATTAAAAAGTTAAAAATGATCACTCGACTATTTATATGTTCTAAACTTATCATTTTCCATTAAAAAATTAGCGATTATCTGAACTAGACGTTAACTTGTTGATTGAGATATGGTAAAATCTAATCCCATAACCACTTTGTTGGGATTTTCAGAAGCTCGAATCGATAACCGGAAAGATTTGCAAAGAAGGGTCGGAACGGTTTTTGTGTTTAGGGAGTAAGGAGATTGAAAGATAGAGAATTGCACAACGATTTATAGTGGTTCGACTTCTCAACCAAGTCTACATCCACTACCGTAGCTCCTCACCAAGGATTTTCCAACAAATTCACTAATTTGTTCTTTCTTTTTAAGGACAAAGAGATAACTTTTACAACTCCTTAGTTTTTCACGGGATAAACTAGAACCTTTCCCTAGCTTTTACACGGGCTAAGCTAGAACATTTCCCTTTTACAAAAGGATAAAAGAAGTAAACAAATAAACCTCTCAAAGGTAGGTGTTTACAAGAATTAAGCTAACAAGAACAAATATTTACAAGAGAGAATGAAAATAAGAATGAAAAATTTCTTATCTTGTGTTTGATTGCTTGGATAGTTGTTCTCATTCTTCTTCAAGTGTCATCAGCTTGTATTTATAGCTTGGAATGAGTTTGAAGTCGTATATAACCATTGGGGAGGTTTTGGAGCCGTTTGGGGATTATTTTTCTACAAAAATAGGTTGCCCAAAACAGAGTGTATCGGTACACTATCAAGGTGTATCGATACCCCTTCATTAAATTCAAATTTTATGATCGTTGGGTTGTGTGAACAGTGAGTGTATCGGTACACTGTAGCAGTGCATCGATACACCTTTTACATTCGATATTTTTTAGCATTGGTAATGTTCATTACTGTTCACACAGTATTGGTACTGTTTATCAAAACATTTTGTGCTCAATTTCAAATTAAATGGACTTTGAATTATTTTTGAAACCTTTTAAAAACTTTGAATAAATTCAATTCAAGTCCAAAAACATTTTACCTTTAAATTGTTATATCAAAACATAGTTCAACAATCTCCCCCTTTTTGATATAACAAAACATTTGAAAAATTATTTTTGGTAAAACTCCTTAATAAAATATTTAATGAAAAATTTACTAATTGTTGGAAAATATGTGAAAATGATCAGCTCCCCTTTTTTCATTAAGAAATTGAATTTTTCAAACGATACTTCTCCCCCTTTTTGTTATATAAAAAATAATTCAATTTTTAAAGTTCTAAAATAACATATGGAGAGTAAGTGTTAAATTGTATCTTAAAATCATTTGAAAAATCAAAGTTCCCCCCTCAAAAAGTGCATTCCAAACAAAATTTAGCTTTAAAAACTTGACACTTAAACAAAATTGAATTTCAACAAAGAATAACACACATGTTAGTAGCACATGAAATTCAATATATCCAAGTCTAAAATACTTTATGCAATATCAATTGTTGAAATTAAGTGCATACGCATAAAGTTTTCTAAAAATGTCATGCATTTGAAAATTTTTGACATCAATTGTTAGAGATATATCATTTTCATTTAAACCACATCCATAAACATTCAAATTTAGGTCAAAAATTTAAAATTTGTAAAATCAAAGTATTTAAAAAAGTTAATATCAATTGTTAGAGAGATATCATTTGCATTTAAAAACAATTTTAGCCAAAATTCATTATGATGAACTAAAATTTATGAAAAATTTAAAATGTTCATCACAATTTCCTCTTAACATACATGAGATTAAAAAAAACATAATTATTTAAAATCAAAACTCATGCATGCTTAAACCAAAATGAGCAACCAAATAATCAAAAAAAATCAAAAGTATTAAGCTTAAAGGTTACCCATTTCATTTTCATGTGTGGCTAAAGCATCTTGATTTCTTCATATTCATCACCATTGCTCCCACACACCTACAAGAGACATTTAAGTAGATTTCGGTATCCAAATTGCTTTGGATCCTTGAACGTTAGTTTCAATGCCCCTTGTTCCCTTAGGAACCCATACTTGTCTAATTTTAAAATGTTTTCCTTTCTTCAAAGGATAAGTATGTTCCTTATGACCATGGTAATGGCAATGTGAGCATTTTGCCATTTTTAAACATAATAAGTTGTTTTTAGAAATTAATTCTTTTTATTTTGTTAAGCTTTCAAGCTTAACTTCTAAATCAAAATTTTCTTTTTCTAAATCATTGATTTTGACTTTTGAAAGTTCTAAATCATTTTTCAAAATTTCATTTTGATTTTCAAAATCAACTTTTTCTTTCAAAATTAACTTATTTTCAATTTTAAGTTTTGAAATTAATTTCTTATATTTGGAATTCATGGTCTTAAATCTCAAATACAACTTATTATAAGCATCTTGTAACTCATCAAAAGAATATGAATTAAATTCATTTGAGTTAGTAGATACCTCGGGCTCTTCACAAGCCATTAAAGACACCATCTTTGTTGGTTCTTCTTTCTTGTTTCCATGGATTTCCTCGAGCTTATTCCAAAGCTCCTTGGCACTTGAACACGAAGAAACTCCTTCATAGGTTTCAGGACCAAATGCACAAAACACCATATGCATGGCCTTGGCATTTTGTTGAGCTTTCTTCTGTTCTTGGTCACTCCTCTTCTTCTCCTTCTTCTTTGGAGAAGAGTATCCGCTCTCGATCATCTCCCATGCATCAAGATCATTGGCTTGGATAAATAACTTCATTAATTTCTTCCAATGACAGTAGTTGGCTCCATTGAAGTATAGAGGCTTGTCGGTTGATAGGGAGTCTTCCATGTTGAACGAGCCGGAGGTGGAAGCCATTTTCTCGGTTGTGTCAGGAATTGGTAGAGCTCATTCTAGGATCGTCTCGAGGATGTTAAACCTTCTAACGAGTTAAGCTCTGATGCCAATTGTTGGGATTTTCGGAAGCTCGAATCGATAACCAGAACCATTTGCAAAGAGGGGTCAGAACGGTTTTTGTGTTTAGGGAGTAAGGAGATTGAAAGATAGAGAATTGCACAATGATTTATAGTGGTTCGACTTCTCAACCAAGTATACATCCACTACCTTAGCTCCTCACCAAGGATTTTCCAACAAATTCACTAATTTGTTCTTTCTTTTTAAGGACAAAGAGATAACTTTTACAACTCCTTAGTTTTTCACGGGATAAACTAGAACCTTTCCCTAGCTTTTACACGGGCTAAGCTAAAACCTTTACCTTTTACAAAAGGATAAAAGAAGTAAACAAATAAACCTCTCAAAGGTAGGTGTTTACAAAAATTAAGCTCACAAGAACAAATATTTACAAGAGAGAATGAAAATAAGAATGAAAAACTTCTTATCTTGTGTTTGATTGCTTGGATAGTTGTTCTCATTCTTCTTCAAGTGTCATCAGCTTGTATTTATAGCTTGGAATGAGTTTGAAGTCGTATATAACCATTGGGGAGGTTTTGGAGCCGTTTGGGGATTATTTTTCTACAAAAATAGGCTGCCCAAAACAGAGTGTATCGGTACACTATCAAGGTGTATCGATACCCCTTCATTAAATTCAAATTTTATGACTGTTGGGCTGTGTGAACAGTGAGTGTATCGGTACACTGTAGCAATGCATCGGTACACCTTTTACATTCGATATTTTTTAGCATTGGTAATGTTCATTATTGTTCACACAATATCGGTATTGTTCACCAAAACATTTTGTGCTCAATTTCAAATTAAATGGACTTTGAATTATTTTTGAAACCTTTTAAAAACTTTGAATAAATTCAATTCAAGTCCAAAAACATTTTGCCTTTAAATTGTTATATCAAAACATAGTTCAACACATTTTGTATTGTATTTTATATACTAACTCTTTATTTTTATTATGTCGGCGAGTTAGTGCTTAATGCATTATATTGTTGAGTTAGCGCCTAAAAGAAAAGATGGTACCAATAGACATCATTAAAATAAAAATTTAAATATGTTCGATCCATTTATGTTTACGAACAAACTCATTTATCACGAGTTTTCTTACCTAATTTTTCTTTTCCTTCTATACTTTTATATTTTAAATATCGATAAAGGTAAGATCAAATTGAACACTAGAATGAACTTTGAAATTTAAACGGTGAAATTTTGGAAATTTAAGGACTAATGAAATAGCTTCACCAACATGTTTTATAAACCCTAAATGAACTTATTAATAAATACCGAATGAATATATTAACAAATATAAAAATGAATATGTTCGCGAACATTAAATAAACATGCTTACTGACGATAAACAAATTGAATACAAATAACCTTTAAAATAAACAAACAAACTCGATTTTAAAATTTTAAATTAACACCAATAAAATAAATATTTTTAGAAATAAACAAACGGACATAAATATCTCCTTATTCATTCAAATCCAACTCATTTACACCCTCACTCTTAATACTCTTATTATATACATGCCTATTACCATATATAGATGCCTTCATCACCATTTCACCGTTTACATGCCTGCAACTTGTGCTGAGTATTACACTTGAAGAACTCAACATCCAAAAGGTAAATGTTTTAATGTCAAATCTAAAGAATAGTAAATTTATTCATTTAATTCACCAAAAAAAGTTACTGTTAGTAAATACTAGACACCCTTATCCGCCAAAATTTGATTAGACTAAATAAAATATCATTTTCTGTTCATAATTGCAATATTACACAAATCTAAAGAAAATATCAAATATGAAGAAAAACTGTATTAATAACATCAGTACTTCCTACAATGCCCCAGAAATCGAACCCATGCCTTTTTTTTTCCCCAATTTACATGAATCAATAATTATACATTTTTTATTAAAAAAAGATTAAAATGATGCATTGAGGTCAAGCCTAGGCTTCTTCATAGGCAGTGAAGAAGATGGAACAAAAGAATTACAGCGAGGACACCTTGGATTCGTATTGGAAGCTATGACATACAGCAAGCAACCGGGACATGCAGCTGCAAACATTCTCGGCGTCGTCAGAAAAGACGTCGTCTTCGCCGTAAGCGGCGGCGGTGACGGCAGTGGTGAAGATGAACGTTTTTTCATGGTTCCTTTTTCTGCTCTTTCCAGGGCGTATTTGACCTTGTCCAGTGTGCAGACGCTTTGGTAAAGGCTTTGGGTCGAACAGATTGGAGCTTCAAGTCGAGTGAAGTTGTCATTTCGTCGAACAGGTTGATTGGTGGAAAGTTCAAGTCTTGAAGCTTCGAATCTTTTAGGAAATCCGTCAATGGATTCTTGGTTTTCCCATCTGATAATGGCGACTTTGGTGATGACGAACTGCACTTTTGTGCCTCTATTCCCCCCTGCATGGTGACAAACAAAAAAGTAAAATAAAAAGAGAAGCTCAGATCATGAACTGCAGAGAAAATGAGAAAGAGAGCAGAATATATAAGCAAAAACCCAGAATTAAATTCAACATTAAATGGTGAAGCAAACTAGTTGTGAACTGAAAACAACAGTGCATAGAGACTTAAATTGACATAAATGAGTTCTTGGGATTTGTTACAAAGAAAACAAAAGGTTGAAATTTTCACCTCAAATTCAAGATCTGCTTTAGCTTTTGACAGATTTCCCAGCAAATCTTTGGTAACCAAAATCCCAGAATTCCCAGTATGAATATTGTTCTGGGATTGTTCCAATGAACTACTCACCCGTGCTGTCATTTCCGAGAGAGAGAGAGAGAGGAAACTTCAGATATGAATAGAGAATCAAGGTAGGAGAAGGAGAATTAGGATAAGTTTCTTAGGATTAATTTAATAAGAGTCTGCTTGATGGATATTATGGTCAAATTTATTAGCATTTAAAAGGATTTGGATGATATATGACATCTTCATTCATGACTGTTCAACAATGTTGAATTAAATGGTGGTGTAGATATGAACCAAAGAATGATGAAAAAAAGACCAGAGCGCATTAATAGCGCCATTAATGCAATTTGTACTGTTTTGTTTAAAGAGCTGCCATTTGGGTGAGGGAAAACTCTCTTTTCTTCCTCTTTTTTATTTTATTTTTCAGGTTTGCCCATCAAAGAAAGTCTTCTAGCACATTTTATAGGCTAAAAGAACTTTTAGTCCCCTGAATTTAGTAACTATTTCAATTTCATCCATAGAATTTTTTAGTTGATTAATGTGTACAATGAAGTTTAAGAACATTAACTAGATAAGAATAAAATGGTGGTGGAGGTGAACCTATAAAATGATCTCAGTGGTAAAAGAGAAGGTTGTTCTTTTAAAAGATCATGGATTCTAGCAGTTTATCTGTAGGATATGTGTACGTTGTCAATACTTTTTATTTTTAATGAAATACCCATAATTAGATGAAAATTATTAGTTCAATGATAATTAACGCTTTTTGTCGATGTGACAAATCCTATATTTCCAGTAATCACCTTAGGCATGTGACATATGTCTTTCCAGCCGTATTAATATTTCAAATTTATTACATTAGCAGTTGATAGTTAGTCAAGTAACATTTTTCATTCAATGAGAGACATTTCTCCCAAAAAGAAATATTAAAGATCAAAATGTTCCAAAAAGACAAAGGCCAAAATAACTATGAATAAAAAATAAGGACTAAAATAACTACGCAATCAAACATTATATAATAATCATTAAACTTATAAAAAATTTACAAAATAATTACCAAATTATAAAATTTATTATTATTTGTAATGTTGCAGAAACTATTTTGTGACTTTTTATATATATTTAATGATATTGTTTTGAATTAATCATTGATATCCGATCTATTGACCGACTAATCTAGATTGGATACTGTAGAGGCGAGGGCGACCCTCCCAATCCAATTTGCTCCATTTGCAAACGTCAAGATTCGAACCCCTGACCTTACTTAAGGGACCTAGTGCCTCATCCCACTAGATCAACTGGTTGTTGGTTATATTAAATGATATTTTAATAACACTTGAAAGTTAAATGATCGGAAATATTATTTTGACATAGTTTAGCAACATGTGTTATAGTTTATTCAATAAATTATCAAAACCTTCAAGGCCTAAAAACTGAGTTTACCCCTTTTTTCTTGGCTTTTAAAAGACTGTCACGGTATGCGCATAAAGCACGCAATCCCATTAAAACGCATTCGATGTGGGATAAGGCTATTTTTTATTTTGCATATAATAGGAGGGGAGAATTCAAGGCGCTAATAAATGATAGATCCTTTTTGACACATTCAAATATGATAACCAAAATTGCGTTGAAATTCTCATTAATTATTATATTTTAATGTTGCGTAGCTTTGATTGTGTTAATGAAGAATCACACGTCTCAAAACATTTAATTTTTTTTCATCTAATAAGGGTTTTAATTACTCTTAATTAGTTGAGATATTTGACCTAATAACGAGCATTACAATAAGAATTTTGTTTAACCTTTATATGAGTTTTAGAGTCAACCATTTGGTGTTTTGAACGAGGGTGTGAAAATTGAGATTAGATTAATATTAGTTGTACGAACGAAGTCAATTCAGTAATAAAGTAATTATTGTTATTTTTTTATGTCTCGAGTTTGAGCAAAAAAATGTCAGAGATATGAGAGTTAAATGTCAAATGATTGAGAATTATCTTTGAACATATTAATATTAGTTGATAAGATTAAAATGAAAAATGAAAAGTGTTTGTATACATAAAACATTTTTATTTTTATTTAATAAAGATAATTGAGTTGAAGCTAGACTCACAAATTAAAACAAAATTTTGGTGAAAATATCAAGAAATTGTAAAGAATATGTTGTGTGGGGATTTAGTGGTAGAAATAATGAACCGACAGTCTTAAGCAACAAATTTTCAGCCTTCGTTTGGGGCACTAAAGTACTCACCAGATGTCAGTGGGCTCCCCAAATAAGAGCACTTTGTGTGTGTGTATACACACATACGTATGATCTTAAATTTATGTATAAAACATTAAACGTATGATCTTAAATTTATGTATAAAACTTTAAACGTATGATCTTAAATTTATGTATTAAACTTGAAATTTGATTTTATAATCATCAAAATTTTAATATAAATAACTTTTTAAAAATTGTTGAGAATTTCGTGGTTTGGTTAACAGAACAAGATTTCATTTGGAAGTAAGATCATTAAAATGTTGTATTATCTCGATAATTTTATATTACATTGTTTGATTTGTTTAGCAATGTTATTTATAATTTTGAGTAAAGCATGAAGAATGAGAATTGAGAAAGATTTATATCAAAAGAATTCATTATTCTAGAGGTATTCTGGAACTAAGTGATAGGAATTATAAAATACCTAAGAATTTAGAGATAATAACATTCATATCATTTTAATCAAAAATTGTTAGTATTAATAATAAATCATTACCTAATTAATATCTTTTTTTCGTGAAATAAACGTATAAATAAAATTTTAAAAAAGTATTCATCTTGATAATGATTTTTTTTTTGTGAATTAAACGTAAAAATATAATTTCAAAAAAAATATTTATCTCAATTATGTTTGTTAAAAGGACTAAATCAAATCTACTATGTTTTACCCAAAACCTTAGTAGGGCTCACCGAATTGAGTCTACATACTTGCAACAAATTAAAAATATGAATAATCACATTTAAATGTTAATGTAACGCCCCGAATTTTGGGTTAGGAGTTTTGGGCTAACCCGAGATGCACTTTGGACAAGTTCTTTAGCTTGTAGGAAGCCTTGACCCCAAAACAAGTGAAATTGGGCTTGGTTTGAGCCCAATAATGGTTAATAGGGACATTTTTAGTTTGTAGCCAAAATCAAGATGATGAAGGAAGTAATTTTACTATTGTTAAAAAATAAAGCTGAAAACCAATTAAGATTGGTGATCTCACATTTGATTCTTCTCCTCTTCTCCTCTTCTCCATTCACTTTCTTCTTCTCCAAACCTTAGCAAAGGTCAAAACTTTAAGGTTTGCAAGCCTAATTTAGGATTTCCAAGGTAAGTTTCAGAATCTACCCACCCTAAGCTTCAATTCAAGCCTTCAAACACAAGATTTGGCCTTAGTTTTCAAAGTGTGGGTTTTGTAGGGGGTTTAAGGAACCTAAAGGTTTTGGTCATTTTTCAGTGATGTCTAACATTGGGAAATGTTTTTAAACCTCTCTTAACCTCTAAATCCAGTTAGTAACCCGTGTGCTTGATTCTTTGTTAGTCAGAGAAGATGGAGAAAGTTCCAAGAGTAAGAACAATGAGAAGCTTGTGTTGGGTTGAGCTTTGGACGTTTTCAGCAGCCTAGATTACCAAGGTAACTCATTTCTAACTCAACTCTACTACATGTAGTTCATTAAGTAAGATTTTGTAGGTTGCATGAGTTTGGAAGCATGTTCATGGTAGATTGCATCTTTTGATGTTTCAGTATATTATAAGATCTCTTTATGACCTCTTAAATCATCAATAAGACTTTAATAACCATTGGGACCCTTAATAGGGCATTTTGAGATGAAAGTTGTCATTTTTCATGGCCAAAACAGGGTATTTTCGAACAAGGGTATCAATACTTTTCTTACAGTATCGATACTATTCTTCAGTTAAGGCTAAAATAGTTCAAATTTAATAAAGAAATATCGATACCCATGAGAGGAGTATCAATACTGTAAGACTGGTATTGATACTCACAAGGTAGTATCGATATCAAGAACACAAATCAGATTCCAGAATGCATTTTTGGTATCGGTACTCAAGAGAGTATCGATACCCAGCTCCAGTAAGGGTATCAATACTGAGGTATTTTTAAAACATCGAACCTTATTTTGACATCGGTACTCAAGCTAGTATCGATACTCAAACAGGAGTATTGACACTTCCCCTTCAAATCAACCTAAATCAGTCAGTAGGAATCAATACCAACATATGGGTATCGATACCAAGAGTTCAGTATCGATATTGAAGGGTCAGTATCGTTACCCATGGACAGTTTTAGATAAGTAATCCAATGGTTAAGGGATTAGACTTGAGGGGCCCAAATACACCACAAGAACAATAGATAGAACTACAAGTAAGAACAATAATTAATATCATAACAGTAGAAACAATAACTACTAGGGTTTCATAAAACTTGCCTTGTTTGATACTCGAGAAACAATCAAGATACCGAGACTCTCTTAGCAGATTATGACAGTCAGTTGGATATTCAGGTCAGTGCCAAGGTACTTCAGTAGTCGATTAGGCGCAAATGCCCCAATACTCGACGAAGTAAGTTTACGGGATGTGTCTGTTTCTGATGTAGCTCCGGATCTTACCCCATATATCCAAGGGGCCGGTGTACTTTCCGATGCAGTTTTGGATCTCACCCAGGCACCCAAGGGTATTTCGACATGCTATAGAGGTGCGTGAGCTCTAAGATGTAGAACCCTCAATTGCACCATGATGCAAACCACAACTTAGCAGATCAGTATTTAACATGTTTCAGACTTGTGCTACTAGTCAGCTCATTTAGTGGATGCATGTAGTATCATACAGTTATTAATAAGGCATTGAGCTAGTAAGCTCAACGTTCGGAATGTATTTCCGTGCCCAGGTTCTTAGGAGGTCGTTCACGGGGAGTTATCATCGCCATACATTCCAATGCAGTAGATCAGATCAGCAGAAACTTTCAGAGTACGTCTTGAGTCATTCTTAGATGACATGTATTGTTTATGGACCCGTATGTGTATTCAATCATAACTTTGATTTGTACTTAGTATTTGTTTTATTTTGGATATATTTTGGAAGCTCTCTATATTTTTAAACTTGGATTATTATCATGTTTTATTTTAACTGTTATGGATGAATTATTAAAAGTTGTTTATAAAGTAGTTTTTAAAGAAAATTTTGGGTCACTATTTCGGTAGTCTCGTGTAACTTTGTAATTCATGGATCTTCGGGTCGGACTGGATTAGGGTGTCACGGTTAAATATATTTTTGTTCTTATTTAAACATTGGATAAAGTAAAAAATGGTCTTTTGATTATAAGGTGCTTCTTTTTTTAGTCCATCAACTATTAAAAGTTACAAAATGGTCTTTCGACTATAGGTGTTGCTTTATTGAGTCACTTGACTATTCATATATTCCAAACTCATCATTTTCTGTTAAAAATTATCAATCATCTGAGCAAGACGCATGCTCATTTATGAGATTTTAGTGATATGGGACGAACATAAAAGTTAGACCTCTAACAAGTATAGAAAGTATTGAATCATAAAAACAAGCAGGATTAAATAAATTTTCTTGTAAATTATTTTTATTTCGTTAATTAAATATCTACTATATACATCAAATTTTAAATAGAAAATATAAAAACTTAATTAAATACTCAACTACTTGCACAAAACAAGCATAATCATCTTCTAAGAAGATACATGTTAGATTTTAACCTTCTTTATCTTGTCAAAAAATAATAAAAGAATAATAAAGTAGAAAGTAAAAAATTAAAAATACCACATCAACATCACCGTTAATTTTTTAATTGTGTGTAACGAAAAAAGAAACAAAATGCAACATTAATTATGATTTTGAAAGAAAATAATAATTAAATGATCAAAACAAAAATAAAATAATACATGGGTCACTAAATAAACAATTTATCATTTTCAAATATTTTTTGAAGTTATAATTTTGAACTATGGGTAGGAGGAAGCCCTAGGCAAGAGTCACTCTAGCCCAAGCTCAGGGATGGGTCGTAAGACATTAACATATTGATTATGATATGATAATCATTTGAAATTTTAAGATTAACCTTTAATTATAGGTAACAAAAAATGAAACAAAATGTAATACTCCCTCTGTCCCATAAAAGATGTCTATTATTGATTTTTTATCAATTTTTTAAACTTTGACTAATTTTTACTTAAAATTTATTAATGATAAAAATATGTAAAATATATTTTAAAAACATTCAATCAATTAGTTTTCAAATATATATTTTATAAAATTTAATTATTTATAAAATTTAAAATAATCAAGGTAAAGTTTAAAAATTTTGACTTTTTAAAAGTCAATAAGGACATCTTTATGGGATGGAGGAAGGATTAATTATGATTTTGAAAGAAAATAATAATTAAATAACCAAAACAAAAATAAAATAACATATGAGTCACTGAATAAATAATTTGTCATTTTCAAATCATATTTGAATTTATAATTTTAAGAGGTTAATTACATTGATGAACACTTATGTTTGTGTTTATCTACTTTTGATCACTGATTTCAAAGTATATAAGATATGACCACCTTTGTTCTTATTTAATTAAGATATACTCACCACGAGTTAATTATCGTTAAATATTTTAGTATAATCACACATTTGGTTTCTGTTATTTACATATTATCTCAATGTATTTATATTTTTAATAAATTAAAATAAATTTAATCTTTAATTGAATGATGTCACGTCATTAGTACCACGTATCGTGTTAAGTGTCACCATTCGATTGAAATACTAACTTTATTTTAATTTATTTTATTTTAAAGCAAATTAATGAAAAATAATATATTAAATTAAAATAAAATTAATACTCCAACCAAATGATGACACATGGCACCAATGACACATAACATCACAATTGGAGGACTAAACTTATTTTATTTATTAAAAATATAAATAAATTGAGAAAATATGTAAATAATAAAGACCAAATGTATGATTATACCAAAATATCACGACAATTAATATAATTGTTAACAATAGTTACCTATGATATTACATCTTAAATAAATAAAAACAAAAGTAATTATATCTTAATTAAATAAAAATAACTATATCTTATATATTTTAAAATTAATAATCAAAACTAAACAAAATACAAACATAAATAATTATACGCATAATTAACCAAATTTTAAGCTATTAGTAGGAGTAGGCCCTAGGCAAGTGTCACTCTAACCCAAGCTCGTCTAGCAAAACATCAATATATTGATTATAATATGATTTTAAAATTAAATTTTATTATATCACAATCAATAAATTAACATTTAATTCAAATTATTATTAATTTTTTTTTACAAAAATATAATTTTATAAATAACCAAATTACTATTTTATAATTTTTAATAAATAAAAAACTCTACAAAATAATATTTTATAATTAAAAGCATACTTTATAATTTTTCTTTAATAATCAAATACTTAATAAAACACCACCAATAATCAAGTCGTTATATACTTTCCCCTTGATTATTTAATATATAACACTGTCATGAATAGTAGATTATCTATGCTTCAATTACGAATAAAGCAAAGCAATTACAACAACGCACAAAGCTCAGACTCGGGATTTGAAAACCAGAGTTGCGAGCTTGGGCCCGGGCGAGTTCTTTTAGCCAACCAGTCCGCAAACCCGAATACATCTTCAATTAACCCGACCAAGGGATAAACCCGACAAATCCCAAAGAAACAGTTTAAGCTGGGAAATGAAAGAAACAGTTGCAGGCTAATTTTCTTAGAGATCAACCAAGGAAGGAGACAACCAAACACAAGTTTTATGGATTGAAATTCAACTTCTATTACCCGATTCAAATAAAAAACAAATTGAGATCCCCAAATCCAGGAAAAAATGTTAGCCTCCAAGCCGTACAGAGTTCGGCCTGTCTTTTCAGAGCATAAACCACGTCCATCGCAGTAACCGTCTTCCTCCTAGCGTGCTCGGTGTAAGTAACCGCATCGCGGATCACGTTCTCCAGGAAAATCTTGAGAACGCCACGCGTTTCTTCGTAAATGAGACCGCTGATCCTCTTCACCCCGCCTCTTCGAGCCAACCTTCGGATCGCCGGCTTCGTGATCCCCTGAATGTTGTCTCTAAGAACCTTCCTGTGCCTCTTGGCTCCTCCCTTTCCCAGTCCTTTGCCTCCCTTTCCACGCCCTGACATTCTTCCTTCCTCTTTTCTTCTCTGTCAATCCAGGATTTTGGATCGGATTGATTTTCAATAAGGGAAGCGTTGTTTATTTATAGCGTTAAGGATATTCATTTATAGCCGTTGGATGATAATTCTAATCGGACGGCGTAAGGTATCGATCCGTGCGTTCTGGCTCCTTTTGGCGCGGGAGAAAACCGGACAAAGAAAAGGTTTCTTTAGATTTTGCATTTCTAAAATTTCCCCGAAACCGCGCGCGGGTACGTTTAATAAGCTTCATTTGTACTGCCAATTCAAAATAAAAGGTTTAATTTTTATTTTAGCCCCTCTACTATGTAGAAATTAAATATTTAATTTTTTACCTTGGCTTAATTGAAATTTAATTGGATTTTTTATGATCTTGAGTGAGCGATCAAGTAACAATTTTAAATTTTACTTCATCACTTTAGTAGCAAGAATGTTATAAAAATAGATTGGTTACGTCAAATATATTATTATCTCATGCACGAACCAACTTATCTCAATAGTTAAAAGAATAATTATTGTTCCTAGTAGTTACAGGTTCGAACATCAGCGACTGCAACATGGTGATTGAGCGTTTATTGTCAAATGATTGAGAGTATTTAGAACAAATATTACTTTTGTAATCACCTTAACTTAATAAAAAAAATAAGTTTCATGTCATCTGATTCAATGATACTAAGGTTGTTTAGCTTTTCTTTTTAAAAATACTATTCAAACTAAATTAGTTTTTTTAAATAATAAACAACGTAATTGATTGAGTTTAGCAAGTTTAGTACTATTCACAATACAACATATAATGAAAACGTAAGATTAAACACACGGTAATTTTTATGTCTTGGTTGATATGTGGTAATTTTTTAAGATTAATGTTACATTTTAAAAGCTCGTGGGGCAATTTGACCAAACTTGTTAGGTTTAGGGTCCAATTTGAACGGGAAAAAAGTTAAGAAGCCATTTTGACTCAAATAAAATATTGTACAGTTCCATGCACAACCTCATTTGATTCCCACATTACCTCATGAATTATACATTAGGTTTGATACATTTTTAGCTAAGGGATTCACTTATTTAGGTATAATCTGAAGAAGAGATAAAAGGTGATATTTTGGCTAAAACAAAATACTTTGATTAATATAAAAGCAACTTGTAACATAGCTTGTAACACACAATGAACATGTTTTGTTAAAGGAATTTGAGTTTTCCATGTGACAGAGTGGACTTCACACGCTGCAAGTTACATGTTGCTTTCTCAGGTCCTTTCAACCCGGAACACGAATCGGTGGCCCTAAAGTAACAGCGAAGTAAAGGTAGATGGTGCAGAGGAATGCCAAGACTCCCAATGCCGTTAACAAGAACCTATGCCTCTCAACGAGGGTTGACCAGTTCCAGAACTCGTCTTTCGAGAATTGCCTCCTCATCGATGCTGACACTCGAAGGGGAGCAGATACGAGTCCGTCGAGAACCATAGCTTGGAGATTGAAAAGTCCTCAACCAATGTGACCTGGAATCATGCAGCAAATTGCTTTAATAGGAGAGCAAGGAAAGGACTCAAAAGACAAGAACACGTAAAAGCATATTTCTTCATTACAGCAGTCCAGACACCAGAACTCGACTCAATCAAATGTGGCCAATTCTGTGTGTGAGTATATATATGTATACATATACGAAGAGGTAGAATCCAGTTACATGTGCAAAACTCTTTGATTTACGCTGATTTAAGATCATTGGATGAATATAAATGGATGATTGAGATACAAAGTTGAAAAAGAGTAGATTTTTATGGTAAAAAGGAGATGATATATAAGAATGCATATACAAACAAAGACTGAATCAATCTATCATCTCTAATGAGGCATCCCTATGAATATCCAAAAGATGCACCAATTCCAACAGCAAAATGTTGAAAGAGAATAGTAAGTGTCAAATTCCAACCCCAATGGGAAATTTACAGAAAATGTCAAAAGAATAACACAACTCCAACCCTTTGAAAGAGAACAAATGTTTAGTATCCCTCACAAAGCTTTCAAATGTATCAAAACAGGAAGAAAACCATAATGTTCAAACAAATATATGCACACATACACACTAGCATGTATTTGTATATATATCTAAAGAATTTAGGTTTGAAAGTGTTGAATTGTGATATAGACAAGGAATAGTCTTTTAATTTCCCTTTCACCTGAAACCTAAAACGTTCCCATTCCTGACAGATCGTAGCAGATGTTTTCTAATCCTTTGATCACAATAGAAAATCATGTAATAAATTTCAGTTCTTTAAAAAAAACCCAGAAAAGAGAAAAACCAGATGCTCATACCAAATCTACATGGAAAAAAAACAGATCCCATCAATGGATATCTAGCGAACATACGTCAAATCCAAAACCCATATGTAACCTCAAACAATAAACGAAACCCAGATCTGTAGAATAGTAAAAACAAAGAGATAAAACTTACGGTTGAGAAAATGAAGGTAGGAAGATCAAAGGGAATAAGCAAAGAATGAGTAAAATTCTGGATCTTTATAACTCATCGGCTCGTTCTCCCCATTTCTTCTCCTTGATTCTCTCGTTAGAAGGGACGTTGCAGTATAGAAGCGAGAAGCGCAAAGCAAGCGGTTACTTATGGCCAAAATCCTTTCACCAACTACGAAATTATTTACGTTTTTTTTTTTCTTCCGGTTACAGGGATTCATTCTGACTAATCTTAATTGATCTAGATCGTAAATTTAATTTTGATAGATGAGTCTCTCACTAAAATTTTTTTACATACCTAAAAATTTAAACATAAAATCATACATCAAAAATACCTACCAATCGAACCAATCCATTAATAAAAAAATATTTACGTTTTCCACCGAAGGAAAGGCTTTTAATTAGGCCAAAATCGGGAGAAAAGTTTTTATCTTGTTCGACGTTTAAACTTATTATATATCATAATTTTTCCAATAAACATACATGTTAAGTATATGAATACGAATAATATTACACATTTCTGTTTCTTTTTAAATATAATTGTATTTTCAAATTGTAAATATTTCTTTTTAATTCGAAGTTTCTATCTCTAAAATATAAACAAGTATATTTTTAATTTATTAAAATTTAATAAGTAAAATTTATGAAACTTGGAAGGTATTTCAATAAATAATAATTAAATAATTTCTTTGATTAAACGAATAATGATTATTCTTATAGGTCCTAAGTCCAAGCACCAGTTCACGATTTCAATGATTAAAAAGATAATTGTTATTCTTAGAGATCCCATGTTCAAGCACTAAATATTACAAAATATTTAAAAACATATATTATCACTTATAATCACTTTAAGTTAATAAAAAAAATCTAATCTTTTGGCTAATTTAGTACTATTTTATTCTTCCCCCACCCCCCACCCAAATGATTTGATGAATTTCTTTTCCACTCATCATCATCAAGTAATATCGCAAGCTAAAAGAAATAAATTTCAAAGAAATTTCGATAAGCCTCTATCACAAACAATTTGGATTCAACACTCATTAGTTTTCACTTGCTTCGTCCCCGACAATGCCCTTGTCCACCTACTTCGATCAAAACTATAAATCAAATAAGGTAAAGATTCCTCCATCAGTCCTCAAATCTCCAGCATTTTCCAGTAAATAGTTAGCCGCCAATTCCTCGTTCCGATCGCACGCTAAAAAGGCTTCAATGACAAGGGCTCTATCGAATCCCATTGCTTCAAGCTACAAAGAAAACAAATTATTGATCGTTGAAAGTTCGAGAGGATCCAAAATAAAATAGGGGAAAAAAAATAAAAACTGTTTCGAGTACTCGTTCAATAGCCTCCTGTTCTACTGGGGTAACATTGATAGCATGAGGCATCTCCTGGTCAGCCTGATCAAACATGTCCCTGAAAGCACCAACTTTAAATTAACATTAATAATGACGGTAAATCGACGGCCTAGATGGCATGGTGATATCGAATAAGTACTCACCCTTCAGAACCTTCGAGTGGCTCGTTTATTAACTGAAGAAATTCTGTTTGATGCTCTTGAATTAGTCCTAAAAGCTGGGGGTTTTGCTTTCCAAGCTCTTGTAGCATGGGCTGTCAAAAGAAGCAAATCAAATCCAGAACAATAGAAAATCATATATGTTTTGCTAGTTACTAAGGGTGTTGTTATCACACCTGTTAGATATTTTCATATGGTTTTATAATCAAATCGAGTCTTTTCATTATTATCAATTTGTTTTAGGCTGATGCGAGTATCATCACCGGGTTGTTTTTTGTTTCTTCCTGTCTAATCAACTTATTGCAAACTGGCTTCAGGTTGGAATGCTTACTGCTAGTTGAAACATAGAGATGCAAACCTGTAGAATTTGTGGGTTTGATTGCACCATTGTTCTCAAAGCTTGGAACTAAATTCAAGCAAAGATGCAATTAGTATTTGTGAAATAACTAAAATCTTCATAGTTTAAGAGAAAAAACAATACAACACCTGTTGGTTGTTTCGGAGGAAATCCAGGGATCCAGCTCCAACAGCAGCAGCACCAGAAAGTGTTTCCTAGTATTATTTCAGCAAGTTGGGAATAAAAATAAAAACAGGTAACCCAATAATGAGAAAAAAATTTCTGTGGTACATAAAAATCTAACGTTTTACCTGAGGAAACATATTTAATGGTGATGAATTAGGAGCCCCTGAAACAGCAGTAGCAAGAACTGCACCAGTTTCAGTAGTCTGACTTGTAGAAAATTAGCCACTGGCACAGCCACTTCAGCTGATTGAGGAATTCCCTGAATATAAATATAACCATAACCGCATCCAAACGAATACAGTAGTTTAATGTTAGAACAGATACATTCACAAAGTTTCGGACATACAGAATATAGATAATCTACTGCTCGCTCAGGGTTGTTATAAGCAGCTCGAAGTGCACGTGTTACAGTTTCCTTGTCCCAATTGCCACCACCCATATCCATCAATTGTTGGATAGTCTGTTCAAGATTATTTCCAGCAACTAAATTGGAAGCAGCTTGACTATAGGTATCACTATGCTGACTGCAACAAGTTAAAGGATTTTTCAATTACTTTCAAATTGTTCAGAGAATATCAGCAAGTAGATGTGGCAGGAAGAGAGAGATAGAGATTCATTATACAATTCTTTTAAGGAAATAAAGAAGGATGAACAATCATATAACACCTGGCAGTTTTTCACAGTGTCTAGAAAACAGAACTATGTACCACAACAACAAAGCAGCTGAGTACGAATCAGTAAAGGAAACTAAAAATCGGCAGATTATTTATCAGCTGACAGTTGTACTGCCAAGTTAAGGGGAAAAAATAAAAACCGACAGGTTATGAGTCATGTAGG
Organism: Hibiscus syriacus; assembly: GCF_006381635.1. Taxonomy (NCBI): domain Eukaryota; kingdom Viridiplantae; phylum Streptophyta; class Magnoliopsida; order Malvales; family Malvaceae; genus Hibiscus; species Hibiscus syriacus. The sequence continues at coordinate 798,957 of NW_024062703.1, forward strand.
TTAAAACCGCGTCTATGGAACCAGCCTAAGAGAACAAACATGACCTTCACATCTTATACTTTTTCTGGTTTCAATTAAGGATATGGCGATTGTCAACTTTCCAAGAGAAACATACTCCTGTAGGGAGGTAATGAAATGACTGAATCTAGTTCACTAGTTGTAATTGTTAGGTATGCTCATACAACTTCAGTAATTACTGTCCAGCTGGCTTACCAGAAATCTGAATGTTCTATATTTATTTATTTTCCCTAAATGATACTATAATAAAGTTCTTTAGAAAAGGTTGGAAATACCAACCAAATGGAAATCAAAGGAGTCCCTAGCAACTCCTATTTCTTGTCTCTTTCCTCAGGTAGCAAAACACTAGTCATAATAAGTGGTTGTAAATACTTGTATATCATAAGCTTCAATATCAGGAGATCCATGCACATACTATCAAGAATCTATTGATCCAATATGCATGTACCACATACTTGACCGTAGCAGTATCTGAAGTAGATGTGGTGCTCTTTGATGCCACTCTACAAGGATAAAATATGATTGCATTAGATGAGACTTGAGAGCAGCTTATCTAAGGAAGAGAGAGGGAGGGCCGAGGATGTCTATGCTACTCCGACTCTTAGTTAAGCACCCATGTCCAACACATATCCAAATATGGATATAAGAATAGAACTCTCCAAATACATAGAGAAACTTGGGAGGGATGAGGTCGAACATATCTGAGTAACATAGGAAGCGGACTTGCAAGAGGAAGAAAAAAATTTCAGAATTAACTTACGGTGTTTGTGCAGGAGCTACTGCAGCAGGTGTAGAATTAGAAGCAGGTGCTGTTGTAGAGGGAGTTGACGAAGCAGCCTGTTAGTGAAGAGAAGAAAAGATGATGTTTATACACGAACTGGAACATAAAGCTCAACTTAACAAGAAAAACTGATCAAAAAGAATTTGGACACCTGAGCTGAAGAGGCCCCAGTTGAACCCAAAGACTTGCTCTGTAAGATGAACCAATGAATTGAACATATGCAATTAATATAAAATACAGTATGTACATACAAAGTGGAATTAAGCTATTAATTCAAAAATTATTCCAGAGATATAGAACTACTCTCCTACACAGAAGAAACTAAAACAAATCAATCATGCAAAAATGTCACACCGATTGTTGAAAGCATTTTTTCTTCTTAAAAATACATGTATTAAGCTATTATTTCAATTTTTGCAGAATGAAGCCTAAAACTTTCGATGAAAGCTCCTTATATACAATATACACTATTTTCAAACTATAAAGGCGATTTGCCAACAGGAATTGCAGGAGAAATCAATTCAATAACAAAAATCAACCATACACAGGAATAAAGAAATTATTAAAACTACTGAAGATGGTGCATTACTTAAGACAATTTTTCATCAAATTCCCATATTGGAGATTAATCACATAAACAGGTAACCATCAAACGTAAAAAACATAAAAGTGAGAAATACATTAATTGAAGAATTTTTTATTTATAAATACCTTGCTAAGCATGACTACCAGAAAGTCATCTTCGGAAACTTTATTATCAGCTAAAGTGGTTTCATCCTTCAAAACCTTCCCATTATGAATCAAAGCTGTTGCCCACATGGATAATTGTCTTTCCCTTGTATATCTTCTATGCTTTTCTTCACTGCCATAACCTATTTTTTATATAGAATAGAAGAAAACTGAACCTTTTAGCCAACTTTTTTAACCCTAATAGTAATATAATTGAACAGGAACAAAAAAGGGGAAATGAGAAGGTAGAGAGGGCATTACAGTATCGTTGGGCTGAACCCTAATTTCAAAGTGACTGCCTTTTAGGGTTTTGACTGTTAGCTTCATTTCGGCGAATTGAGAGAGAAAAGGAAGGTAGGTTGTTTCAGATTGGCGATTTGATACACTTAGAAACGGAAGTGAACCCTAGAAAGGGGATTTTATACGGATGCACAGAAAACCACAATAACTAGGGAAATACTTTTTTGGGTAAATTACAATTTTAGTACCCATATTATCAGTTTTAATCTGTTTAATACCTAAACTTTCAATATTTTAAAACATACTTAACATTTAGTTTTTGTTTCGTTTTAATATCTCGCCATTAAAAGCAGACAATTTGCACGTGACACTTTTTTGAGTAATTGCATCATTCACCACTTAATTACATGTCACTCCTATTTTAGTCAATAAATTTTAATTTTTAATTTAATTACTTAATTTATAAATTACTCCTAATTCAACAACTATAACTTTCAAATTTATTTTTTATTTTTAATTATATGTTATAAAGTACAATAAAAATGTCATGTCACAAAAATCATTATTAAAATAAATATAGGGATTAAAATAGGAGCAATTTAAAAATGTAGTTAAATTGAAATTTTTAAAACTTTAGTACTAAAATAGTGTGAGAAAATAGTTGAATGAAGAATGATGTAATTTACCCTTAAATATATAGTGTCGTTAAGTTTTTAAAGACGAAATTCTAAAATGAAACAAAAATTAAATGTTAAGTATGCTTTTGAAAAACAGTGAAAGCTTAAATACTAAAACGAACAAAACTAATAGTTTATATAAATTTCAATGCATTATTTATATTATTGAATTTTTTAATTATTTTAATTATAATAATGAATTTGATTTTGACTTCAATTATATAATTGAATCGTTAAAATTCAAACAACATGAAGACTACTAATCAAATCACATTGTTTTGGCGCAACTAATGGTGATCATATGATGTCTTTTTAACCACAAAAGCTGTAAAGGTGTATCATTTATCACAAAACTTTAAAACATTTACTTTTAGACACAATAGTTTTATGGTCACAACTGACAGTGAATCGCCGTCTGTTACCGATCATAATACATGACAATATTGATATTAAAATATTCGTATTTCATTTATCTTTTTTTCTCATAAGATTGATTATAAACCCAGTTAAATTGATGAAATTAAATAAAAATATTTTTAGGGTTTAGTGGCTTTCTTGAATTTTAGATTTCTAGGTTGTTTGCTTTAAAATTTAAAGGGTAGAAAACATTATTTTGAAAAGGCAAACATCAAAATTAGTCTTATCAGATGATCATCAGAGGAGATCAAAGTATTATCACTTCAAATCTTTAGATGAATTTCACTGATTTCGAGTGAATTTTGTGAAAAAATCAATTTGATGAGAAAAATGTGTAAAATGTGAATATTTGATATCAATTTTGTAGTGAACGTTAACCGATGAAAGATGATAAATTGTCAGTGACGGTCAGAAAAATTTTAGTACCTAAAAATGAACATTTTTTGAGTTTAATGACAAAAAGTGACACATCTTTAAAGTTTAGCGTCTAAAATGAAGAAATTTTAGATATCGGTAGCCGCACCAAAATGATATTTTGTCCACATCATCACCGTGATAGATTTACTACATCATCAAGTCGTTAACGTTTAACGACCCGTACAATTGAAGCTAAAATCAAAGTTTATCTTATAATGAAGTAATTAAAAATATAATGATATAAAATGGGACACTATCTAAAATTCAATTATATCTAATATAATTCACTTTTATTATTATGATTATGGTTAATTTTTGATAACACCGTGTTAATTTTCACATAATCTATCATTTTTAATTTCAAATCCTAGAAATTAAAATTCTAACATCTAAATCTTAAAATCTAAACCATAATCTATAATACTTAAAATATTTAACTCTAAATCATAAATAATTATATCATTAAAATAGACAAATTTAGGTAAATTAAAATTAACATAACATGTATTAGATTTTTTTAATTGTTTCATTTTCATTTTTCATTTATTATTAAAGTTAGTCTTTTGGTTGAAATATAATAGTCGTTTGAGATTATGATATCAAATTTCATCATATATCAGCCAACATATTAATGTCCAACTTAGATTGTCATCAATTTTTTAACGGAAAAAGAAGAGTTTGAAACATATAAATAGTCCAGTGATCATTTTGTAACTTTTAGTGTCGATAGACTCAACAAAGCAATGACCTATATAATAGAGAGATAATTTTGTAACTTTTAATAATTAGTAGGTTAAAAAATAACAGGATACTGTACTTTATCCATTTTATTAAAACCTCTTTAAAACTAGCAAATTTTAATTTAAAAGAGAAATAAACTATTCTAACCTACAATCTCTATCATCGCCTTAAAATCAAAATATATTATTTATATCCTTCTACCTTTGAGATTTCGGTGAAGATGCACTCACGTCGGAAAAAAAAATTTAAATTAGAAATTTAAGAAGATTTTAAAGGTGTTTTTATAAATTTTAATTTTATTTTGAAGTTTATTCATAATTTTTAAAAGATAAATGTCCTATTATGACGTCTGTCTTTAGTAATGATAGCATGAAAAAAAATAATAATAATGTCAAAGTTGAATGTTTAAATCAAAATTTAAGGATTAAAATAGAAATACAAGTAATGGAACGATAAAATTTTTGTAATTTACCCATAATTTATCTGTGAAAAAGATTAGTGATGACAAATAAACAACGTTGGTTTAAATGGAAAACAGAGGAAAAAGAGAAATGGCAGAGAAATCAAATACCAAGTGGTGGGATCCCAGCATGCAAACGTTATTTATTTCCCAGTTTGAGAGGCGATCCGATTGCTTGGCTCTCTCTTTCATGGTAAAGCAAATTCAACAAACAACAACCCCTCTCAATCAATGCATCATTCTTCTCTCTCTCTCTCTCTCTCTCTCTCTCTCTTTTCCACCATTATTTTTTTTTCACGTGTGAATGAATACCCTTGCATTGCACCTTAATCAATCACTGTAAACGTCGTTTCAGAAACCCATTTTTATTTTTTGCTTTTGGGTTTTCTTTTATTCGCTTCAATGTTATGACCACTCATGTTTGCTTTTCTATTTTATTAAGCAGAGGAGTTTTTTATTTTGAAATTATGGAATGTGGGTTCTAAATCAGCTGTTATATTTTGGAGGGTTTCAATAGTCTTCACTTCAGGTTGGTTGATTGATGTGAAACCGATATTTTTGTGTTTATATTATATTTTGTCTTTGAATTTGGATTCGTTTGGGATTTCTTACTTGATATTTGATTGGTTTTTTTTCAATATTCATGTTAGCTTCTATCATGCTACAAATTGTTTTCCCTTCTGTATTGTTGTCATTTTGAGGATATTGGCTGCCGGATTTATCTTTTATTATTGAATCAAGATTGAATCATGTTGTTAATGTGGTTCTGTGACAGTGAAGTAGAAAGGTTTAAACTATAATGGAGAAGAAGAAGTATCCAATCGGGCCGGAGCATTATACACTGTATGAGGAGGTGGGGCAAGGCGTTAGTGCCTCTGTGTACCGTGCTCTCTGTATACCCTTGAACGATGTTGTTCCAACCAAAATTCTTGATTTTGAACGTGAAAATTGTGATCTGGTAATCCCTTAGTTCCAATTCTGCAAACGGTTTTCATTTTATATGTCAATTTGATTTCTAAGAGTTGTCTTTTTTTGGGGGTCAAGTGTTGGTTCATCCTCACCGCCCTTCATATTCTGCTTGTTGATTTTGCTCAACTTCAAGCTGGACTTATATAAAGCATTACTGCTGTTTTGTTCTCAACTCTTATGTAACACCACTTTATATCTTTCCGTATACGAGATACATATATCACATCACTTTTAAAGCATTTCCTCCTTAGAAAACCCAAAAAAATTTGTTTCTTTTTATAAAACATTTTAATTTAATACTAATAAAACATTCATTAAACTTTAGTATAAACAAAAATTTACTGTTCAAACATTTTATCCTTTCTACATCATTATAAGCCAATACTTTCAAAGCGTTATCATAATTCTATTATATGCCGACTAATAATATCAAAAATAGACATAGTTGTAGTACAATTACTAATGAAGCGACTCTTGATTTGCGATGTCAGATGCACTCCTTACTTTGCTTGCTAAAACCTACGCGTGAAATAAACATATGTTAAGTATTTACTTAGTGATGCTGCAAGAATACTAGTGAGGTGAGATCAATACATCATTATATCATATCTATCAAATACAAATTCATTATTTTCAAATCATTATAATTTCTTTGAGATGCACACGTAGTGTCGATACGGTCGTTCATAAACATATTATGAATTCCGTGGGTTGCACACTTAGTGGCTATACGATCGTTCATTAACATATGATGAATTACGTGGGTTGCACACTTAGTGCCTATACGGTCGTTCATCAACATATGATGAATTCCGTGGGTTGCACACTTAGTGCCTATACTGTAACACTCCCAACCCGTACCCGAATACGAGTCCGAGGTGTCACATTGACCGTTCAAAACGTTTACTTTGACAAAATCTAATGAAATTCAATTAGACATTTCCAATAAAACCCAAATAATTTCTATTGTATAAAACGTATGGTTTTACAAATTGATGAGAGCGTATCCAGTACAAATCTTTTATCTTACATGCCAACTACATTTCATATGACAAAATACATATAATTTAAACATATTTCTGATCTGAATTGTGGAAATGAGAATATGACCTGTCTTGCTCCTCTAAACTTCTCTTCTTGCTTTCCGTAACCTACGTGTGAAACACTCACACGCTAAGTCTATGACTTAGCGAGACAATAAACACATAAAAGTAACTCTAACTACTTAATCATGCATGAACATATCATATCATGCTATCACACAAACAATATAGCATTTCATGTAATCAAATGTACACATATACACATCATTCATTCAACATTCTTTCCATCATTAACCTTACTTTACTATCAATATGATTATATTTATATCTTGTAATCATATCCTTTCGTACTTACCTTTTAACCAACATGACTCATTTAACCACGCAATACACATATCATCATTAAAATCGTATGATACAATTCATCTCACAAAAGCATATACATCACTTGTAATATATTTATTGTTATATCTTTGTTTAACCCATGTACACTTTTAAGAACTATAGATATGTGAGTCTATTGAGGTTGTGCACTATGCTGTCACCACAGCTCGTATGGGGTCCCACTAGGGGCTATGAAATTTGTCCCGAAGGACCGCGTAGACCCTCGACTCTTGGCATGCCAACTATATCTCTAGATCTCATAACGCATAACATGGGCATTATCTTTATATCGTTTCCCATCTTCATATAATCATATGATTCACTTTCACTTGTCACATATACTTTATTTTTTATATATCTCATGTCATATATCACAAGGCTCTTTATCTCATTCCCATATGATCATATAATCATGTAGTTCACTTCTCATATCACTTTGCATGGTTTTACATAAACATATATCATATCTTATTCATGTATATATATATATATATATATATATATCCGCAAATACATGTAAGCACATATTTTCTTATCTTATAACTTATGTTACCTATGCCTATAATCTTATGACTTATTGCTAAGTAACTCAAAACATTGTATTATCACATACTTTATTCCATAACCATATATTCACATAGATCACATAGCACTATACACTCAATCAAAGCATACATATATTTCATATTAATCATATACTTCATGTACTATACTATCGGAATAGACTTATCGCAAGTCAATTTCCATATAATCCTATGCAATAAGATGCACTCACCTTGACCTCACTAAGTTCCAATCCACTTTTATGATTTCCTTTCTTCGATCGAATCTTAATATGATGATCATTTCGGAACTTGTTCGTGCTCGATATTTACATAATCATAATTTCCAAGACGATTATTAGAAGCCTAAACCTTATAATTCGATGTTAATAACTTAAACTAATTCATTGAACTATAATTCACTTTTTCCTTTAGTAGTGCATCGATGCACTATGGATGCATCGGTACACAAATTAGGTTCGAAATTCTGCATCGATGCACCCCTTAATGCATCGATGCACCTTCAAATTTATCTTAGTGCATCGGTACACACTCATAGTGCATCGATGCACCAGCCCAGAATAGACTATTTCATCTGAAAATTCCATAACTTTTCATTAAATTTCCTCATATAAAACTCCTTTTATACCACTAAACTCAACTACAACCATTTTTAACTAACTTTATCATTCCAATACTTATTATCTCCCATATCTCGTCCAAATTCTTAAAGCTAAGATCATACCAAATTTTTAATATGTTCTAAATTCAATTCTATCACTTCATGTCTCTTAATTAAGTTGATGACAAGTAAATTTATCTTCCAATTTGAGTAATGAACTATATTCCAAGATTTCATTTGAAAACTCTTAATCTTTAATCTCTCCTAACTTCACCATCATTTGCTTTTAAGATGATTTAAGCTTTCTTTAAGCTTAATTATCATCTAATGATCATAAACCAACCTTGAATTCAACAAGAATTAACTAACAAGAGGACTTACCTTTGCAACCTTGGTTCACGATGGAGAGAAAGAAGAAAGATGAAGAGAACTCTGGAACTCCCTTTCCCTCTTCCTACGTGGTTTCCTTATCTTATAAGGGAAAATAAAAATCTTCCTTATCAAATGACCATTTTACCCTTACTTCATTTAATAATTACCAACAATCCCTCAAAATATTTACAATAAGTCCATGCACTTTACAATCTTTTGAAATCATACTTCAAAGTTTCAAAATTTTCATTTTAGTCATTAACCCTAATTTTAGGATATTACAAATCTCTCATCCTTTTAAGAAAATTCGTTCTCGAATTTTCATTGCACGCATTAATAGAACATACCTTCTAATGTTCTCATGTTATCCTCTTTTACTTAATCTTTCATTCCTTTAGTTCTTCAACTACCTTTTTCCTTTATATATTCCTACTGTCACTTATCATATAACTAACCAATAACTTCATTCCTTTTCTCTCATTCGATTCTACATTTTCCTTTGACCTTTCTAAAATTCCATATAATTTCACTCATCACGTAGACGATAGCATCCATCTCTAATTACCTTATAACAATAACCAAACTCTTTTTCCATCATCATTTGACCAAGAACACAACCTTAAATCTTCTGAAATATGATTAAACATACACTTTAAGATCAACAATCTTCACACACCTTGCACACCTTCTTCTCTCTATATCAAAATTATCATCTATACTTCCATATAACCTTATCATATTTGATCCTTTAACTCAGTCCTTTTCATTTCTTATTCCATTATTCCTTTATTCATTCAACATTGAAATCTCTTTATACATAAATCATATATTTCCTTTCATGTTCACCTACTCTTTTCCTATCACTTATACTTATCTCTGATTACCGATCTTATCACCTTTTCTTAACTTCGATAATCAAATTCACTTATACAAACTCATTCTTTACTATCTCTTATACTTGTATTTCCTTTCTTAAAGCTCCATACAATTACTTATCTCCTTATCTACATCATAGTTATCTGATCAGAATACACAACTATATTCAGATTCACATCACAGTTGATTAACTCAACTTTATCTTTCTTCCATCTTATAACTCTATCTCCTTTAATCTGACAACTAGTCGATAACAACTGTTCAATCTAGGGCACATGCCCTAATCAACCAATCATATACATCTTAAACTCTTTTTATCAATACTTAGCTTGTATCCATATCCACTTCATATTTATTTATCTTAACCTGATAATATCTTATATCTTATACTCCAGTACATTCTCATCACGTACTCTTGTTATCCAACGCTAACTTTTTTCATATAGAATACAAATCCTTATAATATCTAATATCACATCCACACTCTTGCTTATACATATATTATCCCTTTGTTTCAAACTCATAAGCTCTGACGTTACATATCTTATATGCTTATCACTGATGCCTTATTCTTGAATTCTTCTACGAATTCTCACCACATCATTGATCTTCTAACGTCCTTAAGGCGACCTTATTCACCATATTCTATCTTGTCCACGTAATAACGAACTTCTCAATTTAATTTCTCCACTTTGGAAAATGAACACCTTCTAGCATTATCTTCATATCATTTATCTAAAGGTCTGTAACAATAGAACCTTCCTCAAATAACCCTTGAGCTCGGGTGCCCATAACTCTTTTAACTATTTCGATACATTCATTCAACATCATGAATCATTCTCTAATCTTATACAGGCATTCCTGAGGTGTTTGCTTTTCTCTCTGCCTAGCCATGGCCGGTGAATTGCTATTACCTTCAGTGTATCGCCTTTTGTTTCACTTTGGAAATTCTCATGCTCAACATCTAGTAATACATAACAATTTACTCTATTAACAAGACAGTACACCTCCTTACACTATCAGATCATATTTTTTTTCCACTTTGTGTTGCCATGTATACTTTTTAAAATATTTTAACTTCGTTTTAAGCCTAGAATCGGCTAAACCGTAGCTCTGAATACCATTAAATAACACCCTAACCCGTACCGAATACGAGTCCGAGGTGTCACATTGACCGTTCAAAATATCTACTTTGACAAAATCTAATGAAATTCAGTTAGACATTTCCATAAAACCCAATAATTTCTATTATATAAAAACGTATGGTTTATCAAATTGATCAGAGTGTATCCAATAAAATCTTATCTTACATAACAACTACATTTCATATGACAAAATACATATAATTAACATATTTCTGATTTGAATTGTGGAAAGGAGAATATGACCTGTCTTACTCCTCTAAACTTCTCTTTTTGCTTTCCCGGAACCTACGTGTGAAATACTCACACACTAAGTCTATGACTTAGTGAGGCATTAAACACATAAAAGTACTCTAACTACTTAATCATGCATGAACATATCATATCATGCTATCACACAAACAATATAGCATTTCATGTAATCAAATGTACACATATACACATCATTCATTCAACATTCTTTCCATCATTAACCTTACTTTACTATCAACATGATTAGTATTTATATCTGTAATCATCATCCTTTCGTACTTAACGTTTTAACCAACATGACTCATTAAACCACGCAATACACATATCATCATTAAATCATATATCAATTCATCTCACAAAAGCATATACATCACTTGTAATATTCTATGTATAAAACGTATGGTTTACAAATTGATTAGAGTGTATCCAATACAAATCTTTTATCTTACATGCCAACTACATTTCATATGACAAAATACTATAATTTAAACATATTTCTGATTTGAATTGTGGAAAGGAGAATCTGACCTGTCTTGCTCCTCTAACTTCTCTTCTTGCTTTCCTGGAACCTACGTGTGAAACACTCACACGCTAAGTCTATGACTTAGTGAGGCATTAAACACATAAAAGTAACTCTAACTTCTTAATCATGCATGAACATATCATATCATGCTATCACACAAAAATATAGCATTTCATATAATCAAATGTACACATATACATATCATTCATTCAACATCTTTCCATCATTAACCTTACTTTACTATCAATATGATTAGTATTTATATCTTGTAATCATATCCTCTAAGTCTATGAATTAGTGAGGCATTAAACACATAAAAGTAACTCTCTACTTAATCATGCATGAACATATCATATCATGTTATCACACAAAACAATATAGCATTTCATGTAATCAAATGTACATATACACATCATTCATTCAACATTTTTCCATCATTAACCTTACTTTACTATCAATATTAGTATTTATATCTTGTAATCATATCCTTTCGTACTAACGTTTTAACCAACATGACTCATTTAACCACGCAATACATGTCATCATTAAAATCATATGATACAATTCATCTCACAAAAGCATATACATCACTTGTAATATCTATTGTATAAAAACGTATAGTTTTACAAATTGATCAGAGCGTATCCAATACAATCTTTTATCTTACATGCCAACTACATTTCATATGACAAAATACATATAATTTAAACATATTTCTGATTTGAATTGTGGAAAGGAGAATCTGACCTGTCTTGCTCCTCTAAACTTCTCTTCTTGATTTCCGGAACCTACGTATGAAACACTCACACGCTAAGTCTATGACTTAGTGAGGCATTAAACACATAAAAGTAACTCTAACTACTTAATCATGCATGAACATATCATATCATGCTATCACACAAAACAATATAGCATTTCATGTAATCAAATGTACACATATACACATCATTCATTCAACATTCTTTCCATCATTAACCTTACTTTACTATCAATATGATTAGTATTTATATCTTGTAATCATATCCTTTCGTACTTAACGTTTTAACCAACATGACTCATTTAACCATGCAATACACATATCATCATTAAAATCATATGATACAATTCATCTCACAAAAGCATATACATCACTTGTAATATATCTATTGTATAAAACGTATGGTTTTACAAATTGATTAGAGCGTATCCAATACAAATATTTTATCTTACATGCCAACTACATTTCATATGACAAATACATATAATTTAAACATATTTCTGATTTGAATTGTGGAAAGGAGAATCTGACCTGTCTTGCTCCTCTAAACTTCTCTTCTTACTTTCCAGAACCTACGTGTGAAACACTCACACGCTAAGTCTATGACTTAGTGAGGCATTAAACACATAAAAGTAACTCTAACTACTTAATCATCATGAACATATCATCATGCTATCACACAAAACAATATAGCATTTCATGTAATCAAATGTACACATACACATCATTCATTCAACATTCTTTCCATATTTAACCTTACTTTATTATCAATATGATTAGTATTTATATCTTGTAATCATATCCTTTCGTACTTAACATTTTAACCAACATGACTCATTTAACCACGCAATACACATATCATCATTAAAACCATATGATACAATTCATCTCAAAAAAGCATATACATCACTTGTAATATATCTATTGTATAAAAACTTATGGTTTTACAAATTGATCAGAGCGTATCCAATACAAATCTTTTATCTTACATGCCAACTACATTTCACATGACAAAATACATATTTAAACTATTTCTGATTTGAATTGTAGAAAGGAGAATCTGACCTGTCTTGCTCCTCTAAACTTCTCTTTTTGCTTTCCGGAACCTACGTGAAACACTCACACGCTAAGTCTATGAATTAGTGAGGCATTAAACACATAAAGTAACTCTAACTACTTAATCATGCATGAACATATCATATCATGTTATCACACAAAACATATAGCATTTCATGTAATCAAATGTACACATATACACATCATTCATTCAACATTCTTTTCATCATTAACCTTACTTTACTATCAATATGATTAGTATTTATATCTTGTAATCATATCCTTTCGTACTAAGTTTTAACCAACATGACTCATTTAACCAGCAATACACATGTCATCATTAAATCATATGATACAATTCATCTCACAAAAGCATATACATCACTTGTAATATCTATTGTATAAACGTATGGTTTTACAAATTGATCAGAGCGTATCCAATACAAATCTTTATCTTACATGCCAACTACATTTCATATGACAAAACATATAATTTAACATATTTCTGATTTGAATTGTGGAAAGGAGAATCTGACCTGTCTTGCTCCTCTAAACTTCTCTTCTTGCTTTCCGGAACCTACGTATGAAACACTCACATGCTAAGTCTATGACTTAGTGAGGCATTAAACACATAAAAGTAACTCTAACTACTTAATCATGCATGAAATATCATATCATGCTATCACACAAAACAATATAGCATTTCATGTAATCAAATGTACACATATACACATCATTCATTCAACATTGTTTCCATCATTAACCTTACTTTACTGTCATTATGATTAGTATTTATATCTTGTAATCATATCCTTTCATACTTAACGTTTTAACCAACATGACTCATTTAACCATGCAATACACATATCATCATTAAAATCATATGATACAATTCATCTCACAAAAGCATATACATCACTTGTAATATATCTATTATATAAAACGTATGGTTTTACAAATTGATTAGAGCGTATCCAATACAAATCTTTTATCTTACATGCCAACTACATTTCATATGACAAATACATATAATTTAAACATATTTCTGATTTAAATTGTGAAAAGGAGAATCTGACCTGTCTTGCTCCTCTAAACTTCCCTTCTTGCTTTCCGGAACCTACGTGTGAAACACTCTCACGCTAAGTCTATGACTTAGTGAGGCATTAAACACATAAAAGTAACTCTAACTACTTAATCATGCATGAACATATCATATCATGCTATCACACAAAACAATATAGCATTTCATGTAATCAAATGTACACATATACACATCATTCATTCAACATTCTTTCCATCATTAACCTTACTTTATCAATATGAGTATTTATAACTTGTAATCATATCCTTTCGTACTTAACGTTTTAACCAACATGACTCATTTAACCACACAATACACATCATCATTAAAATCATATGATACAATTCATCTCACAAAAGCATATACATCACTTGTAATATCTATTGTATAAAACGTATGGTTTTACAAATTGATCAAAGCGTATCCAATACAAATCTTTATCTTACATGCCAACTCATTTCATATGACAAAATACATATAATTTAAACATATTTCTGATTTGAATTGTGGAAAGGTGAATCTGACCTGTCTTGCTCCTCTAAACTTCTCTTCTTGCTTTCCGGAACCTACGTGTGAAACACTCACACGCTAAGTCTATGACTTACTGAGGCATTAAACACATAAAAGTAACTCTAACTACTTAATCATGCATGAACATATCATATCATGCTATCACACAAAACAATATAGCATTTCATGTTATCAAATGTACACATATACACATCATTCATTCAACATTCGTTCCATCATTAACCTTACTTTACTATCATTATGATTAGTATTTATTCTTGTAATCATATCCTTTCGTACTTAACGTTTTAACCAACATGACTCATTTAACCACGCAATACACATATCATCATTAAAATCATATGATACAATTCATCTCACAAAAGCATATACTCAATTGTAATATATCTATTGTATAAAACGTATGGTTTTACAAATTGATCAGAGCGTATCCAATACAAATATTTTATCTTACATGCCAACTACATTTCATATGATAAAATATATATAATTTAAACATATTTCTGATTTGAATTGTGGAAAGGAATCTGACCTATCTTGCCCTTAAACTTCTCTTCTTGCTTTCCGGAACCTACGTGTGAAACACTCACACTCTAAGTCTATGACTTAGTGAGGTTGTGCACTATGCTGTCACCACAGCTCGTATGGGGTCCCTCTAAGGGCAATGAAATTTTTCCCGAAGGACCGCGTAGACCCTCGACTCTTGGCATGCCAACTATATCTCTAGATCTCATAACACATAACATGGGCATTATCTTTATATTGTTTCTCATCTTCATATAATCATATGATTGACTTTCACTTGTCACATATATTTTCTCTTTCATATATCTCATGTCATATATCACAGGGCTCTTTATCTCATTCTCATATGATCATATCATGTAGTTCACTTCTCATATCACTTTGTATGGTTTTACATAACATATTATATCTTCATATATATATATTATCCGCAAATACATGTGAAGATACTAATTTTTTACCCATATGATTTTTATTATATTTTTATTATTATTTTTTTATTATTATTATTATTATTATCATTATTATTATTTATATTATATATTAATACATATATAAATATTATTAAAAATAATTAATTACAAACCAATTTTCTGGCCCAAACCAAACTGAAACCCAAAACATTTAGGGTTTCAGTTAGGGTTTCCTACCTAATCCCTAGCCGCCTCTAATCCAGCCGCCTCTGCCTCCACCGCTGCCACGTCCCAACCGAAGGCACCAAAGGTCGGCCGAGCCGCACACGTATTTCCCAAATGGTGAGTCCCACTGGAAGTCCGTGACTCACCGAACTCTATCCTTCGGACCGGATCCGCGATGAGCACCGGTGATGGCTATAAGCCATCACCCACCTGCAAAAAAAAAGGAGAACGGAGACAGAGACAAGAGACAGAAAATACACGGAGAGGAATAAAAACAGAGAAACAAGATAAAAAACTACTACCAACGATCTCAGCAGCAAAGAAACAGAAAAGAAAAAGGAAAGAAGAAACTTACCGAGGAAGCCCCGACCACCGGATCTCACCAACCTTCGAAAAACCGAAGGTACTTTTGTAGATTTGCTCCGATTAGGAGCTTTTAAGGAAAAAGAACACCGGAAACGCCCTTAGGACGTTCCGATCTATTAACGGTGTAAAAATAAAATTTTCCGGCCACCGGATGCGTGACCGGCGTGATGTCACGGCGGCAGACGTTGCCGTCCGGTGACCGACTTCCTCCGATGAGGAAGCTAAGAGAGGCCGAGAGAATTCTGGCTCTCTCTGCTTGAGAGAGAAAAAAAAATGAATGAGGCTGGCCCTTCGGCCAGCCGTTTTGGACATTATATAGTCCTTCCCGAACGACGTCGTTTCGGGAAGGACTACGTGTAATTAGATAATAGTAAACCCCGTCCGAAGCCATTCCAACTTGTAAACTTTACATTCTAGTCACTAAATTGAATTCATAATATTTTTTAATTTGATCTCGAAATTTTAATTTATTTTTTAGTCCTTTTTGTTAAAATAATATATTAGGATAAATAACATTAATCCCTTAACTTTAATAATTATTTTTAATCCCTAGTTTAATTTTTTTAATTTATTTTATTCTAATATCCGAATTTTAGATAAGTTTTATTTTCCACTAAATTATAGAATAAAGAATAGCATGTTTAATCCCTATAATTTTGATTAAGTATGAATTAGGTTTTTAATTTTATTTTACTATAATTTAGTCATTTATTTTAAATGTTTTCATTTATTTTATTGCTTTTAAATATAGCTCCAATTGTATTTTTATTTAATTTTACTTATTATATATTTAAATATTTTTATTATATAGTCATATATATATAATATAATATTTATTTCAAATAATTATTTTAATATTTATTTTTAATATCGAAGAAAAGGACAGTCTTAATACAACTGGATGTCCTATTCTGATATTTTAAAATTAAATATTATAAAAAAAATTTATTATTTAATTTTATCAATATCAAAGAAAAGAGCTGTCTTAAGGCACTTAGAAGTCATTTTCTGATATTTTTTAAATAAATATTTTTTTATAATTTTGAAATAATAGGATTATAAATTAAATATATTTTAAATTTTTAATATTTTTTAATAGAGACAATTTATAATTAAAAAGTACCAATTTTGGGCGTTGTGTGGGTGCTAATCCTTCCCTAAACGTAATCGACCACGAATCCCTTTTTATTATTAAAAAGAACGAATTTTTGGTTATAAACGCAGATCAGTTCATTTTTTTAATTGGTGTTTTCTTAAAACTCTTTTAAAAATAATTTTTAGGTATTCGACCTACCTGACCCAAAAGGCCGATGGCGACTCTCAAATTATTTTCCAAACTATTTATTTACATCACTTTTCCCACAAAAAAATTTTTCGTGCCCGGACGAAAACCGGTTACGACAGCTTGGCGACTCTGTTGGGGATCGGTCAAACTTTAAAATCAATTATAAATTGTCTCTATTAATTAAAATTAAAAGTTCATATATTTAATTTTAATTCTTTCTTTTCAATATTTTATATTTACTTATTATTTCATAATATTATATGTTTTTTTTATTTACAAGTATTTTATTCATTATTTTTTTTCTGTCAAAGGTTTGAGCATTTCTCCTCACACACAACACTTGCATTGCATAACATAAAGCTCTATAATTGAGTTGTCCCTTTTAAGTGGGAGTGAAAGCGACGTTTTCGTGAGAATTTATTCTCCGTGTCAGACCTAGCAAGTACTTTCGGGGTTCATAGACTCTATGTTTTCGTGAGAATTTATTCTCCGTGTCAGGCATAGAGAATGTATCCCCTCAAATTGAACTCGATCCATTTTAGTCTGTGATGGACTAGGATTGAGGGTTAGCAACCCAAGGGGGCACTAACAAGGACAATTCGGGTACCTTTTATTCTTAGATCTGAAACCCTGCATATAAAAAACCTTAGAAACTCTTCCGATCCGAAGTCATGACGAAATTTTGTCTAAAATAGGTGTACACACAGGAGAAATGAATTCTAACTTTCTAGTTTATTTTTTTTAACTGATTAAATTACATGTATATTTAAATTATTTAAATTTAGAAAAGCATGTTTAAATAAAAATTTTAGGTAAATGTTATTATTAATTTCTTTATTATGTAAACTAATTTATTTTCTTTTTGTGTGTTCTTATTTTTCTGTTTGCATAGCATCATACAGGATAAAAGGCATTGATCCTTGTGTTAATTGTCTCATTGGAAAGCCTTCATCTATGGATAAAAAGGTTCAAATCAAGTAATTCTAACTCAGAAGTAAGACAGTGGGCTGAGCTTACAAAGACAAAGGAGACAGTCTGCAGGATGATTATGTATCCGACTTGGCCAGTTATGCTCCAGTTTCGCTAAAAGAAATGAATGCAAGATTTTGCGAAGTATTTGGGAAAGTTGGGATTCAAACAAAAAATTGCAGTTTTCGACTTACGGAGACATCCCATATTTGCTCTATGTCGAAGTTGATGATGAATTACTCAGAGCCCTATTCAATTCTGGAATCCAGGGTACAATTGCTTCAATCGAATCTATTCAAAGTCAATTAAAACTCAACCCTTTCGAGTTAAATTAGCAAAGATTGCCGGGGTACGAGAAGAATGGTGGCATCCCGTACAAAACAAAAGGCGAAAGCGAAGGCATTGCTTGGACCAACATTAAAGAACTTATTCAGAGCCATCCAGATATTAAAGTACGATTCGATTTATTTGCTCTGGGTATGTATGGTATGGTAATCTTCCCAAAAGTATTGGGATATGTTGAAGCTGCGTGGTAGATTTGTTTGAACAGCTACCGAAAAAGATTAATCCTGCTTCTGCAATCTAGCAGAGACCTTCAGATCGTTAAATGCTTGTAGAAAGCTAGGAGGTGGACGATTTCGGGTGTACCCAGTTGTTATATGTTTGGATCCGTAGTCATTTCTGGAGGACGAAAAAGTTTCATACCGACGCTTTAATACGGATTACTCACCATTAAAAGAATTTCTGGAGCAGGAATGGCCGAAAGAATTAAGAAAGATATGTGGATTAATGCCTTCGAAATCTGCAAAGCAATGACGTTGTTTGGCGAGCCCCGTGGCAAATCCAAAGGGAATCTCTTTACAGATGGTGATTACAATTGGATAATGCTGCTCGGATTATGGGAGGAATTGGATATGCACCACTTCGGATTATAAGACAGTATGAAGGTCGCCAATTTGTACCTGTCACTGCTGGATTACAGTCATTGAGTTCGCATTCCATAGCAAAAAATTATAAAAGAAGTATCATGGAAGCCGTTACAGCTTGGAAAACAACTTTTGTATCCGGCTAAAGCAGCAAAAGAAATGCTAACTCTGATTATGAAGAATGGAGATCTGTCAGGAAAATGAAAATACTCCTCTACCAGATCAAAGAGGATATCTCTATGGAAGATGCATTAAGGTGGTTCCATCAGAGATTGAAATGAGAGCTGAGTTTGAAGCAGAAAGAGAAGGTTGGTCGAAAGAATTAGAGCAAATGAGACAAGATAAAGCTATGTTGGGGGTTGACATTGACTTTCATTCATCACAATGTGCAATGTTGAGAAAAGATAAAGAAAAAGTTGATGAGAATCAGAGCATTACAGAAAAATTACCAGGAGTTATATAAATCCCGGAAAGCATCAAGACCAAGCCAATCAACGGTACAGATGACTAGAGTTGAACATCGAGAAAAGTCGAGTTGAAGATCTGAAAGGAAAGAATAGCGTCTACTCAAAAGCCTTGAGAAAGGAAAGCAAAAATGGAAGATTTTGAGGTCGACAGAAGAGAGCGAATTATAAAACACAAGGCTGAACACCGTGAGATCATGAATGAAATGCGAAGAGAAGGGATCGAGCCAAAGATTTAGAAGAGATGAAGAATGACATCTTGATAAATTTGAAGGTGAGAAAATATCATGTTCAAGGGATTTGAATCTGAATGAACCAGTTGATTGCCGAACTTGAAGTCAGAGGCCAAGATGGAAGAATCCAATATTGAAAAGAAAAATGGGAGCTGGAAAGGAAAAAATTTCAACACCAGACTTGAGTAGAGCAGGAAGTGGCTAGAAATGGATGCAAGATGCAGAAACAAGGATGTTCAAATCCAATTTAATCAAAGAACGCAAGAAGCACGAACAAAACTTGAAGAAGATCTGGATCAGTCTAGAAATAAAAACTCAGAGTTAATGCTACATTTTGCAACTTGAAGAATCATGTTCAAGAAAAGGTTCGCTAGGACCTAATGACCTCAAAGAAAGTAATGAGGAAAATGCTTCACTGCGAAGACGCATTAGAGATCTTGAAAAAATTCTGCACAATTGTCAAGTCAGAATCACTGAGTTAGAGCAAAACTCTTGAAGGAACGAATGAACAATGGCAAAAGTCAACTGATTTCTATGTGGAAAGAAGTGAAGAAGAAGTAATATGGTGTTCGAGGCCATGGTTCAAATGAGCGAAGTTGCTACATATGTTGGGGAACTAGCTGTTGAAGCCAAATAATTGAGCATCACGTTGATCCAGTTTCTAAGTGCGGAAAGAAGGTGTCATGGTTAATGAAAGAAATTATAGAGCTTAATAGGAAAGCTATGCCTTATCTGTAGTTATGAAACTATTATAAAGAAACTTTTGTATGCCAATGAAAGTTGTTCTATGACAGTTAACTTTTTGGGATCAATACCTTTTGCATACATACATTTTGCATACATCATCATTCATTCATAATTTTCTTATGAATAATTTTATTTATTAAGATAAAATTCATTAATAAAATTTGGAAAAAATAATATCAAAAGATTTTTCAATCGCAGTTATTCTAGCCAAAAGAGAAATACAACATCACTACGGTACTAGACAAGCTACTAAGAGAATTATGGAGGATAAAATACAACGTATTGAGGAACACATAATAAGAACAAGCAGAAATGAGAATGAAGCTGGAAAAATTGAAGACAGTATTGCAAATTCACAAGACAGCATGATGCAGAAAATAGAGGACATGTTTAAAAGGCAGGCTATCATTGGAAAAAATGCATGAAAATCCTGTATCTTTCGACCAAGAACCATGTATCCTCTAGGTTTTCCACCAGAACCAATTTATCACTCTGGTACTACTATACAAATCAATGCTCGTACATCTGCATTACAAGAAGCCAAATCACATGAAAATCAACAAGTGGATCATGCATCTTCAAGCAAAAATCCGCTTATATCAGATGTGAAAATAGGGGATCTTAATACTGAGCATTTAATCCCAGATTTGAATGAGCTGAATGAGAAACAAAAAATAAATGAGAATTGACCAGACAGATCAATAGCTTAGAAGAACGAATGAAAATCTGTGGAAATAACTGAATCATTCTATGGGTTTGACGCTAGTGAGTTGAGTTTGGTTCCAGACTTAATCCTCCCTATCAAGTTCAAAGCTCCCGAATTTGATAAATATGACGGTACTACATGCCCTTCATCCCACATTACTATGTTTTGTCGAAGATGGCAGATATGTGAAGGACGAGAAATTGTTAATTCACTGTTTTCAGGATAGTTTGACAGGACCGGCTTTTAAAATGGTATACTCAATGACCAAAGCCAACATTAGATCTTGGAAAGATCTGGCTAAAGCTTCCTAGAGCAATACCGCCATGTAACAGACATGGTCCCTGATAGATGGACTCTCCAAAATTTGGAGAAAAAGAATAACGAAACATTCAGACAGTATGCCCAGAGATGGCGTGACACAGCAGCCCAAGTTCAACCTTTGTCAAAAAGAGGCCACAGTAATATTTGTACATACATTGAAGCTCCTTATTTAAATCATCTAATGGGAATGCAACCAGAAATTTTGCGGATTTGGTCATTTGGAGAACTCATGAAAATGTCTTGAAAAGTGGTAAATTGAATCAAATGAGGGGTCTAGTTCCAAAGACCTATGTACCGGAAAAAGAGAATGAAGTCAAAATGCAAATTCTTACAACAAGGATTCATCGAAAGTGTTACAATAACCCAGCCAAGGGTTAAGAAAGAAGAAACAAACACTAATCGAGCAGAGTCCAGAGGATCTCGAAAGGAAAATGAAAGGCTGTCTTTTACACCTTACCAGTACCATATGCTGAGATCTATGATTCACTGTTAAAAGCAGATGTCATACGGCCCTATCCTTTGGTTCCCATGCAACCACCATTCCTTGGTATGATACAAAGGCACACTGTGTTTACCATGAAGGAATCACGGGTCATTCTATTGAAAATGTTTGGCATTCAAAAGGGTGGTTCAAAATTTGATCAACACTGGGAAGTTGGAATTCAATACACCATCTGCATCAAATCATCCATTGCCAATCATGGAGATAAAAACGTGAATGCAATTCAGGAAGAGAACAGAAAGAAAGCAAAAATGACATTTCTGAAATAAAATCTCCTTTTGTTTGGGTATTCCAACAACTCTCTTTAGCCGGTATAATTCCACAACAATTCAGGCCAAAGCAGAATGAAGGCAAGAATTATTGTGAATATCATCAGGAGAAAGGGCATAAATCAACTATGTCTGAGTTTAGGGATTTGGTGCAAAATTGATGAACAACAGAGAAATAGAATTCTTTGAAGAAGAACCAGGGAAAAAAGAAGATGATGTTTGCTCATCAGAGGATTCTAAACCTAGTCAAAGAATAAATGATCCTGTGATCATTAATGTGAAATCATCTATGGTGATTCCTGCACCAATAAAATCGAAAGTAGTTATCACCACTCCTCTACCATTTCCATACAAAGATACCCGCAGGGTACCTTGGAATTATACTACCAATGTTTCAATGGTAGGAAGATCTGTTTCTCCAGAAAAAACAGAAGAGAAAAAAACAGTTTGGGTACAACATCGAAGTCTGAAGCAGGAGCGAAGTCGGTTTCTTTACAAGAAGTGGAGATGTTACTCTCCCGAAACATCCAATGCTTCAGAACAAGTGAAAGCAAAAGGAAAAACCATGGTAATACCTCAGAAGGTATTTGAGGATGAATCCCTTCCAATTTAATGAGCCTGTGACAGAAAAACAAGCTCAAGTATTTTTGAAATTCTGAAACATAGTGAGTATAGTGTGGTTGAACAACTACAAAACAACAAGCGAGAATTTCTATTCTTGATCTATTGATGAATTCAGAACACATAGAAATGCTTTGATGAAAATTCTCAATCAAACATTTATCCCTGAAGATATCCCTCAATAACTTGACAGAATTGTGGGACATATAGCCGCTGACAATTACATAACGTTCACGGATGATGAAATACCGGAAGGCGGAATGGGGTCAGTAAAGCTTTGAACATCACGACATTGTCATGGTCATGTGTTGCCAGGAGTATTGATTGACAATGGATCCGCTATCAACTTGATGCCTCTAGTCACACTTAAAGAATGCCTGTGGATCAATCACACATGAAGAGTTATCAGAATGTAGTGCGAGCATTTGATGGTACTCAAAAAGAAGTGCTTGGGAAATGGAAATACCGTTGTTAATTGGTCCAGTCGTGTACAGTATTGACTTTGTGGTGATGGACATCCACCCTACATATAATTGTCTATTAGGGAGGCCATGGATTCATTCAGCAGGAGCGTTCCTTCTTCATTAACATCAGAAATTGAAATTTGTTGTTGATGGACAACTAATATGCGTAGGAGCTAAGAAGAAATCATTGCGTCGGTAACAAGTGATGTTCCATATATCGACACCAATGATGATGCTCTTGAATGCTCTTTCCGAGCTCTTGAATTTGTAAATGCAACCTTATTGCAGAAGGAAGCAAAATTCCATATCCCAGATTGTCTGATTGCACCAAGATGATGGTACAACAACTTAGGCATTGGAGCTAAAGCTGGGAAAGGGTTAGGAAAGAATCTTCAAGGGATTTCAGTTCCTATCAGTATAAAATGAAGAAAGATCGTTTTGGGCTGGGGTTTAAGCCCAATTTTCAAAAAGAACAAAGAGATGAAAAGAGATGTGAAGACAGAAAGACAAAATGAAAGGGGGAGAAATCCTTTGGAAACATGTTTTTCACAGTTGAAGACCACATTCAGAAGGGGGAACAATTAATGTAGAACAGCAGCTTGTTGAAGCTTTAAAGAAGAAAAGTTGACGAAAGATCAAGACATAGTTGAAGAAGCTATGAATGATTATTTATCAACATGATCATGAATGACAACAGACTGGCAAATACTTGGATAGGATTCGCCCATGTTTTCCTGGAGAAACACTCAACAATTGGACCACTGAAGATCTTCCTATAGTTTTTTATTAACGCAGAGTAATTCAGAACTAATCTTTATGTTTAGCTCAAAAATATGAAACTTTTTGTTATCTGTAAAGAAATTATGTTAAATCTAAGAAATTTTCTTTAAAATTTTCAGATGGCAATCATTCTTTACATTTTCTTACATTTTTACATTTATTTATTTCATAATTACTATATTCTTTCGGAAATATGTCGACTTAAATTTGCAGGTGTCACCATGTTAATAGCATGTTTATTCCTAAATTTAATCCAGTGATAAATTTAGAGTAGCCTATGTCTGGAAGAATCAATGGGTGTGAGGATGAACTGGAATGTGATGTTCCTACTGAACTATTAAAATTGGTAGAAAAAGAAGACAACAAATTCTACCCCACAAAGAAGAGATTGAGACTGTGAATTGGGAACAGATGAAGAAATGAAAGAGGTGAAAATTGGTATACTCTGACAATCCAGATAAAAAGAATTGATAAATCTCCTTCAAGAGTTCAAAGATATCTTTGCCTGGTCTTATCAAGATATGCCTAGTTTAAGCACAGATATAGTGATAACAAGCTTCCAATCAATCCAATATAACCGGTCCAACAAAAGCTCAGACGAATGAGGCCAGAAATGTTGTTGCAAACAAAGAAGAAGTGATGAAACAGATCAATGCAGGTTTCCTACAGGCAGCTAAATACCCAGAATGGGTAGCCAACATTGTTCCCGTACCAAAGAAAAATGGGAAAGTTCGAATGTGTGTGGATTACAGAGATCTCAACAAGCTAGTCCAAAAGATAGCTTTCCATTACCCACATAGACACATTGGTGGACAATACTGCGGGGCACGCATGGTTTCATTTATGGATGGCTTTTCAGGATATAATCAGATAAAAATGAATCCTGAAGACATGGAAAAACAACATTTGTAACCATGTGGGGCACATTCTGTTATAAAGTGATGCCATTTGGATTGAAAAATGCAGGGGCAACGTATCAAAGAGCCATGGTAACTTTGTTTCATGACATGATGCACAGAGAGATTGAAGTATACGTGGATGACATGATTGCCAAATCCGAAACTGAAGAAGAACATATTCAAAATCTGAGAAAGCTTTTCCAGAGATTGAGGAAGTATCAATTAAAGCTCAACCCCGCAAATGCACTTTTGGGGTAACTTCGGGAAACTTTTGGGATTTGTGGTCAGCAAAAAAGGAATCGAGATTGATCCAGATAAAGTAAAAGCAATTCAAGATCTTCCACCACCCAATACAAAAAAAGAAGTTCGAGGCTTTTTGGGAAGATTAAATTATATCTCGGTTCATTTCTCAATTAACTGACAAATGTGATCCAGTGTTCAAATTACTTCGAAAGAACAATCCTGAAGTCTGGAATGAAGAATGTCAAGAAACTTTGGATATTATTAAGAATATTTATCCAATGCCCCATTTTAGTATCACCAATGCCTGATAGACCATTAATTCTCTACTTGACGGTCTTCAAAAATTCGATGGGATGTGTACTAGGACAGCATGATGAATCTGGAAGAAAAGAAAAAGCTATTATATCTGAGCAAGAAATTTACCGATTGTGAAATTCGATATCCACCAATACAAAAATTATGTTGTGCTTTGGTGTGGACTACTCGAAGACTCAGACAATATATGTATACCATACTACTTGGTTGATATCAAAACTTGATCCTTTGAAATTCTTAATGGAATCACCAGCTTTGACAGGCAGAATGGCTAGATGGCAGATGTTATTATCTGAGTTTGATATTGTATATGTCAACCAAAAAGCAATAAAAGGAAGTGTAATAGCTGATTTTCTGGCCAAGTGTATCAAATGATTATCAGCCTTTGAACTTCAATTTTCCTGATGAAGATTTGTTGTGCATATCCATGAATGAAGAAGTCATAACAAATGATACATCTGCATTTTGGAAGCTTTACTTTGACGGAGCATCTAATGATTTGGGACGAGGAATCGGGGCAGTGTTAATTTCTCCAGAAAATATTTATTATCCCTTACAAGTAGACTGGAGTTCTTTTGCACCAATAACATGGCGGAATATGAAGCTTGTGTCATGGGATTAAAAGCAGCTATAGAAAGAAAAATCAAATCTCAAAATATATGGAGATTCATCGTTAGTGGTGTATCAATTGCGAGGAGAATGGGAAACAAAAGATCCCAAATTGTTGGAATACCGAAATTTTACCCTCGAATTAGTGAAAGAATTTGAGAGGTTACCTTCAATTATCTCCCTCGAGAAGAAAATCAAATGGCAGATGCTTTGGCTACATTAGCTGCTATGTTTCAAGACTAAAAAAAGTTGATATGATGCCAATCAAAATGCAAGTATATGAAATTCCTGCACATTGTTATAGTGTGGAAGAAGGTAGATGGTAAACCATGGTATCATGATATCTGCAATATATCAAAAATCAAAGTTATCCACCAAATGCATCGGAAATTGATTTTCTTGTGAGAGATTATGTACAGAAGAAGCAATGAAATGCATTGAGATGTTTAAATACCAGTGACGCTCGAAGCATCATTGAAGAAGTACACAGTGGAATATGTGGAACACATGCAAATGGTCTTTCCATGGCCAGAAAAATAATGAGATATGGATACTATTGGGCTACCATGCACACAGATTGCATTGATTATGCAAGGAAATGTCATAAATGCTAGATATATGCAGACAAGATTCATGTACCCCCATCTCCTTTAAATGTAATGACAGCACCCTGTCCATTTTCTATGTGGGGAATAGATGTCATTGGAGCAATCACACCAAAAGCATCGAATGTACATTGCTTCATCCTTGTGGCAATTGATTATTTTACCAAATGGGTTGAAGCTGCTTCATATACTAATATTAAGAGATCCACAGTCTGCAAATTCATAAAGAAAGAGATAGTTTGCCGGTATGGCCTACCAGAAAGGATCATTACAGATAATGCTCTGAACTTGAACAACAAAATGATGACCGAACTTTGTGCACAGTTTAAGATCAAACATGCAAACTCAGTGGCATATCGTCCAAAGATGAATGGGGCAGTTGAAGCAGCAAATAAGAACATCAAGAGAATCATTACAAAGACTACTGAAACTTACAAAGATTGGCACGATAAGTTACCTTTTGCTCTATATGCATACCGAACTACTGTTCGAACATCTACTGGGCAACGCCTTTTTCTTTAGTCTACGGGATGGAAGCAGTCTTACCAATTGAAGTTGAGATTCCATCGCTTTGAATATTGAGAGAAATAAAATTGGATGAATCTGAATGGATCCAAGCTAGATTTGATCAATTGAACCTTATTGAGGAGAAAAGATTGAAAGCTATTTGCCATGGACAGATGTATCAAAAACGGATGATGAAGTCTCATGACAAAAAAGTACATCCAAGAGAGTTCAAAGAGGGTGATCTAGTATTAAAAAGGATCTTGCCTATACATAAAGATTTCCGTGGGAAATGGATGCCTAATTGGGAATGGCCATACGTTGTAAAAAAGGCCTTTTTCGGAGGAGCATTGATCTTAGCAGAAATGGATGGAAAAATTCTGAGAAATCCAATAAACTCGGATTCTGTCAAGAAATATTATGCTTGAAGAGAAAAAAGTGAAAAAAAAAGAAAGAAAAAAAAGGGGTCAAGGTGAAAACCCGCAAAGGGCATCTTGTAACCAAAGGAAGGATTTGAGTTGAAAACCTGAAAAGGCGGCTCAAATGCAGGTTGATATTAGGCATCTGGCAATTGAACTTTCTTAAGATTTTGACAGTTTGGGAGAAACATCACATCTACAAGCATTTCGACAACGTTTGAGATCTTCCAGACAAAAGCTTACATTATTTCTCTAAATTGTGTCAACTTGATTAATTTAGAAATACTTATGCTTATAATTTGTTGAGACATTTGAATTTTTATCATTCTTATGCTTGCCATAACTTTGAATACAATTCTATCTATTTCAAGTTCAATTTATTTGAAATTCAATTTATTTTCGAAATTTCAATTTATTCTTCTATGAATTAACATAATTTTGAAATAATTTAAAGATTTCTGAATATCACTTTATGTTAATACTTTTAAATACATGGAATACAAAGTAAGCCAATCATCACCATCTTAAAGCCGTGGACATCAAGATTGTTACACGAGATGCTACCGACAACAAGGTCGAATCCGCCAAATCTACTCATCAATTGCTCCAACCGATCACCATTCAGTTCTTGCACCTCTATTTTCAAAGATACTAAGACAGTAGAAGGCGATCTTTGCAGCACTGATTCCAGCAAAAAGAAATAAGACATTGATATCACTGGGAAACATGCCTCTATACAGATCCTTGTGTATGGTTTTTAAGGAAACCTAGAAGTATTTCCACCTTATCAGGTTCAAGTGGAGCAACTTTATTCCTTCCAATCCATACTAGATTCCATTTTCAGAACTCATTAAGAACATACTTATGGACACTCGAAGGTGGCTCATTGTCATAAGCTTCAAGAACCTTACAGATCCTTTCTGTCAATTTGGCACTTCCTGTACATGTTTATAAACAGTTCAACTCTGTTCTTGGATCCCAGAAAGGCCATCATTTCTTTGTCAATGGAAAAGCATCAGCACATAGAGGAAGCAAAATAAAGAGAAAATCTGTTCTTAATTGGCAGAATTATGAATATAGCCCTTGTCAGTGTAGTAGCATGAAAATGTTTCGAATCTACAAATTATGGCTTTACATCTAATAAGTAATGTGATATCCCAGTCCAAACCTTATTTGGAAGATGAATGTGCTCATAGCATCTTCTGGAAGTATTCTTTGAGTTATCTAATTTGGTTTGGTAAACCAATTATTGAATTTAGAAGATGAATTTATCAATAGCATCTTCTGGAAGTGTTCTTTGAGTTATCTGATCTGGTTTGACAGAACCAATCATTGAATTTGGAGGATGAATGTGCTCATAGCATCTTCTGGAAGTGTTCTTTGAGTTATCTGATCTGGTTGGACAGAACCAATCATTAAATTTGGAAGATAAATTTGCTCATAGTAGAAATAAGGAGACTCAATAGCATCTTCTGGAAGTGTTCTTTGAGTTATCTGATCTGGTTTGGTAGGAACTACAGAACCAATCATTGGAATTAAAAGATGAACTGCATCATCGTCTTCATTAAGAAGCTTCTTTTCAAAGCTTCTTTTGTTTATTATTTTCCCAAAAATCATAGCCCAGGTTTCGCCTTTTCTTGTAATTGGGATCATCACATAATGGCTTCCCATCTTTTACCGGAAGAAGTGCGTCAGCATCTTTAGTTATTTGAGCAGCACATATAAAATCTATCAATTTTGCAATTGATGAATCTGGACTACATTTCTCCAGGGCTATTTGAAGTTTCAGCCTCTGAGAATCCCATTTTTTTCAAGTATAACAGTTTATTCTCCTCATCAGAATCAGAATTCAAGATTTCTCGGTATTATAAGAACTATCGATATCTGTGAAATCATCTTGAAAGGTCACTTCATAATCAGATGAGTTGTTATCAGAATCAACATGTTGCCTGAATGCAAGCTTTTCAAGAACCTATACTATTGAGTTTTATTCTCAAGAGGTTTTGTGACATTATATCTACATTTGTCAAAGATGATAGATTCTCTGATTGGAAGAAGAAAGATCTATTGGGTTTTTACAATTGAAGAAATACTCAATTCACCAATCTGGAATCAAATAACTTAACATGCATGCATCATATTTAGGTGTTTGCAAAAATAGGTACATTTTCATTCATTTTCATCCATACTGAATTTTTAACAGGAATTTCAAAGATTTTAGCAAATATTTTGAGTCCATAATGATGGATCAGCTTTTCCAGAAAGAGTTCATAATGAGAAGAACTCATCTGAAGAAGGAAGAAGAAGTTCATAATGAGAAGAACTTGTTCAACTTTTCGCTTGAATTCATCATTCGATGAGTCAATATTTCCAGTTCGAGTTCATAATGAGAAGAACTCATCTGAAAAAGGAAGAAGAAATTCATAATGAGAAGAATTTGTTCAACCTTTTGCTCAAATCCATCTCTTGATGGATCAGCTTTTCCAGAAAGAGTTCATAATGAGAAGAACTCATCTGAAGAAGAAAGAAAAAGTTCATAATGAGAAGAACTTGTTCAACCTTTTGCTCAAATCCATCACTTGATGGATCAGCTTTTCCAGAAAAAGTTCATCATAAGAAGAACTCATCTGAAGAAGGAAGAAGAAATTCATAATGAGAAGAATTTATTCAACCTTTTTTCATCATTTGAGGGATCAACATTGCCAGGTAGAGTTCATAATAAGAAGAACTCATCATCTGAAGAAAGAAGAAGAAGTTTATAATAAGAAGAACTTGTTCAACTTTTCGCTCGAATTTATCACTCGATGGATCAACTTTTCCAGAGAGAGTTCATCATGAGAAGAACTCATCTGAAGAAAGAAGAAGTTCATAATGAGAAGAGCTTGTTCAACCTTTTGCATGATTCTATCATAGAAAGAGATATATCATCATCAGCATTTCTAGAAGGAGTTCATAATGAGAAGAACTCATCTGAAGAAGAAGAAGTTCACAATGAGAAGAGCTTGTGCAACCTTTGCTAGATTACATCACAGAATGAGATAAATTGTCATTCCCAGCAGAAAGTTCATAATGAGAAGAACTCATCTGAAGAAAGAGAAGAATTTATTCAACATCTCCATTATGATCAAGTGAAGCCAAATGGATAAAAAATTATTATCTTTTCATCTTTGCCCTATTCCTGTTAACACAAGAATGAGCAAAGAGGGGCAGCTAAAGATACTAATTTTTTACCCATATTGATTTATTATTATTATTTTTATTATTATTTATTATTATTATTATTATTATTATTATTATTATTATTAAATATATTAAATACATATATAAATATTATTAAAAATAATTAATTACAAACCAATTTTCTGGCCCAAACCAAACTGAAACCCAAAAACATTTAGGGTTTCAGTTAGGGTTTCCTAACCCTAATCCCTAGCCGCCTCTAATCCAGCCGCCTCTGCCTCCAGCCGCCTCTGCCTCCACCGCTGCCACGTCCCAACCGAAGGCACCAGAAGGTCGGCCGTAACCGCACACGTATTTCCCAAATGGTGAGTCACCACTGGAAGTCCGGTGACTCACCGAACTCTATCCTTCGGACCGGTCCGAGATGAGCACCGGTGATGGCTATAAAGCCATCACCCAACCTGCAAAAAAAAAGGAGAACGGAGACAGAGACAAAGAGAGACAGAAAATACACGGAGAGGAGATAAAAACAAAGAAACAAGATAAAAAAAAACTACTACCAACGATCTCAGCAGCAAAGAAACAGAAAAGAAAGAAAAAGGAAGAAGAGAAACTTACCGAGGAAGCCCCGACCACCGGATCTCACCAAAACATTCGAAAAACCGAAGGTACTTTTGTAGATTTGCTCCGATTAGGAGCTTTTTAAGGAAAAAGAACACCGGAAACGCCCTTAGGACGTTCCGATCTATTTAACGGTGTAAAAAATAAAATTTTCCGGCCACCGGATGCGGTGACCGGCGGTGATGGTCACGGCGGCAGACGGTTGCCGTCTGGTGACCGGCTTCCCTCCGATGAGGGAAGCTAGAGAGAGGCCAGAGAGAATTCTGGCTCTCTCTCTGCTTGAGAGAGAAGGGCCAGCCGTTTTGGACATTATATAGTCCTTCCCGAACGACGTCGTTTCGGGAAGGACTATGCGTGTAATTAGATAATAGTTAAACCCCGTCCGAAGCCATTCCAACTTGTAAACTTTACATTCTAGTCACTAAATCGAATTCATAATATTTTTAATTTGATCTCGAAATTTTAATTTTATTTATTTTAGTCCTTTTTGTTAAAATAATATATTTAGGATAAATAATAGAATTAATCCCTTAACTTTAATAAATAATATTTTAATCCCTAGTTTATATTTTTAATTTATTTTATTCTAATATCCTAATTTTAGATAAGTTTATTTTAGTCACTAAAATTATAGAATAAAGAAATAGCATGTTTAATCCCTATAATTTTGATTAAGTATGAATTAGGTTTTTAATTTTATTTTTACTATAATTTAGTCATTTATTTTAAATGTTTTCATTTATTTTATTGCTTTTAAATATATAGCTCCAATTGTATTTTTTATTTTAATTTTACTTATTTATATATTTAAATATTTTTATTATATAGTCATAAATATATATATAATAAATAAATATTTATTTCAAATAAATTATTTTAATATTTATTTTTAATATCGAAGAAAAGGACAGTCTTAATACAACTGGATGTCCTATTCTGATATTTTAAAATTAAATATTATAAAAAAAATTTATTATTTAATTTTATCAATATCAAAGAAAAGAGTTGTCTTAAGGCACCTAGAAGTCCTTTTCTGATATTTTTTAAATAAATATTTTTTTATAATTTTGAAATAATAGGATTATAAATTAAATATATTTTAAATTTTTATTATTTTTAATAGAGACAATTTATAATTAAAAAGTACCAATTTTGGGCGTTGTAGGGGTGCTAATCCTTCCCTAAACGTAATCGACCACGAATCCCTTTTTATTATTAAAAAGAACGAATTTTTGGTTATAAACGCAGATCAGTTCATTTTTTAATTGGTGTTTTCTTAAAACTCTTTTAAAAAATAATTTTTAGGTATTCGACCTACCTGACCCAAAAGGCCGATGGCGACTCTCAAATTATTTTCAAAACTATTTATTCACATCACTTTTCCCACAAAATAAATTTTTCGTGCCCGGACGAAAACCGGTTACGACAACATGTAAGCACATATTTTCTTATCTTATAACTTATGTTACCTATGCCTGTAATTTTATGACTTATTGTTAAGTAACTCAAATAACATTGTATTATTACATACTTTATTTCATAACCATATATTCACTTAGATAACATATCACATATACACTCATACAATCAAGCATACATACATTTCATATTAATCACATACTTCATGTACTATACTATCGAATAGACTTATCGCAAGTCAATTTCCATATAATCCTATGCAATAAGATACACTCACCTTGGCTTCACTATGTTTCAATCCACTTTTATGATTTCCTTTTCTTTCGATCGAATCTTAATTTGATGATCGTTCCGAAACTTGTTCGTGCTCGATATCTACATAATCATAATTTCCAAGATGATTATTAGAATCCTAAACCTTATAATTCGATGTTAATAACTTAAACTAATTCATTGAACTATAATTCACTTTTTCCTTTAGGAGTGCATCGATGAACTATGGATGCATCAGTACACAAATTAGGTTCGAAATTCCCATGCATCGATGCACCCCTTAATGCATCGATGCACCTTCAAAATTTATCTTAGTGCATCGGTACACACTCATAGTGCATCGATGCACCAGCCCAGAATAGACTATTTCATCTGAAAATTCCATAACTTTTCATTAAATTTCCTCATATAAAACTCCTTTTATACCACTAAACTCAACTACAACCATTTTAACTAACTTTTATCATTCCAATACCTTATTATCTCCCATATCTCGTCCAAATTCTTAAAGCTAAGAATCATACCAAATTTTTAATATGTTCTAAATTCAATTCTATCACTTCATGTCTCTTAATTAAGTTGATGACAAGTAAAATTTATCTTCCAATTTGAGTAATGAACTATATTCCAAGATTTCATTTGAAAACTCTTAATCTTTAATCTCTCCTAACTCCACCATCATTTTCTTTTAAGATGATTTAAGCTTTCTTTAAGCTTAATTATCATCTAATGATCATAAACCAACCTTGAATTCAACAAGAAATTAACTAACAAGAGGGCTTACCATTACAACCTTGGTTCACGATGGAGAGAAAGAAGAAAGATGAAGAGAACTCTGGAATTCCCTTTTCCCTCTTCCCACGTGGTTTCCTTATCTTATAAGGGAAAATAAAAATCTTCCTTGTTAAATGACCATTTTACCCTTTACTTCATTTAATAATTACCAACAATCCCTAAAAAAATTTACAAATAAGTCTATACATTTTACAATCTTTTGAAATCATACTTCAAAGTTTCAAAAATTCCATTTTAGTTACTAACCCTGATTTTGGTATATTACATATACGGTCGTTCATCAACATATGATGAATTTCGTGGGTTGCACACTTAGTGCCTATTGTACAAATAGTACTGATATACCAATGCAACATATATGTAACACCCCCACATCCGACCTGAATCCGAGTATGAGGTGTCACGTTGACTTTTCAAACAATCACTTTTACAAAAGAATGAAAAATTTCAAATTTATTAAAATAATTAATTACAAAACATATCAGAGCGTAAATTATTCAAATCACTTAATTACATGCCAACTATATACATTAAACAAAATACATACTAATCATTTCTTTTCTGATTTGATTCGTGGAAAGGAGAATCTGACCTGTCTTGCTCTTCTTCGTTTCTCTTCTCGCTTTCTGTAACCTATGTGTGAAACACTCATACGCTAAGTCGATGACTTAGTAAGGCATATGCATGGACACTCTATAATATCACATCATACATAATTACATAATAATTCATATAACAATTGCATACATATAAATATATATTATCATTATCATGATTCACATCTTTATTATTATCATTCATTCCTTTAATCTTGTGGTCTTGTCCCTAATACTCATACACATCATATCATATCATATCATACATTTGACCAATCAATACCCACATCATCATATATACATCATGTAATACAATTCATATTACAAAAACGTATACATCACACGAGTATGTTTATTATTATCTTTTTGTTAGCCCATGTACATATGTGAGAACTAAAGATATGTGAGTACAATGAGGTGTTGCACTATGCTGTTACCACAGCTCATATAAATGCACCGAAATACCACGTAGAATTGCACCGAAGTGCTACGTAGAATTGCACCGTAGTGCTATATAAAATGTCCATAAGGACCACATAGAAATTCCTTAAGAATCATATACATATGCCAAGGACCAAGTATGTGTCTCAAAGGACCTTATAAATGTTCCAAAGTATACATATATGTCCCGAAAGACCGCGTAGACCCTCGACTCTTGGCATGCCAACTATACCTCTAGCTCTCGTGACACATAACATGGGCACTAATATTTATGTTTTCACACATTCACATATACACATAGTCTCATAGTTCTTTCACATAACTCATTATCGTATTTTCATAAGATCACACATAGTCACATAGTTAATTTCCATATAATTCACATAATTCACTTACACATAGATCATTTCCATACCTAAATCATATAACACCTAAGTCTTCCTCATAAAGTTATACTATATGTTCATATAATCTCATATTATTTTATAAGTAGATACTCATCTTGTCTCACTTTTCTATTTACTAACATAATTATTTATACCATAACATATAATTTATATCACTTATTTAATATTATTTATATACTAAGTTAATCTATTTATTTAGTTCAATTTCACATAACTCCTATACCATAGTTTCCTTTAAGTATATACTTCTTCCCTGTAACACTTATCTTATAATTTAGTATCATCATTTATATTTATGTCCCCTAATTTATATACTATTCTCATAAAGTCTCATAACATTTCTTGTATAATCACTTATACCATATAATCTAACTTATACTTGATTATCTTATGTTCACATATATTTATGTCAAATGATTCCTTAGTTTATAACTTTTGTCATATGTTCATTTCCTTCCTCATATCCTTATCTCATAACTTATTTCATATTCTTATATAATCATATAAATCATTTGCACTGTTTCACATAACTTATCACACTACCCTGTACTTACACAAATCATATAACATACATAATAACATGTCAACACATAAATTCATGCACGCATATAAATTATCACAAACACATACTTCTATATATGAATTCATGTATTTAACTATTGTAAATAGACTTTTCGCAAGTCTTATTTCCCATTAAACATTATATACTAAATAATGTGCACTCACCTGGCCTCACTAGTCAATATCAATTCCTTATCATACATATAATATACATATCAGCATTCCACTTGGCATACTCTAATTTTCATTCTTAAACTAAAAGAAAGATATTTCCATTTTCCCTTTGAAGTGTATCGGTATACACTATAGGGTATCGATACATCCCTCAACTGAGGTATTGGTACATTGCCTATGTATCGATACCCAAATTACATTCGAAATTTCTCGTTTCAAGGGGGTATCGATACACCATGAAGATGTTCTTCAAAATTGGTCTTAGTGTATCAGTACCTGTTGAATGGGTACCGATACACCCTTGCCTAGAAATTGATTTTGAAGCACAAAAATTCATTCTTTTTAACTTCAACTCTTCATGTTTCATCCCCTTTCATATACTAAACTCAAATACACCTACTTAAGCTCATTTATATTCATTCAATACGTCTTTAACTTCAAAATTCTATCATCCATATGTAATTCAAGAATTATACCAACTTTGCAATATGTTCAAATTCCAATTCTAACACTTCATATTTCTTAATTCACCCATTGACAAGTCAAATTCAACTTCAAAATCTATTCACTCTTTCTATTTCAATAATTCACTTAAAACTCATTTTTCTTAATTTCTCATAACTTGTTAATCTTTGAGTTTTAAGCCACCTAAAGCTTTCCTTAATCTTTCTTAACATCCCAAGAATAAAACTAATTCAAAACTTATAAGAATTAACCAATTGAAAGCATTCTCACCTTTAGAAATGAGCTCACGGTGGAGAGGAGGAAGAAAAAGTCCCCATCTCTAGACTTTTCCTTTTCCCTTATCCCATTCCACGTGTTTCCCTCTCCTTAAAAAGAGAAAATAAAAAATCTTTTCTCAGAAAAGACTATAATACCCTTATTATTTTCCAATTTTACTATTAAATCTTCACAAAATATTTTATAATTTAGTCCTTGAACTTTTCAATCTTTTGAAATCATTCCTCACAGTTTCAAAAAATTCTATTTTAGTCACTAACCCTGATTTTGGGATATTACAATATGCCTTTAACAACATGCATCTATAACTCTTAATGTACATAGTAAATGCACTCACCTAGTATGCCTCGTTAGTATGCTTTAAAGATGTTCAGCTATTCGGTAACTTTATCTTTGCTCTTTTTCTTGCTTGACTCGGGAGCTTGGTTACGATCTACACAAGCATCCATTAAGTACATATACCATACCAATGTTAGTATACTCTCTAACATTTATACTTTTAATAATACTTAAAAGTAGTATTATATTCAATTTCTATCAAAATTCGTCCTATTTTAATTTTTTAGACTCAATAGTATCGGTACCCCTACTATAGTATTGATACTTCTATACTATGGTACCGATACTCCCTTGCAGTATCGATATCGTTTCTACATTCTAGAATCCATGGTATCGATACCTTCCTCATAGTATCGATACCCACATCAGTATCAATACTAATTCCATCAGTATCGATATTGTTCAACTGATTTCCCCAAATATAGACCTATAGTATCGGTAATATTCTTCCAGTACCGATACCCTTACCCATATATTTCATTTTTCAGCTTGATTTTTACCCAAATTTGGTCAAATTACCTTATTTTTACCTCTAACAATACTACTAAACTCTTCTTTACTTATCCCAACTAACTTTCCTTCATTTAGCTTCTTATAACATCTAAAATCTCCAAAGAACATCTCAAACCAAGAATCATACCACTTTTTCTAAAATGTTTTTAATCACATCCAAGGCTTCTAATCTCTTATTTACTTCTTTGACAAGTCAAATATACTAGTAAACATCAATAAAAACTCATATCCTAACATATCATTCAAAAACCCATTTCCTTCAATCTCAAATATTTCACTAATCTCTTAGTTTTAATCATCCTTAAACTTTCCTTAAGCCTCTATATCACTTAAGATTTCAAAACTTGTTCATAAACTAAAGAATAAACTAACTCAAAGAAAACTTACCTTGGATATGGAGAGAGCACGTGAACACAGGAAGAAGAAGAAGAGATGACTTAGTTTAGTTTTAACTTTCCCTTTTTTCCCTTCTTAATTCCTAATAAAATGAATTTTAAATTTATTTCCCCTTATAGGACCAAAATGCCCTATTTATTAATTCATTGTTACTAATTGGTCTTAAACACTATTTTTAAGTCATTTCTTATCCTTTATCATTTATTTAAATTAATCCTCAAATTTTAAATTTTTTCAATAAAGTCACTCACCTGATATTTGGAGTATTACACTTTATCTACACCAAGATGAACTACTTTGGTATGCTATTGCCTTGATTTTGTGAATATAGAGAGACAATACTATATTTTGTTATTACCCAAGGGAATCAGAGAATGACGAGAATTGAAGGAATAGAAATAGAGATTAAGAGAAGAAGATTTAGAGACGAAAGAGAGCTTGAAGAAGAGAACAATTTCATTCACTTTTTAGATGATTTCATCTTAGTTCAATATACGTTTTATTTGTTAACATTGTACCAATTGTAACAATTTACCAATTGGCAATACAACTTTCTAACATAATTCTTCCCCTGCAGGTGCTACTGGCATGATTCTTTCCCCTGATTTGGTTAGATTTCTAAGCTGCTCATTTGGTCCATTAGATAAGGGACTAAGCGCTTCTAATTTTGTGTTCCTAATTACCCTAATTTTCTCAATTGAAATCCCTAACCCTACCTTCAATTCTCCCAATTCTCCCCTACCTTCTTCGAATGTTTCTATATCTCTGCTACTCATGACAATACCCCATCAATGAAAGGATCCTTGTCCCCAAGTATCAAAGCTTAGGAATTTTGATTGAAGTACAATATAATTTACTACATTGAAGTTTTCCAGTCCTAAATTCATCCACTACACCTAATTGTGCTTATTCTCCCTACATTTGTTGAGCACCATAGAATTATAGAACCTTGTTTTCAACTTTAATCTCTTTCAAAGAGCAAGTAAGATTTGATGGTAAGACTTGAATTTCAAGTAAACTCGTTCCCAACCTTCAAACTTCTATAATTGCAATTCTGCTTTGTGCCTTCACACCCTATGCCTTTAACATTTTATTCATGTTTTCCTTGGGTTTGAGAATTAAGTGAACTATAGATTGCCCACGATTTTTCCTTCTTATGGTTGAAGCCCAATAGTTCATGCTCTTTGATTCTTACTTCATCTTTGCTACCTTCAATGTTGACTTCCCTTATACTTATGGCATTTCCCTCTCTTTGAGATTATCCTTGTGCTGGTGGTTGTCTTAAGTGCAATAAACCAACTAAATTATTCTCTGTAATATCAGCTAAAGCACTGCGCCTAGTATGTTCTTGTTTCATAGTCACATCAGTGAAAATAATTTGGTCTGGTTGTACTCCTTGTGCAGCAGTATACGCTCGCAGTCTCATTTTGCCAGCAATTGGAAATCTAAGGAGCCAAAGTGCAAAAATAAATTTATCTTCTAGAAGACCATAATCAGATTGCTTGTACTGAAAAGTTGGATCCAACACATCATGATTTTCCTGCTTATAATCATTCAAAAAATAGCAATGAGGGAGATGGACAAGCTTCTCAGAATAAATGTGTGCATAGCGCAAAGGAGAAACAAACTCATCAGTGACCAAGTAATCAATGTAAACTACCCCAATAGTCTCAGGTAATCCCATATATGAGATATGTACATGTGTTAGCTGCATAGCAAAAATTTCATTCCTTGCACCCTTAGTATAACCATTCATGTTGATAAGGATCTGTACTCCATCCTCATTTATCATTTTGGCAATTACATCTATAAAATGCTCGGCTTCATACTGGATACGCTGTCTCTATTCAGTACCATCATTTGGACTCAAGGTATAGCAAAATACCTCAACATTCTCTCTATTGTGCATGCCAAATATTGATCCCATGAGGTGTGACAATGAATGGTTACCAAAGTCACTGCTTACATAACCGACCTTTAGTCTCCCATTTCCACTATTAACCTTGATAAGAATTGGTGCATGATGATTGAAAGGAGAAAGAGCAAAACGTGATGTAATTATGGACCAATGAGCAGCATATTTAAGGCTTATATCAAGGGCAAGCATTGGATCAGTAACACGTGTGCTCACATGGACAGAATTGGTGAAATGCAAGGCTATGTTCTTGTCATAGATTTGGTGAGTTGATATTCCAGACTCAAGTTTTGAAACTCTTGTCCATATTTTGTATGCAATATTTTGTTTCCATAGGCCCCTTGAAGATGACCCCATAGCAAGCTCATCATCAATAGCGCAAATAGGAATTCCAAGAATTGATGTCACGTCTTTAGTCCAATCTAAAATTTTTATTGCATCATTGAGGAAATTCAGGTGCTCAATGTCTTGATTATCATCCTTGCTAGCACCGATAGAGTATGTTGTATTAGTGGAACTGGGAGCAGCACTTCCGTATGTTTTAATCTCAATGGAAGGCGATTCTTCAATCTTCAAACCACATGCATCAGGATCCCCATCCAATAACTCAAGCAAAGCTTTTTGCAATTCAGGATTTGAACTTGTTTGTTTCAAAGCATGTTTAACAGCAATAAAATTTTCCTCAAGCTTCATGGGTTGATCGATCGAGCCCTCAAAATGTCCTGCAAATGAGTAAGTATGAGACATCGAAATTACTTTTGCTTTCTTTGATCGATAATGGTTCATCCTCTATCCGGTATCATAATAAGTGACCGTTCTCCTTCTCAACTCTTCTGGAAATTGCATTTGATTTTGAAGAAGTATCTGTTTCAGATTCAGATCCTCTGGGAGACCTGCATTTGTAATAAAAGGGTTGTTACAAAGATAATTAAAGTCGACACAGAAAAGCTTATTTTACTTTGAAGAAAATAAAAGCTGAAAGACTTTATAAATTTAAAGAGAGGGAATAGAAAGAGTAAACAAAAGGGAAGAGTTTAATGGTGGGTTTATTAATTACCTTTTTAATATCCTTTTAATAATGAATTTAATGGTGGGGGTTTTAGATGCAGAAGATTCAATTTTGTGCTTAATGGCGAACTAATTAACGGCAAATATTTGATGTTTGAAATATTATAAATAACAATTAAAAGCCTAATGTTTCAGTGGAGGGGAAACAAAAGGGGAGAGGAATTCTGATCAGAGCCCAAAGACAATAAAATAGTCTTTTCACATGCAATAAATTCCAATTCTCGCTCTTGTTTCATGCAACAGTTTTCATATTAATCTTCCTTCAAGCAATAAACAATAAAATAAAGTTTGTTTAATAAAATGTATCAAAGTGTTTGATCCCATGTCGACTTCAAAACCAGTTACATTACTATTCTCCATTTTCCTGGTGCTGCTATCAACTGCACATGGATTCAACATCACCAAGATCGTTAAGCCGATCCCCAATTTCAGCATTTTCAATTCCCGTTTGAGCGGTACAGGGTTAGCGGCAGAAATCAACTGCTTGTGGTTTGCTGACTATCATTTGCGGTCCTTCAATTACTTAGAGAAAATGATGTGAAGAAAATCTTAAGCTTCATTGTGGTGTACGGTTACTACTATCTGACGAAGCTGAGGGCGTTGACGACCAGGACGACCCTCCCCCACGCTTTACAAAGGAGCTAACTTGACTGCCAACTACTATGGGAATGGTATGATTACATTTAGGGTGTGTTTGGTTGGGGGAATGTGAGATTCTCATGGAAATGGAATCCACATTCCCCCGTTTTGTTGGTCGGGAATGTTATTCCCGGTAATCTTACATTACCAATAGTGAATTTTTTTTGGTATATTAACGGGAATGTCATTACCTCACTTTCCTTAGGTATTATTGGATTACAGGCGTTTTGGACTAAAATGCCCTTATATTTTTTTTCAAAAATATCCTTATTCTGTCATTGAATAATAAAAATTCTACGAATGTTAAATTACAAATTTATCCTTAAACTATTTTAGATTTACAAAAAAAAATATAATTAAAATTTTATATGAAGTTCAGGGGTTAAAATAAAATTTTACCCTTTCATTAAACATTTTTATATTTTCAATTTTGTAAAAAAATTATATAAATTTTATGAATTTAAATTTTTAAAGAAAATATATAAATATTTTCCAGCTTGTTAAAAAAACAAATATATAATAAGAACAATTTTATCAAATATACATTCCAATAATATTTTATTCCTTTAACCAAACACAGTAATCTTACATTCCTACTAAACCAACCAAACACAAACTATAATATTCTCAGTAATCATATTTTCTGGTAATCTTTTATTTCCATTGATAATCTTACATTCCGTGAACCAAACGCACCCTTAGAGCGGCCGATTCAGGTCCCGGTATGGATGTCAAGTGTCTCGGCTATGTCCATGCTCAACCCCATAGCATTTCAATTTTACAGATTGCTGATGTCATAAGGCTTGGCGGATCCGTTTCGTCGCAGTAACTACTGTCACTTCTTGATCCGGTTGTCGAAGGCGTCAAAAATAAATTCTGCTTAAAGTAACTTATAGTAGTGATAAGCATGGTCGAGATCACGGAAAAAGTGATGAGAGATAAATAAATAGAGGGGTTTGTGCTTGTAAGAATTGAAAAGATTAAGAAAGCAATTTAAAATAGAAAGGAAATTAATATGAAGATTGATTCTTATTTATATAGATTTTGGTATATTAATTTAAGACTTAAATCATTGATCACAAAAGATGAATTTGCATTAATCTAAATAGCTTGGTTATAGACCAACATAGAAAAGGGCATACATAATTTAATCCCACTTAATTAACCGATGATCACCAAGAAAAATTAATGACTACTTCTTTTATTGTCAAGATTAAAACTCTTAGAAAAAACACATAAAAATTAAAACTTAATAATAACTTTATTGTATTAAGAGACTCATCGTATATAAAGTATCAAAGCATTAATATGTTAATTTATCAAGAATATGAATTCATACCTTTAAACATATTTTCTAAGTTATTTACTACTCGTATCAAGAATGACATGATGGATTATTGCAAATAAAGATGAATAAACTGAAGAATAGCATGCAAAGCTTATAAATCAATATATACTTACAAAGTGAAGAAGATCATAAATATATTTGGGATAGACGAAGAAGATGAAAGAATAAAATATCTTACTAAAAACTTGTATTAATAATCTTGAAAAACCCCTAACTAGGAAAAAAAAGTTTAACAAGTTATAGAGGGATATCAACTAAGAAGAAATATTGAATGTTTTCTATCTCCCCTCGT
Source organism: Hibiscus syriacus (assembly GCF_006381635.1). Taxonomy (NCBI): domain Eukaryota; kingdom Viridiplantae; phylum Streptophyta; class Magnoliopsida; order Malvales; family Malvaceae; genus Hibiscus; species Hibiscus syriacus. The sequence goes on from NW_024062703.1 coordinate 842,715, forward strand.
GATCATATTTATAATAAAGTCAATAGGGAAAATAAGCTTATATTAATACAATTCAAAATCTAGTCCTACGAGATAAAGATATAAGTTTAGTTTTAGTAAGATTCTACTTTCTTGGATTCTTTATTGAGGCTTGTCAAAACTCCAAAATATCCAAGACCAACGCGAGCAACAATGCACCATCTTCACCCAAGACCAAACCGAGCAACAATGCACCAAAGGCTAAACCAAGCAGCAATGCACCACCTCGGTCAAACGCTAACACAATCAACAATGCACCATCTCCATTCAAGGTTAAAGCTAGCATTAATGGATCCAATTCTCAACCAAGCATTAATGTACCATATGAAGCCCCATCTGAATCGAATTCGACTGCACCCCTGATCGTTTCGCCACCGATGGAGTCTAGTGATGAGGGTGACAATGTGCAGCCTTGAGCAGCATCGCTACCTAAAACATCTAGCAATACACCACCAGCTCCGGCTACTTCTGTTCAAGTTCCAGGTCCTGCTAAATCCACTGCACCAGAATGCATAAGCTCTGGGAATTATCTTGCTTCCATCCTTATGGTTCTCATTGCGACTCGATTCTTCTTTAACATTGATAGATTGATTAGTTTGTTTTCATGGGTTTTAATCTTTGGGTTGTATTCATCTACCATGATGACATATTCTAACCTATCATGATGGCATTTTTCAATCATCGTTACTCGATTCCACAAATCTCAATGCGTTAAAAAAGGATTCTCTTTGTATGCATTAGTGGCAAAAAGTAATACTATTATCAATAGAGTTTAATATGATAATATAGTGATTAATTTTATATTATATCAAATCTTCGAATCTAACGCATCTAAACAATGGAACAACTCGTGAAGAAAATAAAACCCAGATTTTTAAGAACCAAGTTGATCTAACGGTGAAAACCAACAAATGAGGAAATTTTATTTCGAAACTAAAAAAATTAGATCTGTTTTTCCCATGTCAAATATTCCATAGCAGCACGAACTAACTTACCCCATTAGTTAAAGGAATTGCTATTGTTATTAGAGGTCGTGTATGAGCACCAACGGCTGCAACAAGATGATTAAACATTCATTATCAAATGATTGAGAATATTTAGAACAAACAGTATTACTTTATAATCACCTTAATCAAAAAAATATTTCATAGCAGTACCATAAGATTTGTAAATCCATTTTCATTAAGGATATCAATGGCATCCATGGCCATGATAATAGAACAGTCTTTCGCTTTGATTAGAGAGCCCGAAGACAAGATCTCATGGTCTTCTCTAACCTTATTTTAGCCGAAATTAACTCCAAACCCTAAAAATAGACTTTTTTCATTGCGAAGTCACATGCTATAAAATCCAATTGTCGCAGCTCTTGTTTGATGCAACAGTTTTCACAGTAATAATCTTCAAGAAATAAACAATAAAATAAAGTGTGTTTAATAAAGTATATCAATGTCGACTTCTCAACCAGTTACATTCTTCTTCTTCCTGGTGATATTATCAACTGCACATGGATTCAACATCACTGAGATCCTTCAGCCGTTCCCGCATTTCAGCATTTTCAATTCACGTTTGAGTGGTACAGGGTTGGCGGCGGAGATCAACGACATGATATCTGTGACGGTGCTTGTGGTGGCCGACGATCAGTTGCGGTCCTTCAATTACTTAGCGGAGGATGAAGTGAGGAAAATCCTGAGCTTCCATGTGGTGTACGGTTACTATGATCAGACGAGGCTGAAAGCGTTGACGGCCAGGACGATCCTCCCCACGGTTTACCAAGGATCTACCTTGACTGCCAACTACGACGGAAATGGTGCGGTTAGCTTTAGATCAGCCGATTCAGGTCCCGAAATGGATGTCAAGTTGCTCGGCACTGTCGAAGCTCAGCCCCATAGCATTTCCGTTTTACAGATTGCTAGTACCATAAGGCTTGGCGGACCGCCTTCAGCTCCGCCGCAGCAAGTACCATCACTTCATCCTCCGTATGCTGCTCCGAAAGCTTCCCCTCCTAGGAAAATGTTAGCGCCAGCACCAGCTCCTGTGGCTAGTACTCAAGAGAAGAAGTCTACATCCCCAAACCCTACCCCAATCCCTTCTCCATCCCCGCCCCCGAAGCCAACTCCTTCTCCGGCACCGGCATCGACCCCAAAGCCAACCCCATCTCCTACCCCATCCCCGAAGCCAACTCCTTCTCCAGCACCGGTATCGGCCCCTAAGTCGACCCCATCTTTGGCCCCGGCTCCAAAGCCGATCCCATCTCCAGCCCCGACACCGACCCCTACCCCTACCACTACCCTACTCCTCCCCCAGCCCCGACTCTATCCGAACCATCTACGAATAAAACAAGCAAAGCCCCGGGTGCATCCCCGCGTCGTCGACGTAAAACTAAACCAAGCAACAATGGACCATCTTCATCCAAGACCAAATCGAGTAACAATGCACGATCTACACCCAATGCTGAACCAAGCAACAATGCACCACCTCCATCCAACGCTAACCCAAGCAACAATCCACCACCTCCACCGAAGGTTAAACCAAGCACTAGTGCACCACCTCCATCCCAGTCTAGACCAAGCATTAATCCACCATCTGAAGCTCCATCCAAATCGAACTCGAGCTCGACTACACCGTCGGTCGTTGCGCCGACAGAGGACTATAGTGACGAAGATGACAATGTCCAACCTTCAGCAGCATCGCCGCCTAAACCATCTAGCAATACACCACCACCGGCCCCAGCCACTACTGTTCATGCTCCAACTCCCGCTAAATCTACTGCACCCGAAAGTATAAGTTCTGGGAATTATCTTGCTGCAATCCTTATGATTCTGATTGCGGCTCGGTTCTTGTTTAACATTGTTTGATATATTGGTTGGTTGTTTCTTGAATTTTAATCTTTGGGTTGTATTCATCTACCATGATGACATTTTCCAATCTTTAATAAATTCGAGTTGCGAATCATTACTCACTCCACAAATCTCTAATCACATGAAAAAAAGAACATTCTCTTCGTTCACAATAACAATAAAAAGATAAACATGTAATATTAATAAATTAGATATTGATAGTTATAAAAAGAAATAAATGTGCAATACGTATCTTCGACATCTTGAATTGATCGATAAATACATTATTTTATCTTATCAGCTAATGACTCCCCGATCTTGTTATATAGAACTCGATAGAATGGTACCTCCAAACCATAACATTTTCTCCTTTAATGGTACTAATTAGACACATCTTCAATTTAGGTAATAGTTAAATTTGATTTAATGATTCAATATCAAATATTATTAATTAGTTTTTTTGTTCGTTAATCAAAATTAAATTGATTCTATAATTTAATGACTAAATAAGCAATTCATTCAAATTTTTCTAATAATAATTATGTTTATTTTTATCATTTGATGTTTAAATTATACTCATTTTAATATTTATTTATTTTAAACTTAAACTATCATTTCTATCACAATTTACCTTTAAAATGTCATTAAAATATGACACATAAGGTGTTCTCGTTGATACTTAAATTATTATTTATGTTGTGTGTTTTATTTATTTAAATTTTAACTAAAGAACGTGAAAGTAAATTTAATCTATTGTGGATGGAAAAGGTCTACTGTTAATCCATCCACCTTTAGAAACGAACAAACGAACAAAAACAATTAAACGAACGAATTTTTTTTATCCGTGTTCGTTCATTAAGAAATTTATTAAGTCTATATATTTTAAATGAGTTTGGAGGACATAAACGAACGGATTATCGAACGTTCACGAACTTAAATGAACGAACGAGTCTTTTGTTCGTGTTCATTTATTTAATTAAACGAACATAAAATCTTGTTTATGTTCGTTCGTTGAATAAACGAATATAAACGAACTTCTTGATCAAACGATTCACAAATAGTTCGTTGAACAATCGATTCCTTTACATGCCTAATGTCGTGACCAACCCTTAAGGAAGTCTCTATTCATAAAAGTCATTGATAAAAGTCATTGTTGCACAAGAAATGTTGATAACTGCCTAATAAACATTAAATTCTCTTCCAAGCTATATATAGGGTTCTGATCTAATTATAATGAATCGCGGTTTCTCTGCTGAGGTTTTTCCGTTTCATTCCTCTCTTTCTTTCTTTTTTATCTTTTCCACGATCTTTCGTTTGCATTTTGTTGTCCGATCAACTTGTTTCTTTTGTGATTATAGTTCGGAATCTTGAAATCTGTGTTGAAATGTTAACTGCATTGCAAGAAGCACCTTTGTTTTTGAAGAGATTTACGTGATTTGTTCTGTTAATTATTCGTTTTGTAGATTTGGATCCTGCGATTATATTGTTGTCTCTATAATGAAACTAACTTCTGATGATTTAATCTTGTAACGTTTTGGATCAATAAATCTTATATTTATTGAATAAGTTTACATTGAATTTAGATTGGAGAGTGATATATTCTTTTGTTGCAGCAGGAAATAGTTTGAATGTGTTTTGTATTGAAAAGAATAGAAAGGAAGCTAAAATGTTTGAAGATCCAAAAATTGTATGAATAAATTGAACAACATAGTAGGAAAGATTCTTGAAACCAAACTTGAGGTGCAATATTAAGCACATGTTTACTATTCGTGCAAGTTTTAATTTGTGAAAACTTTCCATCAGGAATATTTTTGTTGAGATGATGGGAGAAAATAAACTATTATTATTATCATCATTATTATTATTTTTGAGAATAACTATTACTATTATTTACTTCCAAGTATGGACAGTGGAGAATGTTTACAGGAAATTACTTATTCTTTGACACATTAATTATTTTTATATGTTTTAAAGTGGAAAGAGATATTCCATGTGTATAAATGCTTTCCATGTTCCTTTCCGATGATAAATAGTGAAGTTAATGTTGAATTGCTATCTTCTGTACTTAAATCGGGACGTCATGATCAATTCAATCTGCTTCTGGAGGTTGTGATCTCTATTAGCAGTGAAATCCATTTTAGTATCCTGCAAATCATGGAACCTGTCATCTAACCACCACCACCACCACCACCACCCCTCGTTTTTGTTTGGGGGGCTTCTTTTTCTTTTCTGTGATCAGCCTTAGTCTTAAAATTAATTGTTTTGTTTGATTACGGTCAAAAATCAATTTTGTTAGAACTAGTGTTCTTAAAATCCTAATTCATGAACTCAGGAAATCATGATTTCTGCTTATGTAGTTTTTTTTAGTCTTCCCTCCTCCACCTTCTTCATTTCCTTTTTCTTAACATGAAAAACTTATTTAAAGATTTCTTCTATTCATTCCACTTTATTTTCCTTAAATAGGTGTATCTCTATGGAGGCCAAGTCACATCTTGGAAGAATGAACACAGGGGCCAGTTGCTTTTCCTTAGTAGTAAGGTACCTGTTTTAGAATTCTTCTTGTTAAAAACTATTTAGCTTAAGAATTTAAATTCATTGCAGTTACCTCTTCTCCTGCCATTTAAGATATATGCTTCATAGTTAGAAATAGTCTCCGTATACATGTGCAATAGTTCATGGAATAAATTTGATCACATCGGTCATCAGTGGTGGTACTAAGTTATCATTTACTCCTACTTGGGATACTATTTGCAAGTGATAGTGTTTTCCAAGTGTTTGTTAATACCTAATGCTACTTCTCTATGAAGAGATTGGTGCTCAAAAAATAAATAAATAAAGATTTTTCGGGTATTTTGTATTTAGAGGGGAGTATTAAAATGCCCACCACATATGTATGCTTACCTTTTGATATAGGCAAGGATTCTAATTATTTGTAGAGTACAAAATAATTAAAATTGAAAAAATCAATGCATGCTGATTTTTAATAGGAATGAGTGCAGCAATTTAAATGGATCTACCAACTATTTGGGATTGCCTTTTCTATTAAATGTGAGTTCTTTCTGTAGGCTATTTTTCAGCCACCTAAGGCTATCCGTGGAGGTATACCAATCTGTTTTCCTCAAGTATGTGCTTCCAAGCTCTCCCTTTTTCATTTTTATTTCTTTGTTTCAGTTTTAATTCTTGAGCCATGCAGTTTGGGAATATGGATTCTCTTGAGCAACATGGATTTGCAAGAAATCGATTATGGAGTGTTGATCCTGATCCACCACCATGTTCATCACATGCTTCTGCCAGGGCAATCGTTGACTTAATTCTCACTCACTCTGAAGAGGAGTTGAAGATCTGGCCTCACACGTGCATTGCTCTATATGAAATTTGATTTATTTAACACGGTTCCTAAATTGACATCTTGATTTTAATGCCCTTATTAAGCAAAATTGTTATACTGCTGTCTGGACCAGATTGTGTATCCCGTATTTCAGTTTTTGTAATCCTTGGCATCGGTTTGTGTTCTGTTTTGGAGTTAACCCATGTCTGGGGTTAAAATCAATCTTAAATGTGCTCTGGAACTGCTTTGTGCTTAGATTTATTCATTAAGTGATTACATTTATGTGGCGTTACGTACGCATGTTAGATGGATACTGAAGTCCTATCGTGTAAATTAAGGATATTCAATTTTGTGCAGGTTTGAGTTTCGGTTGAGGGTAGCTCTGAGTCCTGCTGGTGATTTGATGTTGACTTCCCGTATTCGAAATACAAACACTGATGGAAAGTCATATACATTTACATTTGCCTATCATACCTATTTTTCCGTCTCTGATATCAGGTATTTATCTTGCAATCTACTGGCTTTTAGTCATGAGAATCTCTGCATTTAAACACAGTATGAGATGCAAATCTCTGGTGAGCATTCCATAATGAAATGGCCCCATATACGAGATCAAAGTTATGCTTTGTCTCTGAACATAAGTTGTTTATTTATGTGAATGATTCATATCCTTGCATGATAGTCTTCAAAACAGCAATTGCTCTGCTTTTTTTCTTGAATTATTTTTTGAAGTTGAAAGAATGTTTCGTATCCAGATGTTGCTGCTATGATATTTTGCTAGGACTTATTCTTTGTTCTACTTTTATACTATTCATTTTGTATTTACTTTTATTTAGTGAAGTGCTAGTGGAAGGACTAGAGACACTGGATTATTTGGATTACCTGCAGAACAGGGAGCGGTTCACTGAACAAGGGGATGCATTAACATTTGAATCAGAAGTTGGTGTCAATTTCATTTTAAGCAGGCTTATATTTTGCTGTTTTTCAATTCTAATTTGTACTTATTGTTTAATTGTTCTATGTTAATGAAAAAGGTGGACATAATATACCTCAGTACAACAAAAATTGCCATCCTGGACCATGAAAGGAAGCAAACATTTGAGTTACGAAAGGATGGACTACCCGACATTGGTGAGTGTATTATTGCCCCTATAAACTTCCATCCTAATTTAGAACCCTATGTGTAAAACATATCTTTATTTCAGTCGTGTGGAATCCCTGGGACAAGAAAGCAAAGGCAATGGCTGATTTCAGTGATGAAGAATATAAGCATATGCTTTGTGTAGAGGCTGCTTGTGTGGAGAAGCCTATCACCTTGAAACCCGGTGAGGAGTGGAAAGGAAGGCAGGAGATCTCAGCTGTTCCTTCGAGTTACTGCAGTGGACATATCGACATGCGTAGAGTAACCTTCACCGGTTAAACACCGGCTTCTTCTTCGGCATCCCTTGTACCATTCTAATCGTAAGATCCATATTCGGCCTCTGTTATGACCCTCGAGAAATAGAGAAGAAAATAGACGAAGAAAAGAAAAGATGAGAGAATAGACGAGAGAATATAGATTCAAGAGAAGAAAAAGTTCATTCTTTTCACACATGAAAACTATATTCTGCAGTACATGTTATTTAATCACAATCACTAGGTTTCCTCCTATTTTGGCTTGGGCTTATCCTAAGGCCCTTGTCTCCATTCCTTTGTTAATTTTCCCATGTGAGTCACATGTTCCCCTTTTAATTCCTCTTTCTCAAAATTCCCCAATTCACTACGTGCAATCCCTAGCCCAATCCCTAATTCATTTTCTAAATCCCCAATGCCCTTCGCTTCTTGCTTCCCCTCCTCTCTCCCAACCATGACAATTCCTCCCCCTTTAGACAATCCTTGTCCCCAAGGATCAAAGTATCGAATTTGTGATAGCAAGACCACAAAATCCTTTGAAGTTGTGATGTCAATGAACCCAGTCTTTGGAGCAGCACTCCATTTACTGCAATATTTATCTAATGTTGCACTTGTAAATGCAAATGTTGCAAATGCGTATTCTAACACACTTCCCGTATTTAAGTTAGCCATGTACAAAAGATCTACAGCTTCTGCCTGTTTTGACATTGTATATAAGGAGGCTAGATTTGGGCACCTAGGGTTCGACACCATTGCAGCTGTAGAAGATTTGAAGAGGTTGGCAACAGGGCTGTCTCCACCATTTTGTGAATACAATGTTTGCCCATCTGCACCAGAAAGCAAGCCCAACCAAGCTGTTGTTTGCATGAAATGTGTGGTATCCAACTCTCTTAAAACAATATAAAGTAGCCCCACCCAATATAATACACTCCCAATCTCCTTTATTCTGCGAAGAACTTCAGCTTTGAGCTCTGGTTTTGTTCCCCAGCTGAGTTGCTCTTTAACGAGCCTCATACATCCTGTCACACCCCCATCAGAAGGAAGAAGTCCAATTGATTTCGGCAGTGCTTCTTGCAAGCCTGTGATCATAAGCTCAAATGTAGCAATCTTGTTTGATATATGATCCAACAGTGCTCGAATAAGCCACGGTAATGACCTAGATCCTAGAAGTTTAACAACTGAAATCATGTGTGGAATTCCAAAAATCCACTATGCAATTGCGCAAAACTTTGATGTGCAGAATTTAAATATTGAGTACCACAATAGAAGTTTGGCTTGGCATGTGGAACTAATGGCTTTTGTACAAGAGCAAGAGGAACTTTTGAAGATCGGATAAAATGCTGAGTAGTATTGCAAAGGATAAAGTTTGGCAGAAAATCATTTTGCATCTCAGACCAAATCTGAGAAGCTAGTCGACTAGAAAATGACACAAGAGATATGTTCTCATGCATCTTCCTTACCTGTCATTGCCGCTGCTCCAACCACAACTTCTCTAAATTTTCCATTTCATACTCCCCAGTCTCCAGATACCTTTGATCAGGTCTCAGCCTAGAATCAGTTGGAGGCAACTTTTCCTTCAGACCAGAAGTCAGCTCATTCAAAGTGATGGCAAATCGTATTAAGTTATATCTGGTGGGATATTTAGGGGAATTGCTCCGCTTCCAAAGTGTATGAGTTTCTGAGAAAGACTCTTATCCGTTTCCCTTTGCATAATAATCTCCAATCACATAATGCATGCTCTCATCCCATTTTCCCAATAATGAAGCCACTGTCCTTTCGTTCCTATCTTGAACTATACCATGTACCTGGTGATCACAGTATAACTTTCCCAGGATGAGATTGTATATTGACGTTGTTACCTTACTCCATTGGAACACTTCTCCATTGTCAAACTCCAAGCTCAAAACACCGACTGGATCCAGCTGAATTGAGCGACCCCAGAACTTACTTTTTAAATTACTATCACCCCACAATTTCCATCCTGTGCCCTGACAGTGACATGCTACAATCATAGGGTGATGACTGACCTTCTCTGAGAAGAAGCGTAAACCTTTATCAGGGAAGTTAACTTCATATGTTTCTCCTAATAATGGATTGAAGGGTTTGCAAATTCTTCCTTTTGTTGAAGAATATGCAGACACAACAAATGCAACTACATTAAGAATTCTCATGAGATTATTCCCCCTTTTCCACCATTCATATGCACGGTCAAGCAAATATGAATACTCCAAATCCTCAAAACACTTTTGAAGAGAAAATAGAGGCTCATTGAAGTATACAGGAAGAAAAACTTGTGTGAGATCTTTCCCAATATTATCCTTAATCATTGACCAAAGACTAACACCTTTCTCTTTTTCAACGGGGTTGGGCAACTTTTTTCGGCGTTTCATGTAAGGAAAGTTACTTCCCACTGATTTAATGCAAGGATCAATGTCATCTTCAGAATCAAAGGCATTAAAACCATCATCTGAATAGAAAGATGATGTCCGGAAATATGATCCATTACTTTTGAAAGGGCTTGATGACAAAAAATCACGAGTTAAAAAAAAATTATGCTCATCCTCATCAGTATCTTCTTCTGCAGTATCAACTCTTTCATTATCCTCATCTGTGTCAGTTACACTTCCTTCTGGCTTCTCAAACCATGGAACAACTCTTAATGGTTTTCCATGGCATTCATGCTGCAGGAACTCAAGAACATCAGAAGAGGCAGTTGCAATTGAAATGGCGTATGCTCCAAAGTTGTTTGCCAAAAACTCTGCCAAGTTACTGATTGTATCCAAAACAACACCATTTTCTTCTGTTATAGGGAGATCAAAACTAGTGATGGATGGCATTTTATCAAACACTTGACACCCATCATTTGTGCCTTCGATTGCCATAGGTATCGACTCCGTTTCAGGGCTGTTTTGGTCTTGCTCCACCGTCTTTCCTGTCAAGACCCTTAGAATCTGCTCGAAATAACCCTTATTCTTTGCAATCCTTGTCTCCAGGTACTGATCTTGTTTCACCAGCTTTGATAATTCGTCAAACTGGTTTTGAATTGCAGAAAGAGCAGAGGATTCAACCATTGCTTTGCCAGGAGTTGTGGCTCTGATTACCAATTTGTTATGACCTTCGAGAAATAGAGAAGAAAATAGACGAAGAAAAGAAAAGATGAGAGAATAGACGAGAGAATATAGATTCAAGAGAAGAAAAAGTTCATTCTTTTCACACATGAAAACTATATTCTGCAGTACATGTTATTTAATCACAATCACTAGGTTTCCTCCTATTTTGGCTTGGGTTTATCCTAAGGCCCTTGTCTCCCTTCCTTTGTTAATTTTCCCATGTGAGTCACATGTTCCCCTTTTAATTCCTCTTTCTCAAAATTCCCCAATTCACTACGTGCAATCCCTAGCTCAATCCCTAATTCATTTTCTAAATCCCCAATGCCCTTCGCTTCTTGCTTCCCCTCCTCTCTCCCAACCATGACAGCCTCCTCCAACTGGAGATGCTAAGCATTTAGTTACAGATTGTCTCCGTCCCTAAATTTTCACATAAAGAGTGGTAACTTTGCACATCAGTTTCTTTGGATGGTTCTGATTGATTACCGCCCTATTATTCTTTTATTTCTTTTCCATCGTTCCATTCAGGGTTTAGTAACCAAGCACTGGCCCTTTATTGCATTTTGAAGACCATTTGCGTGCTCATATAGTATGACTTTCTAACAATTTAACAAGCGATTTAATGGTCTGCCAGTTTGGTAATAAAATCCTTTGCTTGTCAGTTTTCTGTTGATGATATATTATATGTATGCATGAATGTGTGTATGGTACTGCCACATTTCTAATTTATGGTATATATCTTTTTACTACTTTGTTGAACCAAATTTCGTTGGTTAAAAATGAGGCACATCTTTACTCTTCAGTGGAACCTTATGAGAGACTTTCTATTTGAAATTAGTGGATGTGGATCATCTTTACTCTTTAGTTAGACCTCGGAATGTGGAGAGTGGGCTTTTGTTAATGAAGCAACTATCTATTTATCTTTTGGTGTTTTGGATTGAAGAGGGATGTTAATGTTCTTTTTAAACGTCTATAAAATAATGTACACTTGAATGTGTTTTTTTCCTTCGTCTTGAGTAATTCAGACTGATTCGGATTGCACATCTAGCTTTGGTGAGTGAATCTCTTAACGGGGATTTTCTGCATACACAAAGACTCGAACTCAAGACATGTTGAATTGATATCAAGTTGTTTACCGCTTGAACTAACCTCGTTGATACACTTGAATTAACCCCGTTGATACACTTGAATATGCTTAAAGTTATATTTTTATGGGCACGTTACATCCTTTAAATAAAAAGAGTTCATAATCTATCTCTATGATATTCAATTTAAAATTAATCGGTCACTAAGATAAATAAAAAAATCATATATTTATATATATTTTATTATAATAAAAGTATCAATTAAATTAAAACTCAATTAACATTATTAAATAAAAAAAATGTAAAATGCAAAGTTGATCACTTTTGTTTCAATTTTATAAACGTATGATTACTCAATTCAAAAGGTATAATATATGGTCACTTTCGTTTCGTTTTAATTAAGATGTTGTCATTGAGATGTTAGCTGTCGTGAGTTGGATGATATGGCACTTTAGTAAAAAGGTTTAATTTTTATTTGAACACTTAAATTTTAGATAAATTATTAATCATGGGTCTTTTTGTAAACCCAAAATAGTTCAAGGATAAATCTCAATTGACCCCCTCATCTCTCATCTCCATACGCCGATGATTCAAATAACAGTCAGATAATTGTGTCGCGGTCGCGACGGCATCCGAAGTCCTTATCGCGAAAAATAGTGGTATATAATGGAATCACACTAATAACGGCCAGTTGAGGCCACAATTTAACAAATAGAGGGCATCGCGGACCACTACTCTTTTTTCCGCTATTTTATTTATTTTTTAAATAGTTTTTTTTAAATCAACTCATTTAGAAAATATTCACGATTGCGATACCCGTAATGAAATTAATATCATTCGTTATATTCACAATCAAGATAAAAGTAATGTGATCGAAAATGCGACCGTAATTTAAATCTCTGCTCGGTCTTGCTTTCAGAGCATGCAGTGATCGCCTTATAGTGATTGATGGTCCTACCGCCTCAGGTGGCAGTTTTATAGAGTTCAATTCATGGGTTCCGAGCGAAGGGCCTCCCACGATGGGACTTACTAGCCAGAAAGCGATTGGGTAACTTTGTGTATAATTGTGCGGTGATGGGATGCTAGGAGATTGTTTTTTCTGAGGTTTACATGATTGGTTTCTCATCTGTTTTTACAAACTTCATTCAAAGTTCATTCCATTCCATTCGTCTTTCGAAATTGCAGCAAGTAACACATACACAGGAATAGGTTTAATAATTTGAAGTAGCAAAATACGTTTGGATTAGATTTTGGGTTTACAAGAAGATACATGATTATTATTTTTTTCAATAATTTAAGGATTTTAATAGAAATTAAATATTTTTATTAATGTATCACGTCATTCAACTTACTACAGTTAAACCACATCTTAATTCAAACGAAACGAAAGTGGTTGTATATTATATATTTTTTAAATAGAATGATCATACGTTTATAAAACTAAAATAAAAGTGACCAACTATGTAGTTTACCCTAAAAAAACACTTCCATTATTTGAATAAACTTTAAGCTTAAAGCAAACCATCATGACAAAAGCATCAACACACATACAAAATGATCATTCGAAACCATTTTTTCCAACAGTGATACATCAACATGGTTGCATCATCCTGCAACGCCGGCCGGCCGGCCCTCGGAATTCTAAAACTACGATTGCCTATGTCAAAAGACTGTATTACAGGAAACAAGTTATTATTCAGAATCATAACAGAAGAAAGGTGTCGAGAATCACAAAGGGATAGTAAAGTTAAGCATGATTTGCCGATGAAGACGATACAAAAACTCGCCAAAACGGCCGTTGCTTTCGCCGGTGATTGTTGGCGATGAGATCGGTCTCGGATCTTCTCAGCATCTCCCACATCACCTGCACATCTTGGTATCCACATGTTCGTATATCATCGTGTAGCTTTAAAAGCCCAGCACCTGCATCAATTGTTATGGAATTATGAGCCAAAAAAACCAAACTAAGGGTATATATTTGTGCTGTGTTTTTGTTTTATCGATCTAGTTTAGCAGCGATAAGGAGGAGGAGGGGTTGAAAACGCACCGTTTTTGCGAGCTTTGAGAGGGGAAGAAACGGCGAACCGAAATCTACGAACAGGGAAAACCATCTTGCTCCACCAATCCATGAACCTTTCTTTAACTCTGCTCTTCTTCTTGCTGATTTTGATCTTCTTCTTTCCTCCACCTCCGACGAACACTCCAAACGCTGTCGTTTTTAACCCTGCCAGGCCTCTTACAAAGAAGAAGAAGAAGAAGAAGGTTGTTTACAAATTACAAAGAAGGAAATCAAAAAGTGAGTTTTCATCCAATATTTTTACAAAGAGAAGAAGGAGGACACGTGACCTGTGACCAATATATATATATATATATATATATATATATATATATATAGAGAGGGAAACATTGGCTTTAATTTCTAGAATTATAAAGTTTTAAAAAGAAAATAAAATTAAATGGATTTATTTTAGTGGGCGGCGGTTCATTTGTTTGTATCGAAGACAAAATGAGGTAGGAGTTAAATTCATGCTTTCGATATCTATTGGCTAAGGAAATTTGTAACTCTTCTTCCTTTTAGACTTATTCCATGCGTTTTCTTTATTTATCATTGATAATGGTTGATGTGTTTATTTTGTAACAATATAAATGATTATCAACTCGACTCTATGTGTCTCATTTATTTATTATTGATTTTCAAAACATCAATTCAGAATATGTGACAACTTTGTAATTTTTTTTGTAAAATTAAGAAATCTTATTAATATGCACGAATCAAATGATCTCAATAATTAAATAATGATTGTTATTTATAGAGGTCTCGAATTCGAGCATCAGCGACTCTAGCATAGAAGTTTAAACGTTTAATGTCAAATAATTTAGAGTGTTTACAATATATACTATTTTATAATCAAGAAAAATGGCCGTTAATAAATTCAATAAGTTTGATTATTATTTGATGGAGTCTTTGCGTGTAATTCTATATCATAGAATTTAACTTCAACTTTCGGTTAAATAAAAATAATAATTTAATCAAATGATATAATTCAGCTTTTTTATTAATAAAGTAAATTGTTCTATTAATATTATTAAATAATTCAAACGTATTTTTAAAAAGTACTCGTCCTCTTAAATTAATCTTATTTTTTATGAGATAGTTTTAGTAAATTGGAAAGTATTTTGTTAAGGAAAACGATGATTAATTTGGGAGAGTATGCTTTCTAATGTAATCAATAATGAGCTTTTAATTTTTGTCTAATCAACTTAATCTACACGTGACATCGAAAATACACAAAATTTTATATTAAGATATAGAACGTTTAAAAAGTTAGAAGTAAATTATTAATGAATAAATATAAAAAAAAATTAAATTATATGAGAATTTAAAATTTTTAGAAGATGATTATCTATTCATCTTTGTGCGACACCTAAAGCTTATCATATTCCTAAATGACTTAGTATATATTTGGGGATAAATTATGCTATTGGTATGTAAAATATTGATTTTGATTCGTTTTAGTACGTAAAGTTTTAATATTTTAAAATCTTCTCACTTCTGTCTTGGTACTAAAGTTTAAAATTTTTCAATTTAACTACTCAACTTTCAAATTGCTCCTATTTTAATCACTCTAATTTATTTTATTAATAATTTTGTGACATGGCATTTTTTATTATTTTATTAATACATAATTAAAAATAAAAAATATATTTGAAAGTCAGAGTGATTAAATTATGAGTAATTTGAAAATTAAGTAATTAAATTAAAAAAAAATAAACTTTAGTGACCAAAATATGAGTGAGAAAATAGTTGAGTAATGAATGATGTAATTTACCATAAAAAGGTGTCATGAACAAATTACCCGTTAAATTTTTAACAAAGACGTACTAAAACGAAACAAAAACTAAACATTAAGTATGCTTTTAAAAAAATAAAAGTTTAGATACTAAAATAAAACAAATTTGATAGCTTAGGTACTAATCGCATAATTTCCCTATATATTTATATATCTATAATATACTTAATTTTTTGATTGAGTTAGTATTGATTGAATAAAAGTTAAAAATATATTGTCACTTAATAATTTTTTTTATTAATATGAGATAAGTATAAGACATTATCTGATCAAATATAACTTTTAATCATTTGATATTGAACAATCACACCCTTAATATTCCTGGTGCTCGAACGCAATATCTTAATAAATAATAATATTTTTTATCATCAAGATCGTTTAATTCATCATCACTTAATAATTTAAACTTCAAAAATAGAACTACAATTTGATACACGTGATCAATGTGGGGGAATGATTAAATTATAAGATGTTGAAATTTTCAAACAAGTATTAAAGGCTGTTGTACTGCTGTCACCCACCATGGCACAAGACTTTGAAAATATTGGAATAAAAACAGTGAATTTTGAGGGGTCGTGGGCTCGTAGCACAAAGATTCTTCAATAATTTCAACTTTAAATTGAAATAATTGTGTATATATAAGAAACCGCTCTTTAATTCCAATCAATATAGTGATCAAACTCAACCGACAAATGATGCACGGATTATATATTTTTTTAGTATTTTGGTTTATATTTGAGACCCTTTATTGTCCCTTCAAATGATATTATTTTAAAATTGAGTTAATTACATTTTGATCATTTTCGTTTACGTTTTGTTTACTTTTCCACATTAATTTTAAAAAACATAATATAACATCCTTAATACCGGGTTAGTGACCAAATTGTGAGATTTTAAAATTCAGTGACAAAACTAGATAAATTGAAAATTTTAGGGACATAAATGAAATATTTTGTGTAAGATGATTTAGCAAATGAAAGAGGAATAAAGGGGTAAATGGGTCATTGAACAAGGGAAATGATTAAATATTTGGTGTGGGTATTTTATAACCCACATGGAACAAATTTTGGGGGAAGCAAAGGTTTCCATACATTTCTTCATCACTCTTCTTCTCCAACCGTGAAGCCCCATAAGTTAAGTCGGATGGAAATTTGTATTATAAAGGAAGAATTGTGATATCAGACGATGTTGAATTAAAGAAAGATATTTTGACAGAGGCTTATTGCAGTCTATTGACGATGCATCGGGTGGAATCAAGATGTATATGGATTTGAAGGATCGGTATTGGTGGCCAGTGATGAAAAAAAGTATCATCGAATTTGTGTCTAAATGTTTGGTATGTCAACAAGTCAAAGCCGAGCATCAAGTTTCGTCCGGAATACTGCAACCACTTTCCATTCCTCAATGGAAATGAGAAAATGTAACGATGGATTTTGTACCGAATTTGGGTGATTGTTGACAGATTAACCAAGTCAGCACATTTCATCCTTGTTAGAACTGATTTTTCTATGGAAAAGTATATTGAGTTGTATATTAGAGAAATTATTAGACTGCATGGAGTGCCAGTTTCCATAATTTCTGACCGAGACCCTCGATTTACTTTGAGATTCTGGAAATCCCTGCATGCAGCGTTGAGAACTCGCCTAAACTTTAGTATGGCTTTTCACCCTCAGACTGACGGATAATCAGAGCGGACTATTCAAATATTAGAGGATATGTTGAAAGTGTGCATAATGGAGTTCAAATGATCGTGGGAGAAGTATTTACCACTGGCAGAATTCGCTTAAATTAATAGTTATCAGTCCAATATTAAGATGGCACCCTATGAGGCATTATATGGAATGAAATATCAGACGCCATTAAACTGGTATGAGCTTAAAGATCGAAGTGTTCTTGGTCCGGATTTGATTCAAGATGTGGAAGAAAAAGTTTGAGAAATTCAGCATAATCTTAAAGTGGCATTCGACCGGCAGAAGTCATACTCTGATCTTAAAATAAAAGAAATTGAATTTGTTATTGGGGATGATTTTTTCTTGAATGTATCTCCTTGGAAGAAAATATTAAGATTTTGTCGGAAAGGAAAATTGAGTTCTAGGTTCATTGGGCCATATGAGGTTGTTAAGCGGATAGGACTAGTGGTATATCAGTTATCTTTGCCACCTGAAATTGAGAAAATTCATAATGTCTTCCATGTATCCATGTTACAGAGATATAGGTCCGACCCCTCTCACATCGTTGCACCAGAACAAGTAGAATTCCAACATGATCTGACCTATGAAAAAGAACGAGTGCAAATATTGGCTTATGAAGTCAAAGAGTTGAGGAATAAAACGGTTTCGTTGGTCAAAGTTTTATGGAGAAATCACAAAGTAGAGGAAGCAACGTGGGAATGTGAAGAGGATATGCGACATCAATACCCTCATTTGTTCGTGTAATGAAAATTTGAGGACGAATTTTCTTAAGGGGGAGATTTGTAACATCCTCAATACCGGGTTAGTGACCAAATTGTGAGATTTTAAAACTCAGTGACC
Source organism: Hibiscus syriacus (assembly GCF_006381635.1). Lineage (NCBI taxonomy): Eukaryota > Viridiplantae > Streptophyta > Magnoliopsida > Malvales > Malvaceae > Hibiscus > Hibiscus syriacus. The sequence continues at coordinate 860,864 of NW_024062703.1, forward strand.
AAACAAAATAAATTGAAAATTTTAGGACATAAATGAAATATTTTGTGTAGGATGATTTAGCAAATGAGAGAGGAATAAAGGGGACAATGGGTTATTGAACAATGGAAATAATTAAATATTTGTTGTGGGTATTTTATAACCACGTAGAACACATTTTGGGGGAAACAAAGGTTTCCACACATTTCTTCTTCTCCAACCGTGAAGCCCCATAAGCTAAGGTGAGTTAGTTTCCTTTGGTTAATTATTGAGATTAAGGTATGGCTATGATTAAGGAAGTATTAGGAAAGTGTATGAAATCAAAAGGAGGTATAGAAACACAAAGGATGATGAGATGTGGATGATTTAAAGTATGAAGTTTTTAAGTGAAAATTTGAATAAAAATATTTAAATGAATTTAGGAGCTAAATTTGACTTGTCATAGGTGTGAACAAGAAATAATAAGTGTTAGAACTAAGTTTGGATTGCATGGAAACTTAGTAAATTTCTTAGTTTCAAAAATTGAAATAAGATGTTTAAGTTTATAAGGTGTTAAGAAGATAAATGATAGTTAAAATGGTTGTAGTTGAGTTTGGTGGTATGAAAGGGGCTTTAAATATAGAAATTTGGTGAAGTGTTGATAATTTTCGGGTGAAAAGAGCCTGTTCTGGGCAAGGGGTGCCGATACTCTATGAACATGTATCGATACCCTAAGACCATTTTAGATGAACATCTTCATGAGGTATCAATACCGAAAGAGGTAGTATCGAAACCATAAGGCAGGTATCGATACCTAGAAATATCGAATCTAATTTGGGTATCGATACCATTTTTAAAGGAGGTATCGGTATTGTACATTGGGGTATTGATACTACCTATTAAGAAAATATGAATTATGGTCTTCAATAGTTTAAGTTATTAAGTTTGAGCTATACGTTTAGGCTTCTGATAATTGTCTTGGGAATTATATTTATATAGATACTGAGCCTATATAAGTTTCGGAACAATTGGCAAGTATGATCGATCGAGGGAAAGGCAAAGAGATATATGTGAGTGCATATACATAGTATGATTATAATAGTATATTAAACTTTGGACTTGTGATAAGTCTAGTTCCAATACCACTAATACATGTTTACATTCCATGATATGATACATGAAATGAATTCATATTATATGCATTATATGACAATGATCTATATAAATATGTATGAGAAATTTATATAAGTGATGTGATAAAAAGGTAAGAAATGATATATCTATCTGATGTAAACTGTGTGAATTGTGAAAAACCCATGTTATGTAGATGAGAGCTATAGGTATAATTGACATACCAAGAGTCGAGGGTCTATGCGGTCCTTCGGGACATATATGTATCCTTTGGAACATCTATGAGGTCCTTTGAGACACATACTTGGTCCTTGGAATATGTATATAATTCTTAAGGAATTTATATGTGGTCCTTATGGACAATTTATATGTCACTTGGGTGCATTTCTACGCTGCACTTCGGTGCAATTCTACGTGACACATCGGTGCATTTATATGAACTGTGGTGACAACATTTGTGCACAACCTAAATGCACTCACATACCTTAAGTTCTCCGTATTGTATCATGGGCTAATGAATTATTAATATGAATTCATAATTGTTACCTTGACAAGTTTATATGTGAATTGCATGATTAAATAAGTTGCATTGCATGAATGTTTTATATTTCATTTTTTATAGTATTATTACATATTATGTCTCACTAAGTCGATGACTTAGCGTGTGAGTGTTTCACACGTAGGATCCAAGAAGCTAGCTGAGCAAGGATAAACAACGAGGATATCATCACTTTTGCAGATATCAGATCAGAAGCAACTTAAATAGTAGGTTATTTTGTTATATAAATCAATGTTGACATGTAATAAAAGGTTTAAGTTGTGTATGCTCTGAGTATTTTGTGAACTTTGTATAAACATATGTATAATATCGTATTTTCTTAATATAAGTCCAAATGTTTTATTATTTTGTTTAAGTATATGGTTTTAAAAGTCAATACGACATCTCAAACTCGTATCCGGGTCGGGTACGGGTTGGGGGCGTTACATTTAATGGTATTAGAGCTATGGTTTAGCCGATTCTAGGCATAAACCAAAGTCTAGAGTGTCCTTAAATGAATACATGCTGACAGTTAGTGATAACTTCTGATCTGATATAGAAATGAGTAAGTTATCTTGCTAATAGAATGATATGTTTATTTTATTAGATATCCGGACATAGTAGCTCCTGAAGTGAAGCGGGAGAGGATAGGCCAACTGAAAGTAGTAATTCACCTGTCGTGGTCAGGCAAGGTGAAAGACATGCATCTCAGGGAGTTCCTGTACAAGACCAGGATACATTCTTCAGGACGTTGGACGCTATTATGACGAGTCTCCAACCTCCTGCTCCATCAACTCAAAGAGTGAATATAGCAAAAAAGTTTAGAGGATTAGGAGCTGCCGAATTTAAGGGAGAAGCCGAGGAAGGTCCAGTTGCGGTGGATCTTTGGCTAAATGATTTAAAAATCATGATGGATAGTCTCTACTGCTCTGACGTAGAGAAGTTGGATAGAGATGTGTCTTTGCTAAGGGGACAAGCTAGAATATGGTGGACGAACGTCACTATCAGGTTGATGAGTGATCAAGTGACTTGGTCTATATTTTTGGAAGAGTTTAGGCACAAGTATATTGGAGATCAATTCATCAGGCAAATTAAGCAGGAGTTTATGAATCTGAAACAGATGAATCGCTCTGTATATGAATATGAGTATGAGTTTAATAAGTTGAGTCGGTTTGCTAATGAACTCATTCCTAATGAAAAAACGCTTTTGAATGGTTTGTGGAGGGCTTGCGCCCTAGACTGAAGGAAATGTTGATAGTATTAAACTTATACTCATTCCATGAGGTGATTAATCGTGCAAAAGCTCTTGAGAGAGCTCAGAATGAAAGATTTGGGGATCAAAAAGTTCAGACATCCAAATGAACCAGTGCTTCTTCAAGTTCGGCACCATCAAAAGAGGAAGAGATTCGGGATTCCGACCTTAAGTTAGATCTGAATCAGTTGCATCTTCTGCTAGAGGAGCAACTCATACAAGAGCTAGACAACTGCAGTCAGTGTGATCTGGTGTTGGGAGATCCAATAAGAGCCAAGCAAGACAGTGTCAGCATTGTGGGAAGAATCATTTTGGGACATGTCGGATGGCTTCTAGAGCTTGTTTCCGATGCGGAGATGCCAGACATTTTATCCGGGATTGTCCGTTGATGGTTGGTGAGTCTGCACTATCCGAGAGAATTGTTTCTGCCTCACAACGAGGAAGAGGAAGAGGGAGAAACCAGTCTGAATCCTATACACAACCTGAAGTCCGCTCAACCGCACGATTATATAATTTAAAGACAAGTGAAGATCGTGATTATCCATATATTATAGTAGGTACTTTCCAGTTGTTTGATAAATTGATTTTGGTATTGATTGATACTTCCACTTATTCCTATATTAGCAACAAATTAGTAAAAGAATTGAGAATTCCATTAGAAGCTACGAGTAATGAGGTAATAGTAACTAACCCTTTAGGGCACAGTGCTCTGGTAAATAAGGTTTGTAAGGGGTATTCCATAAGGATTCATGGAATTGAATTCCCCGCTAATCTGATGGAACTACCCTTTGATGAGTTTTAAGTAATTTTGGGGATGGATTGGTTGTTCCGTTATTATGGAAATGTTGATTGTAGATTGAAAAAGGTAACCTTGAGAAGCTCGGAAGGAATAGAAGTGAATGTGATCAGTGAAAGAATTAATCCTTTAGCAAATGTAATATCAACGATGTCAGCAAAGAAGTTGATGCTACAAGGATGTCAAGGTTTTCTTGCAAATGTGATAGATACAAGAGCTAAAGAAAAAGGTTTAGACGAGATTCCAATAGTCCGAGAGTTCCCTGATGTTTACCCTACGGAGTTGCTAGGATTACCTCCAGATAGAGAGGTAGAATTTCAAATTGAAGTAATGCCGGGAACAGCTCCTATTGCAATGGCACCTTATCGTATGACTCCGAAAGAATTACAAGAGTTGAAGAATCAATTGCAAGACTTGCTAGAGAAGGGATTTATTCAACCAAGTGTATCACCTTGGAGAGCTCCAGTGTTATTTGTTAAGAAGAATGATGGTTAAATTCGTCTCTGCATTGATTATCGACAACTCAACAAGGTGACCATTAAGAATAATTATCCCCTCCCAAGGATCGATGACTTGTTTGATCAGTTAAAAGGAGCTTCAGTATTTTTGAAAATTAATTTGCTTTCCGGTTATCATCAATTGAAGATTCAGGAGAAAGACATTTCGAAAACAACTTTTAGAACGAGATATGGTCACTATGAGTTTATCGTGATGCCATTTGGGGTAACAAATGCACCTGCTACTTTCATAGATCTCATGAACAGGATATTTCAACCCTATTTGGACCAGTTTATAGTTGTCTTTATTGATGATATATTGGTGTACTCGAAATCCAATGAAGAGCATAGTGCACATTTGAGGATAGTTTTGCAAATTTTAAGAGATAATAAGCTTTATGCCAAATTGTCCAAATGTGAGTTTTGGCTAAATGAAGTGATTTTTCTGGGGCATATGATCTCTGCAGATGGGATTCGGGTGGATCCTCAAAAGATAAAGGTTATTCTGGATTGGGATGTTCCAAAGACTGTGTCTAAAGTTCGAAGTTTCCTTGGCCTTGCAAGTTATTAACGAAGATTTGTTAAAAAAAATTGATGATAATATTGCCTTTAACAAAACTGATGAGAAAGAACGTACCATTTGTTTAAACTTCGGGGAGTTAAGAAAGTTTTGAAGTGTTAAAGAGAATTTTGACAGAAGCTCCGGTATCGATCCAACCTGAATCTTGCAAGAATTTTGTGGTTTTCAGTGACGCATCTCATAATGGATTGGGATGTGTATTAATGCAAGAAGGGAAAGTGGTAGTGTATGCATCGAGATAGTTGAAACCCCAAAAAAGAATTATCCAACTCATGATTTAGAAATGGTTGCAGTAGTGTTCGCTCTCAAGATTTGGCGTCACTACCTGTACGGAGAACGTTGTTACTTGTATACGGATCATAAGAGCTTGAAGTATCTGATGACTCAAAAGAGCTTAATTTGAGGCAAAGAAGATGCGTTGAGTTCTTAAAGGATTATGACGTAATAATTGATTTTAATCCTGGAAAAGCTAACATGGTAGCAGATGCTTTAAGTAGAAAAACGTTTGCAGTCTTACGAGCTATGGACGCCATGTTATCTTTAACTGGAGATGGTGGTCTATGCGCAGAATTAAAGCTTAAACCAACATAGTTGGATCGAATTGAAGAATTAAAAAGTAAAGATGTATTGTGTTTGAAAAGAGTAAAGCAAGTAAAGAATGAAGAGAATAAAGATTTTGAGGTTAAGTTGGATGGAAATTTGTATTATAAAGGAAGAATTGTGATATTAGACGATGCAGAATTAAAGAAAGATCTTTTGACAGAGGCTCATTGCAGTCCATTGACGATGAACCGGATGGAACCAAGATGTATATGGATTTGAAGGATCGGTATTGGTGGCCAGTGATGAAAAAAAGTATCACTGAATTTGTGTCTAAGTGTTTGGTATATCAACAAGTCAAAGCCGAGCATCAAGTTCCGTCCGGATTACTGCAACCACTTTCCATTCCTCAATAGAAATGGGAAAATGTAATGATGGATTTTGTTTTGGGGTTACCCATGAATCCGAACAAAAAAGATTCAATTTGGGTGATTGTTGACAGATTAACCAAGTCAGCACTTTTCGTCCTTGTCAGAACTGATTTTTCTATGGAAAAGTATATTGAGTTGTATATTAGAGAAATTATTAGATTGCATGGAGTGCCAGTTTCTATAATTTCTGACCGAGACCCTCGATTCACTTTGAGATTCTAGAAATCCATGCATGTAGCGTTGGGAACTCGCCTAAACTTTTGTACGACTTTTCACCCTCAGACTGACGGATAATCAGAGTGGACTATTCAAATATTAGAGTATATATTGAGAGTGTGTATAATAGAGTTCAAATGATCGTGGGAGAAGTATTTACCACTGGCAGAATTCGCTTACAACAAAAGTTATCAGTCCAATATTAAGATGGCACCCTATGAGGCGTTATATGGAAGGAAATATCGGACGCCATTAAACTGGTATGAGCTTAAAGATCGAAGTGTTCTTGGTCCGGATTTGATTCAAGATGTGGAAGAAAAAGTTCAAGAAATTCAGCATAATCTTAAAGTGGCATTCGACCGACAGAAGTCATACTCTGATATTAAAATAAAAGAAATTGAATTTGATGTTGGGGATAAAGTTTTCTTGAATCCTTGGAAGAAAGTATTAAGATTTGGTCGGAAAGGAAAATTGAGTCCTAGGTTCATTGGGCCATATGAGGTTGTTAAGCGGATAGGACCAGTGGCATATCAGTTCTCTTTGCCACCTGAAATTGAGAAAATTCATAACGTCTTCCATGTATCCATGTTACGGAGATATAGGTCCAACCCCTCTCACATCGTTGCACCAGAACAAGTAGAAGTCCAACATGATCTAACCTATGAAGAAGAACGAGTGCAAATATTGGCTTATGAAGTCAAAGAGTTGAGGAATAAAATGGTTTCGTTGGTCAAAGTTCTATGGAAAAATCACAAAGTAGAGGAAGCAATGTGGGAATGTGAAAAGGATATGCGACATCAGTACCCTCATCTGTTCGTGCAATGAAAATTTGAGGATGATTTTTCTTAGGGGGAGATTTGTAACATTCTTAATACCAGGTTAGTGACCAAATTGTGAGATTTTAAAATTCAGTGACCAAACTAAATAAATTAAAAATTTCAAGACATAAATAAAATATTTTGTGTAGGATGATTTAGCAAATGAAGGAGGAATAAAGGGGCAAATGGGTCATTGAACAAGGGAAATAATTAAATATTTGTTGTGGGTATTTTATAACCCCACGTAGAACACATTTTGGGGGAAACAAAGGTTTCCAGACATTTCTTCTTCACTCTTCTTCTCCAACCGTGATGCCCCATAAGCTAAGGTGAGTTAGTTTCCTTTGGTTAATTATTGAGATTAAGGTATGGCTATGATTAAGGAATCATTAGGAAAGTGTATGAAATTAAAAAGAGGTATAGAAACACAAAGGATGATAAGATGTGGATGATTTAAGATATAAAGTTTTTAAGTGAAAATTTGAATAAAAATTTTTAAATGAATTTAGGAGCTGAATTTGACTTGTCATAGGTGTGAACAAGAAATAATAAATGTTAGAACTAAGTTTGGATTGCATGGAAAACTTAGTAAATTTCTTAGTTTCAAGAATTAAAATAAGATGTTTAAGTTTATAAGGTGTTAAGAAGATAAATAATAGTTAAAATGGTTGTAGTTGAGTTTGGTGGTATGAAAGGGGCTTTAAATATGGAAATTTGGTGAAGTGTTGATAATTTTTGGGTGAAAAGAGCTTGTTCTGGGCAAGGGGTACCGGTACCCTATGAACAGGTACTGATACCCTAAGGCCATTTTAGATGAACATCTTCATGAGGTATCGATACCGAAAGGGGTAGTATCGATACCATAGGTATCGATACCATAAGGCAAGTATCGATACCTAGAAATATCAAATCTAATTTGAATACCGATACGTAAGTAGGGTATCAATACCATTTTTAAAGGAGGTATCGGTATTGTACATTGGGGTACCGATACTACCTATTAAAAAATATTAATTATGGTCTTCAATAGTTTAAGTTATTAAGTTTGAGCTATATGTTTAGGCTTCTGATAATTGTCTTGGGAATTATATTTATGTAGATACTAAGCCTAAATAAGTTCCGGAACAATTGGCAAGTAAGATCGATCGAGGGAAAGGCAAAGAGATATAGATGAGTGCATATACATAGTATGATTATAATAGTATATTAAACTTTAGACTTGTGATAAGTTTAGTTCCAATACCACTAATACATGTTTACATTCCATGATATGATACATGACATGAATTCATATTAAATGCATTATATGACAATGATCTATATAAATATGTATGAGAAATTTATATAAGTGATGTGATAAAAAGGTAAGAAATGACATATCTATGTAATGTAAACTATTGAATTGTGAAAAGCCCATGTTATGTAGATAAGAGCTATAGGTATAATTGGCATGCCAAGAGTCGAGGGTCTACGCGGTCCTTCGGGACATATATGTATCATTTGGAACATCTATGAGGTCTTTTGAGACACATACTTGGTCCTTGGAAAATGTATATGATTCTTAAGGAATTTCTATGTGGTCCTTATAGACATTTTATATGGCACTTCGGTGCATTTCTACGCGGCACTTCAGTGCAATTCTTCGTGGCACTTTGATGCATTTATATAAGATGTGGTGACAGAATTTGTGCACAACCTCAATGCACTCACATACCTTAGGTTCTCGGTATTGTATCATGGGCTAATGAATTATTAATATGAATTCATAATTGTTACCTTGACATGTTTATATGTGAATTGCATGATTAAACAAGTTGCATTGCATGAATGTTTTATATTTCATTTTTTCTAGTATTATTACATATTATGCCTCACTAAGTCATCGTGTGTGAGTGTTTCACACGTAGGATCCGAGAAGCTAGCTGAGCAAGGATAGACAGTGAGGATGTCATCACTTTTGCAGATATCATATCATAAGCAACTTAAATAGTAGATTATTTTGTTATGTAAATCAATGTTGGCATGTAGTCAAAGGTTTAAGTTGTGTATGCTCTGAGTATTTTTTGAAATTTGTATAAACCTATGTATAATATCGTATTTTCATAATATAAGTCCAAATGTTTTATTTTTTAAAGTATATGATTTTAAAAGTCAATGTGACATCTCGGACTCGTATCCGGGTCGGGTACAAGTTGGGGGCATTACACATAACATATGATCACTTTCATTTTTATTTAACTAAGATGTAGTCATTGAGGGTTAGTTGATGTTAGATTTTTAACGGTTGTTGATGTGACATAGTCAATATATAAAATTAAAAAGGGTAAATTACACAAATGGTCACTAATAGTTGAATATTTTTTTATTTTTTTGCTGAAAATTTTAAAATAACAAATTGGTTTATACCATTTTGTGATATATGTCCCCCAAGCGGTTTCTTTATCCCCTTACTCTACACTGCCTGTTAAGAGTCGAAAAATGCCTAGAAAAATAAAAGCCATGAAAAAGAAAAAAAGAAAATACACCTTTGTATTGAAAATTTATCGAACTTTTCCACCCTTGGATTCTCATCTTCATTGGTATGGAATACTTCATCAAATTTGTAGCCCACTTTTCCGGTTAGTAGATGAAGGAGAGAGATAATAGAAGAATCATAAGGAACTATTTGATGATTTAGTGACCAATTTGTTAATTTTAAAATTTTATTAGGGAAAACAAAAATTTACTCAAATATTACTGACAACATCTTAATTAAATAAAATGACAGTGACCAAATATAATGTTTTTTGAATGGCTTAATACAAAAATAAGTGACTGAACTTTACCTTGAAAAACGTTTTATTGCCTAAAGAAATTTTCGCTAAAATTAGGTGCCTAACGTTTTCATCGGAGCACTTTTAGGTGCATGTATCGTAACGGCCATTAAGTGACATGTGTCGAGTTATGGTAATTTTGAGAATTTATTTTAAAACTTTAAAAAAAATAAAAAAATTATTAAAAAAAACAAATCATCACGCAAAACAGCATACCCTTATTTTTTTCTTCTTCTCCCTTCTTCTCCCTTCCCCTTTCCTCATTCCATGGTCATTGTTCAGCCAGTCATAACCGTCATTACCACCGTCGTTAGCACCAGCGTCGACTCTCAATCAAACCCCCGTTGGCATTTCGTCGTAAATTGCCACTGTTTGCCGTGGAGAAGCATTCGAAGGTTCATTGGATTTTAACCCACCATTGTTGTTTTTCGTTTATTCTGTCTGATCCCGAAATCCATAAGCCACACTGTCACCACCATTCGTACCACTGTGTAGTTTCGCTCAAAATCCATCCTCTTCGTCGCTCTATCGGTGATTTTCCCGCGTTCCACGGTTGGTATGAAATGAAAGATTTTAGTTTTTTTAGAGTTTTTTTATAATTTTATTAAATTTTGGAGTATTTTGTAAATAAATTAAGTTTTTTTCTTATATATTAAAAAATAATATTTTTATTATTAAAAAATTAAAAAAAATAAAGGGACAATAAGTGTAACTGAGAAAATATTAGACACTAATTTTTAGCGAAAATTCTTTAGACACCAAATATTTTTTTAGTAAAGTTTATATAATTATTTTTACATTAAGTCTTTTTGAATTAAGTAAAAATAAATAAACAAAATATATAAAAAATGATCAATCATGTAACCTTTAAAATTTGAACTCAGATAATATCTCTTGTTGCAACGTCTAACATGTGATGTGATCCTTTCAAAAAAAAAAGTAAAATGAATAAACATGTGATATTTTGATAGGCTTTTATGGCCCATCTGGATCTTCAGCCTTTGGGTCCTTATGTAATAGTAGATAATATCCAATGATTTAATTTAATATTATGAAGAAAATAAAATAGACCTGGGATAATAAGTGCTTGTCTTCTCTTCTTGACTCTATATTTCTTTTCTCAATTCAAAGATTGTTTGGGCATATATTATAAATATAAATTCTAATTATTTAATTATAGTATACCATTGGTTGTCAATCACGTTTCATTAATATTTCGATTTTCAATAGGATGAACATAAAATTTTATACTAATAAAAGTTTACATTGGAATTATAGAAGTGTATAATTATAAAATTTTAAGAAAGATAAAAAATAATTATCAATGAAATAAACTATATATTAAAATTTTCAAAATTATGATCATCCTCTAACATAGATAAATTCATCCCTCATTTTGACATTAGTATAATAAATTTCTCCAAAAATATATGTTCTCTCTTTTGCCTTTATTTTTTTTCTTTGAGTTTGTATAATTTTTTATAAACAATATCAACTTTTTCTTCTTTAATTTTCTTTAGTCGTCAGTGGCACCGTTTTGATGATGATTGTCGACCACCGGTTTTCTTTTCTCTTTATTTTTTCTTTTATTTTTAATAAGAATAATTCTGCATGTGTTGCACGTTTAACTTACCTTTGTGACATGTGTATCTCTGTCTTTATGGCACATTTTTTGTTTTTTTCCTCGGTCGTTTGTCTGTTCTTTTATTTATGTTTTCTCGGGGTTGAATTTGACAACGCTACGACTAACCAAGATGGCGCTTATTTGAAAACTTGTTGATATTCCCTATGGACCTTCGAATTGAATTTGGATGCGTGATTTGTGTTTGTGAATAGTTTCTCACAACGCTCGGCTCTAATCTACAGCTCTTTGTAGTCTTTGAATAGCTTAATTATCTTTTGTAGTTCGTTTGCCGATGCAATCAGAGTTACTGATATCTATTTTTGTACGAGCCTTTTGGTTGGGTTTTAACCTTTTCCAAGTATGTTCCTTATATGATCTAAAGTGGTTAGTTTCAATGTTATACGAAAAGTTCAAGTTATGTATTTAGTTTAAGATGATAGTTGTAAACTATTATTATAATTTCGAATATTTTCACTTTTTAATAATATTAGCGGCTTCTATTAAAAAATAAATTTTTTAAAAAAAATCTTAATTGAATTAAAGAAATGCAATATAGCATTCATTTTTTCATGTTGCTATTTTTTTTTATTAATATAGGGTAAATAAAAGACAATATGTTTAAATTTAAACTCTTAATCTTTCGACATTGATAGCTCACACCTCTGACATCTATGGTGCTCAAACTCGAGTTCTAATGAATAACAACAATTATTTTATCATAGAAATCATTTGATTCATTCTCGCATTGCTGTTTAGTCGAAGATAAATATTTTAATAAAATTTGTAAATATCATAATCAGTTTTAGAAAGACGACAGACTCTCCACATTAAAATATTTAAAAATAATATTTGGTAAAGTAGAAAACTTATACAAATATTATAAAAGGCTTAATACTAAAATAAGTGCCCAAATTATACCCTAAAACTCAAATAGGAGCCTAAACTAATTTTCGTCTCATCTTGGTGCCTAACGTTGCAATCGTTACCCGTTTAGGTGTTCGAGCTATCAACGGAGTTAATTTTTGGTGTTAAGTGACACGTGTCATGGTGATTTTAAAATTTATTTTTTAAAATAAAATAATAAAATATTATGATATTTATAAATTTAACAAAACACTAACTTTTCTTATATTATAAAACAACCCCAAAATCCCAAATTTTAACCTTAATCCACTGTCGCCCCCTTTCCGGTCACGACCACCGCCACCAACGCAGTTTTGCCATCCTACTACTCATACACCGTCGTATTTTTCGTCGATTGGTCGTTGAAATCGCATGGAATCACGATTTTAATCCTAGGGTTCAAGCAGTTTAAAACGTTGATTTGTCGTTGATCAGTCACGATTTCATGGGGGTTTTGGTCGCCGGGGGGATGGGAGGTCGAGTGGAGTTTCGTCGACAATAAAAGGTGGCGGTCGATGTGGGTTTAGGGGTTGAAATGAAGATTTTCAAAGTTTTGGGGTTATTTCAAAAATGTGTTTATGTTTTTTAAAAATATATAAATTTTATTTTTTTAATTTTAAATATATTTTAAAATTACCAGATTGTGACACATGTCATTTAACGGGAAAATTAACACCTTTACCGACTCATACACCTAATTGAGTAATATTTGTAACGTTAGGTACCTGAATGAGACGAAAATTAGTTTAGACACCTATATAAGAAAATGGTATAGTTTATGCACTTATTTAAATTTAGAAAACTTATTCAACGGTCGTTAATATAATCATCAACTATTGTAATTAGATGAATTCAATTGATTATAATTTTTCAAATAATAATTTAATTGTAATGTGATTGAAATTAAAGATTTACTTAATTTTAAGGTACAATTAGATGGATTAAATATATTTAAATCATTTATCTTTTCAATATTAATCTAAATTTTTTAATTGGATCGATGAGAAAAAATAAAGTGGGCCCAATGAATATAAATTTTTAAAAGGCTTTAGAGCCGTTTTTCTCTTTTAAGAAATCGGCTTTATTTTGAGAACGGGCTCCGGATATGAGGCAGACAGAAAGATATTAATTATATATATTCATTAAATTCATAAATTGGTACACAAACTATACATTTTTTTCAAGACAGTATCCATTTATTTCCAAAAAGTACTTAAACTTTGTTCTTTTTCCCATGTTAGTACTTTAAGTCAATCATTTGTTATTCAATGATTGTCAACGATGACATGACTCGGTAATTAAATGATAGCCTGAGGTGGCTTTTGTGCTATGTAACAAGGTAATTTATGTGATGTCGTATAAATTTGTTATATAATCTTAAGGCCTTGGTAGTTAATTAATCAATAGTTTTCATTTACAGAGGGATTATTTTGACTCAAAATGAAATAATGAGGGTCAAATTACTTAGAAAAATAAAATAATTATTTAATCAAACGTCAATATTTTATAACATGTTTTTAGTGGGAATCACATTTGGGACAGTTTAAGAAGAAAAATAAAATTTATAAACCATTTCTGAGTAAGAAAAAATAATTTAGGGAGTGATTTAGGAAATAAGCCTATATATATATATATATATATATGGTAATTGAGGAAAACACGAATAACTAAAATGGTGGTAGGTGAAGGGTGCAATGGGTGGTCCAACAAAGACGAATAGAGCGGAAAGGGGTAGGTAAAAAGCGGTCATGATCGCTTGAGTCAACTTGCCATCTTCTTCAACCAAATATGGACCCCATCTCCCCCCACCCTCACCAACCCTCCACACCATTTTATTGGAAAAAACACTCGCACAATACCAAAATAATTTTGGACCGAATCAAATTAAATCGAAAATATTTACCCTAAATTTAATTTCTCGACTTTAGTTATATATTTCATAAGATTCATTTCAACTCGCCTCAATTCTAAATTTTAAAAGTATCTAATACTAAAAATTAAATTGAAACTCTTTAAAATAAATTATTTATCCATATAAGAGACTTATTTATAAGAATAAATAAGTTTCGTCGATTATCGAAGGTTCACTTTTAATTAATGAAAAGAGAATAATTATTGATCGGTGTGTCTATGCAAAAGAGAGTTAGTCATAAAAGTGAGGACTTAGAGGTTGAGGAGGTTCCAATCCATTTCTAGGACGTGTAGAAAAGTATTTATAATAGTCCTTATTTAATAGTGTCAACATAAAATAAATATATTTTACTAACTTTAAATTTTGTTACGATAAATCATATAAATGTATTAAAAAATTGTACCAGGAAGATATAAATTTCTAAAAGCCCCAATAAACAGAAAAAAAAATGTGTTAGAAAACTTGAACTAACGAAAAACTAATAACAAAACAATGATGAATCAATTATAGACCACAATTTCCCCACTTTCATACCACAGATGCTAATATCATCATCCAACAGTTGATGAAATACCCATCTTATCCTTTCACCAACTCCCCTTCACCAACTTTAATTTAATTACTATATCAATATCAAAGCCACCTATCATTTCCTCTCGGGCTCCTATTACCAAATCAAAGCCTAACTATTTTTTTTCAAAGCTTGTCTTTGCAGCTCAACTCCCACCAAATCCCAAATGGCACCACAAGCTGAACCGCAACAACAACAACAACAAGAAATCATTTTCCGATCAAAGCTTCCCGATATCTACATACCTAATCACCTCCCTCTGCATAAATACTGTTTCGAGAATCTTTCCGACGTCGCATCGAGCCCTGTTTGATCGATGGAACGACCGGAAAAGTTTACAGTTACGAAGATGTTGAACTCACCGCTCGGCGAGTCGCCTCGGGGCTTAACAAGCTCGGCATCCAACGAGGTGACGTGATAATGATTTTGTTACCCAACACTCCCGAGTTCGTCCTCTCGTTCCTCGGGCTTCGTTCCGCGGCGCCATTGCGACGGCGGCCAACCCCTTTTTCACCCCGACGGAGATCGTGAAGCAAGCGAAAGCCTCCGCCGCGAAACTCGTAATCACGCTGGCGAGCTACGTCGACAAAGTGAAAGAATTCGCCTTAGAAAACGATGTGAAGATCATGTGCATCGACTCCGCCCCGGAGGGCTGCTTACATTTCTCCGAGCTCACACAAGCCGACGAACGTGACCTCCCCGTTGTCGATATCTATCCAGACGACGTCGTTGCGCTGCCATATTCGTCGGGAACCACGGGGCTGCCCAAGGGGGTGATGTTAACGCACAAAGGGCTGGTCACGAGCGTGGCGCAACAAGTTGACGGTGAAAATCCCAACTTGTATTTCCACGGTGAAGATGTGATCTTATGTACTTTGCCTATGTTCCATATTTATGCCTTGAACTCGATCATGCTTTGTGGGCTTCGTGTTGGTGCTGCGATACTGATCATGCAAAAGTTCGAGATCGGACGGTTGTTGGAGCTGATACAGAAATATAAAATTACCATTGCTCCGATCGTGCCGCCGATCGTTTTGGCGATCGCTAAGTCGTCGGAGACCGATAAATACGACTTGTCGTCGGTGAGGATGGTGAAGTCCGGGGCAGCTCCGCTGGGTCAAGAGCTTGAGGATGATGTAAAAGTCAAGTTCCCCGGTGCCAAATTTGGGCAGGTATGGAAGTTTAAATATTTTTACCCGTCTTTTTTAGTCAAATTATTATTTTAGTTTTGAAAATTCAGATTTATAATATTTTATTTTTGAATGATATCATTAATTAAATTAAATAATTAATATCATTGACTTGTAATTAAATGTTAACCTAAATAAATTCTTAGGAACAATTCTACAGCTTATCATGCTAAGTAGACATTGAATCTGATACTAAAAGTAAAAAAAAATTAATAAATTATTTGAAATTAAAATAAAATTTTAAATTTTAATATAATAAAAACATTAAAGACATATTTTTTATCTATTAACGTGTTAGTTATACACTTATACTCGGTCCAATAACTCGTTTTTCATATATAATTTTTAAATTTAATAATAGTCTTATATTATTCAATTTTTCAAATTAGTTGATGTCCGTAGAAATTAAGTTCAGAAATCAAATAATTTGTTAGATATATATACCATATTGGTCCAAATGCATTTTTTTTTCTAATTAAGAAGTGGACGTATTTTTTCTCTCCCTCTCACAATAATTTTATTATTTTATTTAATTTGATGAAATTATTCTTTACATATTAAGTTCAATTTTTAACATTATTATGATTATTTTATATTGATGCAATTAAAATTATAATTATTCAAGCTATACGTATCTATTAATTTGGTGGATGTGGCTGGCCAACCTCCTATGTCACATTGGTGTTTGGTTTGGTATCTTAGGCCCCACTGAAAGGAACATGCGAAAATTTTCAACAACCTAACTTTGACGTACACTTTAATTAAATGTGATGCTTGATTAGGTTAACATCACGAAATATCGAACTTGATCTTATCTAAAAATTTGAATATCTAAAAATTTCATATATTGAAAAATAATTTTAAATTTTGTGATTTAATGTAACTTATACTATATTTTTAATATGTTATTTTATATATTTAATTACTCACACAATAAAGAATTAAATATCCTAATTTTTATTGGGTTAAAGTTTTAATGAGTTAATGGGTTACTCATTAGTGGGCTAAAGGTATCTAAAATACAATTGTCCAATTTTTTCGGATTTTCAGATAATCCGAAATTAAAATATTTTCCGATCCGATTATCCAAATTTTTTTCGGATATTCAAATTTTCGAATTAGATCACCGGATCTAATCTTTTTGTACACCCCTAAATCGAGGGCTGATTATATATATATATATATATGTTACTCCTTAAGTTTGTAATAAAACTTTTAAAATTTATATTTATTTACATAAAATTTTTATGTTAGTTGCCAGATTTCAAAATTAATAGCAAAACATTGTTGTTTTGTAGGGTTATGGAATGACAGAAGCTGGACCAGTTCTAGCAATGTGCTTAGGATTCGCCAAGGAACCCTTCGAAATAAAATCCGGGGCCTGTGGTACTGTTGTAAGGAACGCCGAGATGAAAATCGTCAACCCCGACACCGGTTCATCACTTCCGCGAAACCAGGCCGGAGAGATTTGCATCCGAGGTGATCAAATCATGAAAGGTATGCTACTTAATTTACCAACAAGGAAAAACATCATGAACAAAGTTAGCTGAATGTGTTTTTGTTGCAGGATACCTTAATGACCCTGAGGCCACAGCTAGGACCATAGACAAAGACGGCTGGTTACACACAGGGGACATCGGTTACATCGACGATGACGAGGAGCTCTTCATCGTCGATCGATTGAAAGAATTGATCAAATACAAAGGGTTCCAGGTAGCACCCGCCGAGCTCGAAGCAATGCTCATCGCTCACTCCGATATCATCGATGCCGCCGTCGTCGCGTAAGTGTCGAACAACACCATCGATGTTTCTACGGTATATCGAAATCCGGGCTCTTCAATTTAACTATGATATGTGATTGCAGCATGAAGGATGAGGCAGCAGGGGAAGTTCCGGTGGCATTCGTGGTGAGATCGGAGAAATCGCAGATCAGCGAGGATGAAATCAAGCAGTACATTTCGAAGCAGGTGGTGTTCTACAAGAGAATAAACCGTGTGTTCTTCATCGAAACCATCCCAAAGGCGCCATCGGGGAAGATCTTGAGAAAGGAATTGAGAGCTAAACTGGCTACTGGAAACCACTGATTTGACGTTTCTGCAATTTGAAAAATAATATACGATGGGTGCAAGCACTAAATGGGAACTGTTCATATATGTTCCTTAAAAAATATCTGGAAATTTATACAAGATTGTAAATTGTGAGATAAACATTTCCATCTGCTGAATGGGATGTAATGACTAATATCTTTGTTTTTCATTTTTCATGTTTTTTCTTTCAGTCCTTGTACTCTTCGGACTTTTAAGATTTAGCCCCTCTACTTTTATATCTTCAAATATCAAAATGAGGATTATTATAAATTTAGATTTAATAATGTTGGCAAATTGTTTCCTACTTCTTTATTTGTGGATTAGCTTATCCATATACTATAAAAATATCATTATTTCTGTAATTAATCAGCTAACCTTTCAAATTCTTTATCTTGTTTTCTGAAATCTATTTGTTTCCGGATAAGAAGTTTACAGGGGTATATTAAGGTGCTTTAAGAAAGACTTAAACTCAGCAGATTAACGACATTTTGGTCCCCCGACAAAATGGAATAGTTTTGAATCAGAAAAGTGGCATTCACTTTCCAGGATAGGCAATTCATGTGCTCACAAAGAATCTCTTCTAGGATGGCAAACACAATTTCGTAGATTTCGTACCGTACTCTCTCCAATTAGGCGGGGATGTGTATAACTTTGTAGGTAGAGGCGGGTGTGGATTTAGAAAGTGATACTCATCGCGAGTAGTGGGCGGGTGATGGGTTTGAGACCTTACCCGCCCCACATCTGCCCACCCCGCATTTGTCCACCCCACATCTGCCTGCCTACTAAATACCCATTAAATTTTAGATCATTATGAATTTAGGTATAATTTTAGAGACTAATTTATAAATCTTAATATTGTATAAGATATAACTTTTAATCATTGGTTTATTTTATTATGCTTATTAATGGACGTGTTTGTTTTATGTTTGTTGCTTATGTATAACTTAAGGTTGTCGTCAGGCAGGTCTAACCAATACATCTCCAGTTGGGTAGTGGTGTGTGGATGGATTTGAGAAAGCATCCGCGTGGGTGGGTTTAATTAGAAAAAATTTACCCATTATGATGATGGGCGGGTGTGAATTTAAAAATATTAAGTGGATATAAGGATAGGAGAAGAGTATCTACACTCGCCAAGCGCGATTGCCATCCCTACCCTCTTCCATTAAATTATCATATCCACTTTCCCACGCAATATGTGTTGCACTGGTAAATTTGTTGTGTGAAATACGAGTAACTTAAACAAGGCATTAAGTTTTGATACTTGTCATAAATTTTGGGATAAATTACTTGTTTAATACTTAAACTATTAATTTTGATATGTTTTAGTACTTAAATTTTCAATTTTTTCAAAATCATACCTAAAGTTAGTTTTTGTTTCTTTTTAGTTCCCCACCATAAAAAACTTTAGATTTTGTTTTATTTTAATCTCTCTTTCAAAAGTTAACGTTAATCTTTAAAAAATTGAAATTTTATGTACTAAAACGACCAAAATTGATATTTTAGGTACTAAACGCGTTAACTTTTTAACGGTTGAGTACTAAAATAAAATAAAAACCAAACATAGGTATGATTTAAAAAAAATGAAAATTTACTTACTAAAACATACCAAAATTAATAGTTTAGGCACTAAATGTGTAATTAACCATAAATTTTGACTAGGTGGTGGGTACGTCATTTATATATTTTTGTACAAATTATTATTGTTGTGGTTATTAATAATCGAGTTAATTGTATTATACATCTCAAACTATAATCTTCATTTTTAAATTAGTCTTTAAATTTTTTAATTATTATATTTTCTTCCCTAAATTATGAATCTCATTATAAATAAGTCCTTAAACTTTTAAATATTTTAATTTCACCTCTAAACCATGATCCTCTTTCTAAATTGGTCCCCAAACTTTTGAATATTCCAATTTCATCCACAAATTCATCCAAATATGTAATTAGTTTCAACATAATTTAACCTATTTTTTTTCAAATTATAATAAAATAGCTTGGCCTAACGATTTTATTAATAAGGGGTGTGATTAGTATATACATGTAGTTTGTTATGAAACTGGAATGTTCAAAAAGTCAGGGACCAATTTAGAATGAAGATCATAGTTTAGGAATAAAATTGAAATGTTTAAAAGTTTGAGGACTAATTTAAAATGATAGTTATAGTTTATGGACTAATTTAAAATGAGGGTCATACTTTGAGTACATGTGATGCAATTAACTCTTAATAATCGGATATGTTGTTATTATCAGAATATGTGATTTTTTCGTTTCGATTCATTAATAATGTTTAGGGTAAACTACATAAATGACCACGTAACTATGGGCCATGTCACGAAATAACCACCACTTCAAATTTGTGACAATAATACCACTGACCTATTTAAAAGGGTTCAAAATAACCACATGACGTTAACATTTAACGAAGGTGTTTATGTGGCAGTTAAAAAATTAGTATAATTAGGGTGTAGGTCATTGTAAAGTTACATATTTGCGATGCTGGCACCCTTCTTTGTTTTCTTCCATTTGGTCACTACTTGTATATGATTTGTTTCCTTAGATTTTCATTTAATCCAATTTAATCCTGATTTTATTTTAATTTGTCTAATACCTTAATTTAACATTAACTTTAAAATCTTTTATTCTAGTCATGTATTAAATTTGTAGATTAAATCCCCTAGATTTTAGAATTAATCAATTTGATCACGAAGATTAACTTTAATTCTTAATTTTTAATTAGGTCATAATTTCAATTTAATTTAATAAATTTATTTCTCCAATCAAATTGTGACACATGTCGTAATCTTATGATTATAATTTGAATATTAACTATAATATATAATATATTTTTTAATATGAATTATAATATATATATATATTATAATTTGAATATTAAACTATTTTTAATGATTTCATATATATAATCATTAAAAAATAAATACGAAAAAAATAAATTTAGTTTAAAAATATGAAAATCTTAAATCAATTATTTTAGTGTTGATTGTCAACGGTTGATATTCATTGTTCTTCTTTTAGTATTTTATTATATTGTATCTCTTTTTTTAAATAACTTTACCTCTATAACTTGTTTTTCTTTATCTTTATGGCATGTTTCTCTTTGTCTTTTGGCACGTTTTCGACCGTTATTTTTGTTTATTCTTTTCTTAAGGTTAGGTTTGACAATGTCACGACTGATCAAGATGACATTTATTTGTTATCATGTTGATATTCTATGCTTTGAACCCTCTGATTGGATTTGGATACACGATTTGTAACATCCTCAATATCGAGTTAGTGATTAAATTGTAAAGTTTCAGAATTTGGTGATTAAAGTAGAATAATTGAAAAGTTCAATGACTTATTTGAGCTATATTGTGTAGGATCAATTTATAAAGAAGGAGGATTAGAAGGAAAAATTGTCTTTTTATAGCAAGATAATTATTTGGGTTAGTACTATATTAACCCACATGGAAGTATAGGAAACCAAAAATAAGTTTCCAGAGTTTCTTCTTCATCTTCTTCATACGTGAGACCCAAGCTAAAGGTAAGATCTCTTGTTAGTGAATTTATTGATGAATTTATGGTTGATTTATGACCATTAGACAATAGTTAAGCTTAAGGGAAGCTTAATTTGTTCTAGAACAACAAGATGATGGAGTTATGAATGATTAAAGTAAGGAAGTGAATAAGTGAAATCTTGATAGAAAGGTATTAATTAGATTTCAAGACTAAATTTAACTTGTCATTAGTGGAATTAAGGAATAGGAAGTGTTAGAATGGAATTATAACATGTTGGAAATTGAGTGTGATTCTTGAATGTCATATAAAAGATAGGATTTTGAGTTTAAGGAAGTGATTATTGAGTAGGAATGAGTGTAAGTATATGTATGCAAGTTAGGGATATTAAAGGAGGTGAAGTATGAATAGTTGAGCTGAAAAGAGAGTGATTTTCGTGCTCAAAATGACATTTCTGGGCTAGGGGTATCGGTACTCATTCAACAGGTACCGATACCCTCTTAAACGAAAAAGAATAACATAATGTAGGGAATGTACCAATACCCCAGTTGGGTACCGATACCCTCTTGAATGAAAAACTAACAGAATGCAATTAGGGTATCGATATCTAATATAGGGTACCGATACCTACCTTAATTAAAAGATGAAAGTAGTCTTTCTTTTGGTCTAAGAAGTGATAGATTAGATGATATCAATTAGAGTTCTTATATGGATCCATGTATGATTATGTAGAAACTAAACGTAATCTCGTTCCGGAATAATTGAAGGATTATGATCAATTCAAAACAACAAGGCTAAGGTGAGTGCATACTAGAGATGTAGTTCAAAGGAATTATGACTTATGATAAGTCTATTCCTATGATTAATAATTATAACATAATCATTATGAACATGAATACATTATAGTCTTTATTAAACATGCAGAAGTCATATATGTTGACATATGATTCGATACATGTTATATGATTTATGTGAATGTTCTCAATTCCTTATGTTACATGAATATGAGATTAATGGTTACATGATATGAGATTAATGGTGACATGTACATGGGAAAGGTGATAAAAGAAAAGATATATGTGATTACAAGGAAAGTGATACAAGTACATGGTTATATGAAATATAATATTAATGCC
The DNA here is from genome assembly GCF_006381635.1 of Hibiscus syriacus. Classification (NCBI taxonomy): domain Eukaryota; kingdom Viridiplantae; phylum Streptophyta; class Magnoliopsida; order Malvales; family Malvaceae; genus Hibiscus; species Hibiscus syriacus. Next base: position 883,370 of record NW_024062703.1, read on the forward strand.
CATGTTATGTAATGTGAGAGCTATAAGTATAGTTGGCATGCCAAGAGTCGAAGGTTTTATAGGTCCTTCGGGACAACTCATAGGTCCTTTGGGACATATTCACAGGTCATTCGGGACAAATCTCATATGCCACTCAGTGGAACTTATACGAGCTGTGGTGACAGCAAATGTGCACAAGCTCTATGTACTCGAATACCTTAAGTTCTCAGTATATACATGGGCCTATAAATAATATGAAAAATGTGTGTCTTGCATTATAGGTTATCATATTAATGTTGTTCATAGCGAAGTATATAAATGAAATAGAATTGTGAATGATAATGATGATTGTATATGAATAACATGTCACATGTTCATATGCATAAGAAATACATTATTATAGATTTATGCCTCACTAAGTCTATGACTTAGCGTGTAAGTGATTTACACGTAGGTACAGAAAAGTAAAAAGACGGGTCTTAGGAGCAGCAAAGCAGCATATCATCATTTGAAGATCAGATCAGAAGCACCTTATATAGTATATCCGTTTATGTAATATATATATGTGTTGGCATGTAAATAGAGTCGTATAGTACTTAAGCTCTGGTCAAGTTGTATGTTTTGAACTTAATGATGTGATATAGTTTTTGATATTAATAAAAGTTTAAATTTACTATGATTTTTATAAATGTACAAGTTTTGAAAAGTCAATGTGACACATCAGATTCGTATTCGGGTCGATACGGTTGGGATGTTACAGTTAATGGAATCAGAGCTACGGTTTAGTTCTCGACATAAACTGAAGTCTAAAGTGTCTTAAAAAGTGCACATGTCAATATAGTAGTAAGAACTTCTGATCAGATAAGAGTAATGAGTATGTTGTTTAACTAATAGAGATATTTGGTTATGTCTTATTAGATGTCCAGACAAGATAGCTCCCGAAGTGAAGCAGGAGATGAGAGATTAGCTAAGAGCAGTAATTCACCTGCCCTGGCCAACAAGGTGAAGAACATGCACCTTTTAGAGTGCTTGTAACTGATCAGTATGTGTTCTTTAGGATGTTGGACGCGATATTGGTGCGTTTCCATCCTCTTGTTACTTCAACTCCGAGATTGACTGTTGCATAGGAGTTGAAGGGTTTAGGAGCTCTAGAGTTTCAAGGTGAAGCCGAAGAAGGCCCCGTTACTATGGACCTTTGGCTCAATGATGTGAAGATTATGTTAGAAGGACTCTACTGTTCTGATGTGGAGAAGCTTAACGGAGTAGTCTCCTTGCTTCATGGGCAATCGCGAATATGGTGGACAAATATCACATTAAGGATGAAAATGATCGTGTGACATGGTCTCTATTTCTAGAAAATTTCGGCACAATTATACAGGGGACCATTTCATCAAGAAAATGAAGCAGGAATTTCTAAACCTAAAGCACATGAACCACACGGTGTATGAATATGAGTGTGAGTTCAACAAACTAAGTCACTTTGTAGCGGCTGGTACATATAGAAAAAGATGCATGCGAGTGGTTTGTGGAGGGCTTACGCCCGAGCCTGAAAGAGATGTTGATTGTGTTGAATTTTCCTCATTCCAAGAAGTAGTAAACTATTCCAAAACTCTAAAGAGAGCCCAGAATGAGTGGTTTGGGGAGCAAAATCCAACCATCCAAAATAACTGAAGCTTCATCGAGTTCTGTACCACCCAAGAAAGGTAGAGATTTGAGCTTTCGATCTCAAGCAAGGTCAGAATCGGTGGCATCCTCTGCTAGAGGATCAAATTATGAGTGTTAGACAGACTCAATCTGTAGGGTCTGGTGAAGGGCAAGCACAACAGAGTCAAGTTAGACAGTGTCTAATTTGTGGGAGAAATCATAGTGACATATGCAGAGTTAAAACAGGAGCTTGTTTTCGATGTAGGGAAACAGAGCATTTATATGAGAGATTGTCCTCTGAGAGCCGAAGAGCCTGCTCAACCAGAAAGATCTGCTTCAATGTCTCAGAGGGGAAGAGGTAGAGGAGAAAGAAATCTGATAGAATCTGCTACTCAACATGAGGTTCGATCCACTGCTCGAGTGTATAACCTCAAAACTAATAAAGACTGGGATGATCCAGAAATTATAACAGATACCTTTTTATTGTTGGATAAATGTGTTATGGTATTGATTGATCCGGGGTCTACATATTCATACATTAATAGTAAGTTGGTAAAAAGAATTGAAGATCCCATTAGAAGACACCAGTAATGAAGTTATAGTTACAAATTCGTTAGAGCATAGTGCTCGGGTTAATAGAAGGTGTCGAGGGTGTCACATACGGATTCAGGGAATTGAATTTCCTGTTAATATGATGGAATTACCTTTTGAAGAATTTGAAGTGATACTGGGAATGGATTGGTTATACCGTTATCATGCAAATGTCGATTGTATATTAAAGAGGGTAACGCTAGTCAACTCAGATGGATTAAAAGTGTTAGTATTCAGTGAAGGATGAAATCCATTGGCAAATGTTATTTCTGTGATGTCAGCAAATAAGCTATTACTGCAGGGATGTCAGGGGTTTATTGCGAATGTGATGGATGTGAGAACTAAAGAGAAGGGGATTGAGGAAATTCCCATAGTTCGAGATTTTTCTGATGTATTTCCTGCAGAGTTACCTGGTTTGCCTCCGGATAGAGAGGTGGAATTCCAGATTAAAATAATGCCGGAAACTGTACCTATTATCATGGAACCATACAAAATGGCTCCAAAGGAGTTGCAAGAGTTAATGATATAATTACATGAGTTGTTAAATAAGAGATTTATAAGACCGAGGGTCTTGCCATGGGGAGCTCCAGTATTGTTCATCAAAAAGAATGATAGATCATTGCATCTCTGTATCGACTACAGATAACTCAATAAAGTAACTATTAAGAATAAGTATCATCTCCCTAGAATTGACGATTTATTTGATCAGTTAAAGGGAGCTTCGGTCTTCTCTAAGATTGACTTGCGATCGGGGATATCATCAACTAAAAGTTCAGGAGAAATATATTCCAAAAACCGCATTTAGAATAAGTTATGGCCACTATGAGTTTATTGTGATGACTTTCGGAGTTTCAAATGCACCAGCTGCTTTCATGGACTTGATGAATCGAATTTTTCAACCTTATTTGGACCAATTTGTAGTGGTGTTTATCGATGACATATTGGTGTATTCAAAGACAAATGAAAAGTATAGTGCATATTTGAAAATAGTCTTGCAAACTTTCGAGACAAAAAGTTATATGCCAAGCTATCCAAATGTGAGTTCTGGTTGAATGAAGTTATATTTCTCGGGCATGTGATTTCTATGGAAGGAATTCGAGTAGATCCTCAGAAAGTAAAAACTATCCTTGAATGGGACGTTCCCAAGAATGTATCTAAAGTTCAGAGTTTTCTGGACTTGCCGGTTATTATCGAAGGTTCGTTAAGAACTTTTCGATGATCGTTCTACCATTGACCAAGTTGATGAGAAAAGGTGTAACGTTTCTGTGGACCTCTGAATGTCAAGATAGTTTTGATATGTTGAAAAATATTTTGACAGAAGCTCCAGTATTAGTTCAACCGGAGTCTGGTAAAAACTACATAGTCTATAGTGACACGTCCCATAATGGCTTGGGATGTGTACTAATGCAAGAGGGTAAAGTAGTAGCGTATGCATCGAGGCAATTAAAACCGAACGAGAAGAATTATCCTACCCATGATCTGGAGATGGCTACAGTAGTGTTCGCTTTGAAAATCTGACGTCACTACTTATATGGTGAATGATGTTATTTGTATACATATCATAAGAGTTTGAAGTACATGATGACTCAAATGTTTGACTTGTCAGCAAGTCAAAGCTGAACATCAAGTTTCGTCCGGATTATTGCAACCCATGTCAATTCCTCAGTGGAAATGGGAGAATGTAACGATGTACTTTGTGATGAGGTTACCTTTGACTCTAAACAAAAGGGATTCAATCTGAGTGATTGTAGATAGATTGACTAAGTCAGCCCATTTTATTCCAGTACGAGCCGATTTCTCCATGGACAAGTATTCTGAGTTATATATTAGAGAGATTTTATGATTGCATGGTGTACTTGTTTCCATTGTTTCTGATTGAGATCCTCGATTCACTTCGAGATTTTGGAAGTCATTATATGGAGCATTGGGAACCCGATTGAACTTCAGTACAACGTTTCATCCTCAGACTGATGGACAATCTGAGCGAACTATTCAAATTCTAGAGGACATGTTGAGAGCTTGTGTGATTGAATTTAAAGGATATTGGGAAAATATTTTTCACTTTGCCTACAACAATAGCTACACTGTAACCCGAATCCGGCCAGTGACTAAAATGAGAATTTTAGGGGTTACCTTTGACTCCAAACAAAAGGGATTCAATATGAGTGATTGTAGATAGATTGACTAAGTCAGCCCATCGAGATTTTGGAAGTATTATATGGAGCATTGGGAACCCGATTGAACTTCAGTACAACGTTTCATCCTCAGACTGATGGACAATCTGAGCGAACTATTCAAATTCTAGAGGACATGTTGAGAGCTTGTGTGATTAAATTTAAAGGATATTGGGAAAAATATTTTTCACTTTGCCTACAACAATAGCTACCATGTAACATCCCGAAATCCGGGCCAGTGACTAAAATGAGAATTTTAGAAATTTGGGGATTAATTTAGGAAAATTGAGAGTTCAAGGATGTAAATAAGAATATTTTATTATTGGATAAAAGGGTAAATATGAAATGATTATAAGGGTATTATAGTAATTTAGTTTAGAAGATATTTTATCTCCCTTATTAGGGAGATAACACGTGTGAAAAAAGGAAAAACTTCAGAAGCTTATCTTTTTTCTTTCTTCTTCTTCCTCTCGTGGCTCCAGCTTCTAAAGGTAAGTTGATTTAATTGGTTAATTTATGGAATTTATAGGTTGGGTTGGAATAATTAGGTGTTATATAAGCTTAAAGAAAGCTTATATAAGCTTAAAACACCAAGATGAAAGAATTAAAAAGGAATTTTTATTAAGAGTTTAGAAATGAACTTTTGGTATAGAAAGCTTTTAGAAGTTCTAAGGATGGATTTGACTTGTCAATGGGTTAATTAAGAAGTTAAAGGTGATAGAATTGAATTTAGAACACATGGAAATTTTGATGAAATTCTTTAATTAAAGAATTATGGTGAATTATGACAGATGGTAAAGTGTTATAGTGTTATAAGAATATTTACATATGTATAGATAAGTTTTAAGGTATAAGGAGGGATTAATAAGTAGAATTTGGGGTCAAAACAAGACATTTTCGTTCTCAAGAGGTAATTCTTGGGCTGTGTGCATCGATGCACATTCAATGTGTACCGATACACTCTCAAATAAATGAACATCAAATTTCATTAGTGTATCGATGCATGAGGAGTGCATCGATGCATGAGGAGCGCATCGATGCACCCCCTTAACAGTAAAACATCGAAGGTGATTTGTGTACCGATGCATGGGTAGTGTATCGACGTACATATTAAGGTATGCATCGATAGATGGTAGAATGTACCGATGCACTTCAATAGGAAATGAAATAAATCTTTCTTTCAGTCTAAGAAATTATAGATTATAGTATATCAATGGGATACTGATAGTATAAATATATGATTGTGTAGACATCGATCGAAAGCAAAGTTCGGATAGGTCTGCAAAGTAAGATACCCAAAGAAAACAAGAGCTTAAAAGTGTTCATTGAGACCAGGTGCGTACATGATAGTAAGTGTACGTTATGTTAAGGAATTAAGACTTTCAATGAGTCTAATTCTGATATTATATGATATGAGTACTAAAGCATAAACATGTAGTGATATGATGTTAGATGTATAGTATATGAGTAAATACATATGTCTAATTGTTGAACGCATATTTATGTGTGAAATAGGTAAATCCATGTATTTATGATAAATAGGTCATGTGATCATGAGATATATGATAAAATATATGTGAAAATAATATGACTCATATGTGTTTCTATTAGAATGTTATATGATATGTTATGTATGTGAAATGAATAATATGAATACATGTTAGTATAATAAGATATATTAGATGTTATAATTGAATGAAGGGGTTGTATGAGAACATGTATATGCAAAAATGTGTTGTGAGATAAGAATCATGGCTATGAACTATGTGAAAAGGAATACAAGTAAAAGTGAAAAGCTATGTGATAAGTGAATGTGAATTACATGGAAATATGCTATGTGAAAGTGAACTATGTGCCTACGTGAATATGTAAAAAGATAAATAATAATGCCCATGTTATATAATACGAGAACTATAGGTATAGTTGGCATGCCAAGAGTCAAGAGTCTACGTGGTCCTTCGTTACATAGTGGTCCTTCGGGACACAGTGGTCCTTCGGAACATAGTGGTCCTACTGGACAAATTCTACGCGCCCCTAGTGGGATTTATACGAGCTGTGGTGACAGCATTGTGCATAATCTCTAGGTACTCACATACCTTAAGTTCTCAATAGTGTGCATGGGCTTTGAAAAGAAACATAATTTGATATAATGATATGTGTGTTTCCTGTGAAATGGTATATGTGATATGTATAAGTGATAAGTTAGGATCATATGATAATAATGGTAACAAGTGCATAAGTATAATGGTGATATGAGATGTTATATGGTTATGTATGATATAATCATAGTAATCATTCTTGTATTGTTGTGTTTTGAAATTATATTATATGTTTATGTTCAATATATGCTCATATGATGGAATTGAATTAATGACAAGGAAATAAGTAAGGATAAACATGTTAGTGATGCGTTCACTAGGTATATAAGTATAATGTGTATTACATAAGATGTTCATGCATTTGTTAGTTACTTTATGTATTTACATGTCTCACTATGTCTATGACTTAGCGTGTAAGTATCTTACACGTAGGTGTGGATAAGTCAGAAGATCAAGCTTTGGATCCGTAAAGCAGCATATCTCTGCGCAAAGTTCAGATCAGAAATATTTTGTAAAGTATGTCTTGTCATATAATTTAGTATGTTGGCATGTAACTAAGTCATTATATATGTACGCTCTGATGGAGTCTGTTAAGGTTTTAAACATATTTATGTAAAAGAATTACTTTATAGAATAGAAGTTTTAAATTTTCTATGTTTTTTTTATAAAAGTATATGCTTTGAATGATCAATATGTAACCTCAAACTCGTATCCAGGTCGGGTATGGGTTGGGGTGTTACATTTAATAGTATCAGAGCTAAGATTTAGCCGATTCTAGGCTTAAACTGAAGTTAAAAGTATTTTGAAAATGTGTACATGCCAACAAAAAGTGAAAGTTTCAGATATGATAGAATCATGAGTATGTTGTCTTCTAATAAAGTTATATTATTATGTATTAGATGTCTGATCGTGAGAGTCCTCACAGTGAAAGGAGAAGTAATAGACCTGAGGGTAATAGCAATTCACCTGCCCTAGCCAGGCATGGTGAAGAGCGAATACCTCCAGTAGTACCAGTGAGAGATCAAGGGATATTTTTTGGGACGTTAAATGTTGTTTTGTCGTGTTTTCAACCCTTTGTGACCTCAGCTCCTTGAATGAATATAGCTAAGGAATTGAAAGGTTTATGAGCACCTGAGTTTAAGGGTGAAGCTGAGGAAGATCCAGTTGCTGCGGATTTTTGGTTGAATGATGTCAAGATAATGTTAGATGGACTCTACTGTTCTGATGTGGAGAAATTAGACGAAATAGTTGATTTGTTAAGGGGACAAGCTAGAATATGGTGGACCAATGTCACCATGAGATTAAAAAGTGATCAAGTGACTTGGTTATTCTTCTTGGAAGAATTCAAGCGTAAGTACATTGGTGATCAATATATCAGGCAGATAAAACAAGAATTTTTAAATTTGAAACAAGGGAATTATACAGTTTATGAATACGAATGTTAGTTTAATAAGTTAAGTCGTTTCATTGCTGAGCTTTTTCCGACTGAGAATGATGTATGTGAGTGGTTTGTGGAGGGTTTGCGCCCTAGGCTAAGAGAGTTATTGATAGCCTTGAATTTGTCATCATTTCAAGAAGTGGTTAATCGAGCTAAAGCTCTAGAGATAGCTCAGAATGAAAGATTTAAAGAACAGAAAGTTCAGAAGTCCAAAAGAATGGGTGCTTTGTCGAGCTCCTCTCCATCCAAGAAAAATAGAGAATGGGATTCTCCAACTCATGAAATGTTGGAATCATATGTTTTTACTGATAGAAGATCAAATCTCAGTCAAGTCAGGCAATGTTCATATTGTGGAAAGAATCATATAGGAGTGTGTAGAATAATTTCATGAGCCTGTTTTAGATGCGGTGATGATGGACATTTTATTCGAGATTGTCCACTTATGACTAAAGAGACAGTATAGAGAGAAAGATCTATAGTGGTATCTTAAATAAATAGAGGTAGAGTTCATAGAAGAAATCAATCGGAGTCATTCACTCAACATGTTATGCAACCAACTGCCCAATTTTATAATTTAAGGACTGATGAAGATTTTGATGACCCATAGATTTTGGCAGGTAAATTTCGATATCGTGGTAAAATAGTTTGGTTTTAATATATTTGGGAATCATCATATTATTCAGTAAGTGGTAATTAGAAAGATAATTGGAAGATTTGAGTAGAAGCAAGAAATAATGAATTGTTAAGAATTAATAGTATATGATTTCCAAGTAAATAAGTTGTATGAAGGTTGTTTATGGAATGCGTAAGAAAGATATATATATATATATTGAGTATCAAAGGAGAACTGTATATGAGTATAAGGTTAATAGTAAGGGTAAGATAAGAATTGTTGAGTATTATAAAGGATTGTTTATCTCAAGGTAAAGTGAAAATTCGAGGACGAATTTTCTTTAAAAGAGGGGGAGATTTGTAACATCCCGAAATCCAGGTCAGTGACTAAAATGAGAATTTTAGAAATTTGGGAATCAATTTAGGAAAATTAAGAGTTCAAGGATTTAAATAAAAATATTTTATTATTGTATAAAAGGGTAAATATGAGATGATTATAAGGGTATTATAGTAATTTAGCTTGGAAGATATTTTATCTCCCTTATTTAGGGCGATAACATGTGTGAAAGAGAAAATACTTCAGAAGCTTATCTTTTTTCTTCTTTTTCTTCCTCTCGTGGCTCCAGCTTCCAAAGTAAGTTGATTTAATTGGTTAATTTCTGGAATTTATAGGTTAGGTTGGAATAATTAGGTGTTATATAAGCTTAAAGAAAGCTTATATAAGCTTAAAACACCAAGAGGAAAGAATTAGAAAGAAATTTCTATTAAGAGTTTAGAAATGAACTTTTGTTATAGAAATGTTTTTGAAGTTCTAAGGATGAATTTGACTTGTCAATGGGTTAATTAAGAAGTTAAAGGTGATAGAATTGAATTTAGAACACATGGAAAATTTGATGAAATTCTTTAATTCAAGAATTATGGTGAATTATGAGAGATTTTAAAGTGTTGCAGTGTTATAAGAATGTTTACATATGTATTGATAAGTTTTAAGTTATAAGGAGGGATTAATAAGTATAATTTGGGGTCAAAACAAGACATTTTCGTGCTCAAGAGGTAATTTCTGGGTTGTGTGCATCGATGCACATTCAATGTGTACCGATGCACTCTCAAATAAATGAACATCGAATGACATTAGTGAATTGATGCATGAGGAGTGCATCGATGCATGAGGAGCGCATCGATGCACCCCCTTAAGATTAAAACATCAAAAGTGATTTGTGTACCGATGCATGGGTAGTGCATCGATACATGCATCGATACATGGTAGAATGTACCGATGCACTTCAATAGGAAATGAAATAAATATTTTTTTAGTCTAAGGAATTATAGATTATAATATATCAATGGGATACTGATAGTATAAATATATGATTGTGTAGACATCAATCGAAAGCAAAGTTTGGATAGGTCTACAGAGTAAGATACGCAAAGAAAACAAGAGGTTAAGAGTGTTCATTGAGACCAGGTGAGTACATGATAGTAAGTGTACGTTATGTTAAAAATTAAGACTTGCGATGAGTCTAATTCCGATATTATATGATATGAGTACTAAAGCATAAACATGTAGTGATATGGTGTTAGATGTATGGTATATGAGTAAATGCATATGTCTAATTGTTGAATGCATATTTATGTGTGAAATAGGTAAATGCATGTATTTATGATAATAGGTCATATGATCATGAGATATATGATAAAATATATGTGAAAATAATATGACTCATATGTGTTTCTATTAGAATGTTATATGATATGTTATGTATGTGAAATGAATGATATGAATACATGTTAGTATAATAAGATATATTAAATGTTATAATTGAATGAAGGGGTTGTATGAGAACATGTATATGCAAAAATGTGTTGTGAGATAAGAATCATGGCTATGAACTATGTGAAAAGGAATACAAGTAAAGTGAAAAGCTACGTGAAAAGTGAATGTGAATTACATGGAAATATGCTATGTGAAAGTGAACTATGTGCCTACGTGAATCTGTAAAAAGTTAAATAATAATGGCCATGTTATATAATACGAGAATTATAGGTATAGTTGGCATGCCAAGAGTCAAGAGTCTACGTGGTCCTTCGGGACATAGTGGCCTTCGGGACATAGTGGTCCTTCGGGATATAGTGGTCCTACTGGACAAATTCTACGCCCCTAGTGGGATTTATACAAGCTGTGGTGACAGCATTGTGCACAATCTCTAGGTACTCACATACCTTAAGTTCTCAATAGTGTGCATGGGCTTTGAAAAGAAACATAATTTGATATAATGATATGTGTGTTTCCTTTGAAATGGTATATGTGATATGTGATATGTATAAGTGATAAGTTAGGATCATATGATAATAATGGTAACAAGTGCATAAGTGTAATGGTGATATGAGATGTTATATGGTTATGTATGATATAATCATAGTAATCATTCATGTATTGTTGTGTTTTGAAATTATGTTATATGTTTAAATTCAATATATGCTCATATGATGGAATTGAATTAATGACAAGGAAATAAGTAAGGATAAACATGTTAGTGATGAGTTCACTAGGCATATAAGTATAATGTGTATTACATAAGAAGTTCATGCATTTGTTAGTTACTTTAGGTATTTACATGTCTCACCAAGTCTATGACTTAGCGTATAAGTGCTTACACGTAGGTGTGGATAAGTCGGAAGATCAAGCTTCGGATCCGTAAAGTAGCATATCTCCGCGCAAAGTTCAGATCAGAAATATTTTGTAAAGTATGTCTTGTAATATAATTTAGTATGTTGGCATGTAACTAAGTCATTATATATGTACGCTCTGATGGAGTCTGTTAAGGTTTTAAACATGTTTATGTAAAAGAATTACTTTATAGAATAGAAGTTTTAAATTTTCTATGGTTTTTTTTATAAAAGTATATGCTTTGAATGGTCAATATGAACCTCGGACTCGTATCTGGGTCGAGTACGGGTTGGGGGTGTTACATATCAATAGAGTATTAAAATGGCTCCCTATGAAGCTTTATACGGGAGAAAATGTCGTACACTTTTGAACTGGTATGAGCTTAAGGATCGATAAGTTCTTGGTCCTGAATTGATTCAGGAGGTGGAAGAAAAAGTTCATGTAATTCAGAAAAATCTCAAAGCTGCTGCAGATAGACAAAATAATGTGCATACCTGAAAAGGAAAGAAATTGAATTTCAGGTTGGTGATAAAGTGTTTTCACAAGTGTCTCTATGGAAAAAGGTGTTGAGGTTTGGTCGGAAAGGAAAGTTGAGTCATCGGTTTATTGGACCATATGAGATTGTAAAAAGAGTGAGACCAGTAGCATACCAATTGGCTTTGCCACCGGAAATGGAAAAGATTCACAATGTATTCCATGTTTCGATGCTTCGAAAATATCGATTTGATCCCTCCATATTTTATCACCAGAAGAGATCGAGGTTCAACTAGATTTAATGTATGAGGAAGAACCGGTTCAAATTTTAGCTCATGAGGTTAAGCAATAAGGAATAAGAATATTCCATTAGTCAAAGTTTTGTGGATGAATCACAAGGTTGAGGAAGCAACATGGGAACGTGAAGAGGATATGAGAAATCAGTACCCACATCTCTTTGCCTATTGAAAATTCGAGGACAAATTTTCTTAAGGGGGAGATTTGTAACATCCTCAATATCGGGTTAGTGATTAAATTGTAAAGTTTCAGAATTTGGTGATTAAAGTAGAATAATTGAAAAGTTCAATGACTTATTTCAACTATATTGTGTAGATCAATTTATAAAGAAGGAGGATTAGAAGGATAAAATTGTCTTTTTATAGCAAGATAATTATTTGGGTTAGTATTATATTAACCCACGTGGAAATATAGGAAACCAAAAACAAGTTTCCATAGTTCTCCTCTTCTTTATCTTCTTCATACGTGAGACCCAAGCTAAAGGTAAGATCTCTTGTTAGTGAATTTATTGATGAATTTATGGTTGATTTATAACCATTAGACAATAGTTAAGCTTAAGGGAAGCTTAATTTATTCTAAAACAACAAGATGATGAAGTTAGGAATGATTAAAGTAAGGAAGTGAATAAGTGAAACCTTGATAGAAAGATATTAATTATATTTCAAGACTAAATTTAACTTGTCATTAGTGGAATTAAGGAATATGAAGTGTTAGAATGAGAATTAGAACATGTTGGAAATTGAGTGTGATTCTTGAATGTCATATAAAGGATAGGATTTTGAGTTTAAGGAAGTGATTATTGAGTAGGAATGAGTGTAAGTATATGTATACAAGTTAGGGATATTAAAGGAGGTGAAGTATGAAGAGTTGAGCTGAAAGGAGAGTGATTTTCGTGCTCAAAATGGCATTTCTGGGCTAGGGGTATCGATACCCATTCAATAGGTACCAATACCCTCTTATACGAAAAAGAATAACATAATGTAGGGAGGGTATCGGTACCCCAGTTGGGTACCGATACCCTCTTGAATGAAAAATTAACATAATACAATTAAGGTATCGATACCTAGTTGAGGGTACCGATACCTACCTTAATTAAAAGATGAAAGTAGTCTTTCTTTTGGTCTAAGAAGTGATAGATTAGAGGGTATCAATTAGAATTCTGATATGGATCCATGTATGATTATGTAGATACTAAACGTAATCTTGTTCCAGAACAATCGAAGGATTAGGATCAATTCAAAGCAACAAGGCTAAGGTGAGTGCATACTAGAGATGTAGTTCAAAGGAATTATGACTTGTGATAAGTCTATTCCTATGATTAATAATTATAGCATAGTCATTATGAACATGTATACATTATAGTCTTTATTAAACATGCAGAAGTCATATATGTTGACATATGATTTGATACATGTTATATGATTTATGTGAATGTACTTAATTACTTATGTTACATGATATGAGATTAATGGTTACATATACATGGGAAAGGTGATAAAAAAAAGATATATGTGATTACAAGGAAAGTGATACAAGTACATGGTTATATGAAATATAATATTAATGTCCATGTTATGTAATGTGAGAGCTATAGTATAGTTGGCATGCCAAGAGTCGAGGGTTTCATAGGTCCTTCGGGACAACTCATAGGTTCTTCGAAACATATTCACAGGTCCTTCAGGACAAATCTCATATGCCACTAAGTGGAACTTATACGAGCTGTGGTGATAGCAAATGTGCACAACCTCTATTTACTCGAATACCTTAAGTTCTTAGTATATACATCGGCCTATAAATAATATGAAAAATGTGTGTCTTGCATTATAGGTTATCATATTAATGTTGTTCATAGCGAAGTATATGAATGAAATGGAATTGTGAATGATAATGATGATTGTATATGAATAACATGTCACATGTTCATATACATAAGAAATGCATTATTATAGATTTATGCCCACTAAGTCTATGACTTAGCGTGTAAGTGATTTACACGTAGGTACATAAAAGCAAGAAGACTGGTCTTAGGAGCAGCAGAGCAGCATATCATCATTTGAAGATCATATCAGAAGCACCTTTATAGTATGTCGTTTATGTAATATATATGTGTTGGCATGTAAATAGAGTCGTATAGTACTTAAGCTCTGGTCAAGTTGTATGTTTTGAACTTAATGATGTGACATAGTTTTTTATGTTAATAAAAGTTTAAATTTACTATGATTTTTATAAATGTACAAGTTTTGAAAAGTCAATGTGACACATCGGATTCGTATTCGGGTCGGATACGGGTTGGGGATGTTACACGATTTGCATTCGTGGATAGTTTTTTCAGGTCATTTATTTTTTATTTGTGGTTTGTCGGTGGTCTTTCAATAGCTTAATCCACTTTATGGTTTATTTACCCATATCAGATTTGTTCGTATCCACTATCGGATTCAATCTATAATAAGGTGTGTCATATGACACCCCAAATTTTTTTGAATTTTTTATATATAAATTTCATATAAAAATATATAAAAATAAATAAAATTAATATATATTTTTAAAGAATATTGACGCTCTTAAACATAAATTGACACATTATTCATTTTTACCCACTCAAAAAAAACCATCATAAAATTTTTAAATTTGACACCGCAAAATAAATTTTCTAAACTCCCCTATTCATATCGACATTTTATTCAAGTTTATTTGATTATGTTTTTAACATTTTCCTTACATGGTTCTTCTATGATTTAAGTAGCTACTTTTTTTGTGTTGACAAGTATAAGAAAATGTACTTAATCTAGTTTATAATTGTGGTTGTAAATTTTAATTGCAATTTGGATATTTTTTAAATTTTAATAAAATTTGCGGTTTTTATCTTATTAAAAAAATTGAAATTATAAATTTCATTATATGTCACATATTTTTATTTGTTTATCTAAGTAAAATATATTTAAGAAAACTTGTGATTTGAAATTATCCATAATTTCTTATTTCATAAATTATAAACTTTTATGTAAATTTGTTCAAATTTATATATTTACAACATATCAAATACAAACCCTTAAATGGAATGAAGATCAAAAACTTTGTTATTAGTTCTTTTACTATACAAAAGTTATAAATTTAGTATATATATTATAATTTAGTTAAATTTAACTTTTTATTTTCTAAAAATTTTAATCCGAGTTAAACAATAAAATGAAAATATAACTAAAGTATGGAGATTTAAAATGAAAAAAAAATTAAAATAAAAAAATAATTTACAACTTACGCATATTACAAGAACACAAAGCAAACACTTGCCAACACGTCACCTACCAATTCTCTGCATTTTGATTGACGGTTACCCTTCTACAACCGGTCAACGGAAAACTAAACATGGGTTGCTGTTGTTATCTCTTTATGTATCCCAATTCACTTACCTTCCTTGGCTTCTTCATACTTCTATTCACTAAACCCTCCTCCGCTACAGCAAAAGGAAGAGGAAGCTCATCTGATTCAGTCGCTTCGCCGGCTTTACCCTTCTTCGTTCCGATACAAAGTAAGTCGTTAACCGCAAACACCGAGCGTCACTTTTTCGATTGTCTGAGAAGCAGCCAAAGGTGGTTTTGGTTTTAATATGTGCTACTGTTATGTTCTGTAACATTATAGGATACAAATGTAACTTGGTTAATTTGCAGTATGCATGGATTTATGTTCGAAAAATGAAAATTTTGTTTGAATAACACGTTGATCCGTCCTGGTCCGAGGTGTTTTACAGATCGAATCATGAGCGAGGAACTCGATAAACCTTTGCTGGATTCCGAGAACTTCAACCGGGGAGGGATCGATTTGGTTACTTCATATACTTTTACAACCAGAGCAGATACTGCAGATTTCCAGTACTTCCAAATCATATTTGTTTTCAATAGGAACGCTTACCTTTACATGAAGTTTTCGAGCAACTGAGAACGTCCCAAAGAGGACTTACATCTGAAGATGCTGAAGTTCGAGTACATATATTCGGTCCGAATAAGCTCTAGGAGAAGCCGGTAAGACATTAACCGGTGCCAACTGAATACTCGATTGATTTCGAGTTATACTTTTAGACGAGTAAAATCCCAAAACAATAAGCTACTTGAAAGAGTTGAATTCTTTTCTTTGATGAATTTTTCTTATGGTCCTGAGCTGGAAAAAAAAAAGACAATCTACTGTAGGTATTGACACAGTTTTCATGCACTAATCCTTCCATTATCGTAAGTTCGATCGACAGAGAACATCGATAGAAAATGGTGAGTACAAAGCTAGTGGTATACAATGTGCTGAGAAGATTCCTAGTCGGAGGACATCCGAATACCACGAAACTTTCCGAGTCTTATGGAGTTGACATAATTTGTTATACAATGTGCTGATATACCAGGAATTAACAATCCTAGTAGCCTGATAAATATGGAGAACCATCCTTCCTTGTACTCAGGGCCATAGGCGTATCCCATGGCCAAACTTGTCATTAACTCCTAAACCGCAGTGAGATACACTGGGATTATATGCGTTATCCCAAAGTAATTCTTATTCGGCTCCTCGTCCATTCTCTTTAAACAGAAAAAAAATAAAACACGAAATTAACTCGATACGATGAAAGTAGGAGGACGAAACAGTATTTGTCAATGAGCATGGAAGTGACATATGTGTAGATTATACCTGCTCGATATAGCAGCTGTTGTAGTAAAGGCACACCCCGAAATGCTTATACAAGAAGGTTTTATCATCGTAAGGCAACCTGGGCACCAAATCATTGTAGTAAACGACTCTGAAATACTTGGGGACCGGGTGATCTAAATGAGCTTCCACGAACCTCCCGATCTGCCTGTTACCGATCCTCGGCTGTCCAAAAGTGTATACCCCGAGCAACTTTTGGAGTAACTCCGTCTCCTCGTGCAGCACGAGAACAGTAGGAAACAAAATCGCGAGAGCCCCTCCTAAGCTATGCCCGGTGACTATATATTTTAGCATTCTTGTGCTCTTCTAACAAGGTCTTGAACTTTTCTCTCACCGTATAGTACGCGGTCTTATCCACCATTTCCAGTGGGATGCCCTTTTTACCGATCCCAGCAGATCGTTCGGAAAAGCTGTGCTTTGTGCTCCTCTTCTGAAGATGATGATAGAAGTAAGTGGTATCTTCTCTATTACCCAAACCTAATGCCTCTAGAAATCCCATATGAAGCTTTCCTAAATTCGGAATTTCGTACCAAGAGTAGTCGAAATCAGTACTCCAATCATCGGCATCGAAAAGATCCGTGCCACGGAAGCTGATCAATATCAGATTCGCATCCTTCGGCTTGTCACATAACAGAAAAACTTGAGTGGATTTTTCCTTTTGGTAATCTATGAAACGGAATTCGAGTTAATACACCATTCACAACATATTCCGAGCAACATTCAGTATGCGTCTATTACCGTCCCAGCAGTCGTAGAAGTCCACAAAGTGCATCTGCGTATGTTTAGACAACATCGATTTCGTATCAACGATCACCGGAAAACGTAAAAAACACAAATTCAGGTCCGAGAAGAGCGGTACAGTAGCTTACCTTTCAACAATTATCAACAACATTCCTTACAACCTCGGCGTTTCCATACGCTAGCTTGGAAGCCATCAAACAGAGGTCCATCGTTGCTCGGTTATCGAATTCGGCATTCGTGATTCCCTCCCCTGGAGCAGAATTATGCAAATCTTGCACCAACTTTTTGCCTTGCTAAAGGTCCATACTCGGATCTCTGTGTCCAATGGTACTAATAAAAGTCTCAGTGCCTTTCTTCGGTATAACTTCATCTCCTGCAACCCAGTCATCTCAGTAGCTAAAAAATTCTGGGTTCTCTGTGTTTCAAACAAATACTCAGTTACGAAAAAAAAAACATTTACTTTTATGATACGTAAAATCAAACACAATCACTGAAACTACGCATGTACGTCACTGAAAGAGGAGGGGAATTCAAGTAGACAATTTACCCTGAAGATTATTGAACAAGTGATAACCGTCGTTTTGCTATCAAAATAATTTCGTTTCTTTAATAAATAGAAAGGAAAGAAGTATAGAGAAACATGGTCGATCCACAGGGACTGTGATATTTATAATTTAATAAAATTATTTCTTGATTTTAAAGAAAGATAATTTCAGATTAAATTGAAAAGATAGAATAAAATAAAATAAAAAAAGAAAAAATAATAAAATAATAAATAATGATTTTAAAAATAGTAATCAAGATAAAATGGGTTTTAAATTATTTAAAGAAGTATGATGAGATAAAAATTAAATAAACAAATAAATAAAATAAATAAATAAATTGGGATAAAAAAAACTTATAGTGAAAGCAACCTCAGACTTTACCTTTGTCTCAAATTCCTCGGATCATCGAAACAGATTTTTACTTCAAGATTCACGTCGGCCTACAAGGACAATTTTTCGTTGCAAACTCGGATTTTGTAATTTCAACAATAACTGATTTCGATCTCAGTTTCTTCTTAGCAAACAATTTTGCTAAGTGTGTCTCGGGAAATTGAATAAGCAAATCCTTCTTCAAACGTTAACCATAACAATATCCAAACCAATGTTGAAATCGTTTTGATTTGAAAAGTAACTCAGAAAACAGAGAGAAAATCCGAAGCGATTTAAGTACCTTACAATTCTCACGTTTGGAATTAAGCCTTCGCTTTAGTCTTCGGCTTGAAAGAAAATTAGCTAAGCATGGCCAAAGCCATACTTAGCATAATCGAAAAGCATGCGAAAAATAGAGAGAAAGCTAGATAAAAAAGAATATTTTATTCTCAGATGAGAAATATATCTTTCTAGGCGAACCCTGAGAGGATATTTATAGCCTTCAAATTCTTAAAAACAAGCTAAAGAAAATAACATCTTAAATCCTAATTAAAACACTTAAAACTATTTAAACTAATTTACCTAAAACAAAGATAAATTAAATATTATTTAAATAATATCATAAATCCTAATTGAAATACTAAAACCTATTTAAACTAAAATACAAAGATAAAATATAATGTTTAAAATATTATCCTAAACTTGAGTTTAATTCAAATCTGAATTCCAAAACGCGAGGCCAATCCATTCGTGCTTCTAGAAACGCTGACTGGATCTTCTAGAAACTGCCATGTCAACTGTGTCATGCATAGAGTCGTGCTCATATCTTCAGCCGTGACCAAATAATAAAAAATTGCATAATGCCTTCCTTTTAGTACAATTTTCAGAATCTTACGTCCTGCACAGAAAATGAATTAAAATGAACAAATAAGCCACAAAAATCAATGATTAAGGAGTAATTTAAAAGTAAAATATTAACTAAATTAAACACTTATCAAATCCTCTCACTTATTCAATGCTTGTCCTCAAGCATTCATCAATTAATACATCAAAATCACAAGTTGTCATCTTCAATTTCAATTTATTCCTCAAACTTACAATCGAATTAAGTCTATGACATTTGCCGAATTCAAGTTACAATCAAGCAAAGACATAACCAAAAAAATTTAAAGTAAGCAATATATCCCAATTAATTGCCAATTTCAATGAAATATGACTCAATACCTCACAAAGATTCACACATATCCACTCAAAGTGTTTGGGGTAAATAAAATAGCTCAAACCGAAACTAACCAAAATATTACCATAGACTTGGAATCCAATCAAGTCTCTACTACTAAAAATGAACATAATGCAATAATCAAGGGGTCTTAAACAAGGTGTAATAGGGCTTAGGTTATGGTAGGAAAAAGGCCAAAAAGAAAGGTTTAAATACCGAAAAAGATATCAAAATAATTAAGAACAATCTACGAATTAACATGAAGCGCAATGAAGAACAAAACAAGGAAAAAAAGAATAGATGAAAGACAATTGAAACGATCAATTTTTCCTTCCCTTTTTTTGGAACAAGGGTCTGTTTTTTTTTTGCTGTTTGAAATAGTGAACATCTTGTTTTTTTGGATTTTTTTTCGAAACAATGATTTTTTTCATTTTTTTCCGTGGAACAAGAATGATACAAGATCTCAAGTCTCGACAAGGGTGTAAAAAGATAGGAAAATAAAAAGAAAGGCTTCGGGTTTAATTATAAGGTGTAAAACAAAGAAAGGGAAATAGACTCAAATTTGGTTCACTAGTGGATATATAAACAGGTAGGATTTTTGGGAAAAGTGGGTTTATCCTAGGTGCCCCTATCACATTAAAACATTATGTTCAACATGTAGTCTCGATATGAATTGTGATTACAAGTTCTAGAACATCCTAATTAGTTCGGCACACACAAGTTAAACAATGAGCAAGAAAAAAAATGTATGCTCGTTAGGCCTAAATCTCACAAGAAAAATTTATGTGCATTGAGTCAAGTTCATCTTTATCGACAAAATCATGAAATCATACTCAACAAAAATTCACTAGTTATATCAATCACCAATCATGCAAATTAAATTCGATCAAAAACATGATCATAATCCAAAAGGAAGCAAGAGTATAAAGCGAAATTCAAGGCTAGCAACCAACGATCCCAACATATCAACATCAGAATAACTCAATTTCAAACAATTAAACAAGCCAAGGAAAAATTTGACACATGTTTATCATTCCTCCTCACTTTATTCATTTTATCCCAAAACGTATGTCAAATTTAAAAACAAAGAGAGAGAAAATGAATACTCCCCAATCTAGTGGCGACCGCGGCCACGGCCACGGTCATGTCGAGACGAGCCTGGGCGAAGGTAAAAAATATTCGATCGAATTCGAATATGTTCAGAGAAAATAAAATAAAATAAAATAAATAAAGTATCTAATAAAATAAAATAAATGAAATGAAATAAATTTGGCTAAAAATAAAGCGAAATTAAAATGAAAATAAAACGAAATGGGTTGTCTCTCATCAAGCGCTTTTGTTTAACGTTGTTAGTTCGACGACCTAATTCAGACTACAGGTTTTAAGAGATATACTTCTTCCACTTCATACACTTTTTCCAACTGAGAATTTCGTTATAAGAAATTCTACGATTATATAGTTCTTTTATTTTCTCCTTGTAGAATTTGACATTCTCATAGGTTATTCTTTGGATCTTTTTTAACTTTGACAGCTTATCCGAAATAACCAGTGAAGTAATATTTTCTCTTAAAAAGGCACTCTTTAAGTTTGTTGACATTTGTTTCAGTTCTATCTTAGGTGCCTGCAAAACAGAAGGCAGAACATTAGACTTAGCAGGAATCAATTTTAGATCGGCACGACTTGAAAATATATTTTTCAACTTCCTGATTTCCTCATCATGATCTTCTAACTCCCTGCACAGATTAAAAGAAAAATTAGTTTCTACAAACTCATTTTCCAAAGGATCAATAATACCAACATAATTTATGCTCGCCACTTTGTCTGGGTGTTTCATTTTCTTATACACATCAAATTTAACGATCTCACCATTAAACTCCATGGTTAAAGTTCCACTTCTTACGTCAATCTTTGTGTGCGCAATACTTAGAAAAGGACGCCCCAATAGAATATCGGAAGAAGTGTTAGTTCGATCATTCTCCATGTCAATTACATAAAAATCAAAGGGAAATATTAAATCATTTACATATACCAGCACATTTTCCAAGAGTTCTTTCGGATAAATGACAGATCTGTCAGCAAGCTGAATTGATATTTTTGTATCCTTCAAGGGCTCATTAGTAATCATATTGTAAACAGAGATAGTCATTACATTAATAGAGGCGCCAATATCACACATGGCTTATTTTATCCCAACTTTACCAATTTTACAGGGTATTGCAAACATACATTGGTCTTTCAATTTCGGTGGTAACTTTTGTTGGAATACAGTTGAGATATGTTCTCCTAGATTTACCTTCTCATTCCGGTAAGCTTCCTCTTTGTTGTACAAAGGTCCTTAAAAAATCGGGCATATCTTGGAACCTTTTGGATAACCATAAGGAGAGGTATATTGATTTCCACCTTCCGAAATACGTCTAGTATTTCCTTTTCCTCAATTTTTTTATCCCTTTTTATTAACCTCGATTGAAAAGGTGGTGGTACGTCATAGGGAGATGGTGTTGGATCCGTTTGTACTTCGCCACTCTTCTTCTGGGATCCTGAATCTACAGTCTTCTTCCCTTTTTGTATTGCTTCATCTTTTGGAACAGGTGATGCCACTATTGTACCACTCTGAATAGTGATGGAACTGACATTCTCCCTTGGATTTACCTCGGTTTGAGAATGTAGTCTTCCTTGTAATTCAAATTTCCCCATTGTTTGAACTAGTCGGCTCACTTGTTTATCCAACTCTTGAATATGTGTCTCGGTTCGACTTTGGAACTTTTCCTGGGATGCAACCAGCTTTTTTGTGAAATTGCTAACTTTCCTATGAGTTCCTCCAATGATGAGCTTTTCGTTTGCAGTTGAGGAGGAGGCCTTGGTTGATAAGTTGATCTTTGATTTGCTGCATAGCTGAAGTTTGGGTGTTCTCGCCATCCTGAATTGTAAGTATTACTGTATGGGTTGTATTGTCTTTCTGGAGGACCTGAAAGCTCCCTACTGCATTGATTTTTGCATTGCCTCCTTCTTATATCAGCGGGCAGCAATCCGTCGGATGGTCTAGCTTTGTGCATATCCTACATGTTCTTGTTGCTCCAGATTTTCCTACAACAAGTGAATTAACTATTTCAGTTAATTTATCTAACTTATTTTCAAGAGAAAATGTACTTATCTCGTGAATCCGTCGGCTGGGTTCACTTGAAAACTGTTGAGAGTTGGCTGTCATGGTTGAAATCAATTCCCTTGCTGTTGTTGGGGTCATGTTGACTAATGCTCCTCCACTGGCGGTATCCACCATTTTCATCTCTATTGGTAAAATGCATTCATAAAAGTATTGAAGTAATGTTTGCTTACTTAATTCGTGTTGCGGACAACATGTGAAAAGCTTATTAAATCACTCACAATAGTCATAAAGACTTTTTTCACTCTTTTGTTGAATGGAAAGAATGCTCCTTCGTGACTCGCTTGCTTTAGCCGCTGAAAAGAACATGTCAAGAAAAATTCGATTCATGTCAGCCCATGAATTAACTGAATTTGGAGGTAAATAAAATAACCAATCTTTAGCCAAATCGGCTAAAGGGAAAGCTCTCAATTTAATTTGATCCTCGGTAACTCCCTGTGGTTTCATGCTAGTGCAAACCATGTGGAATTCCAACAAGTGTTTGTACGGATCTTCAGTGAGAAAGCCGTGAAAAGTGGGAAGAAGATGAATGAGTTCCGTCTTTAATTGAAACAGAGTCCCGCCACTAGGAAAATTGATGCATAATGGCGTCTGAGTGACAGGAGTTGTGGTTAGTTCTCGGATTGTTTGTTCTTCTTCTGCCATCGGAATGTTGTATGTGTCTCCTTCAGAGTCCGAATTTGATTCTGTTTCTGATCTCTGCTCTTGTTCTTCTTCTTTTTTCTCTTTTCTCGAAGCGTTTATGCGTGGATTCTTCGTGCTTGTGCTTCGATCTCCGGATCTAGATCTACTAATTCACCTGGGTTCATTCTGGTCATAAATAAAAAACTAGAAAAACAAATTATTACTTGCCGTTAATCCCCGATAACGACGCCAATTTGATAACCGTAGTTTTGTTATCAAAATAATTTTGGCTTCTTTAATAAACAGAAAAGGAAAGTAGTATAGAGAAGTAGGGTCGATCCACAGAGACTGTGATGTTTCTGATTTAGTAAAACTCTTTCTTGATTTTAGAAGAAGATAAAATTCCAGATGAAATTGAAAAGATAGAATAAAATAAAATAAAAAAGAAAAAATAATAAAATAATAAATAATGATTTTAAAAATAATAATAAAGATAAAGGGGGTTTTAAATTATTTACAGAAGTATAATGAAATAAAAATTAAATAAACAAATAAATAAAATAAATAAATTGGGATAAATAAAACTTATAGTGAAAACAACCTCATACTTTAGTTTTGCCTCAAATTCCTTGGATCATCGAAACATATTTTTACTTCAAGATTCACATCGGCTTACAAGGACAATTCTTTGCTGCCAACTCGGATTGTGTCATTTCAACAATAACTGATTCCGATCTCAGTTTTCTCTTAGCAAACAATTTTGCTAAGTGTGTTCTCGGGAAGTTGAATATGTTTCAATAAGCAAATCCTTCTTCAAACGTTAACCATAACAATATCCAAACCAATGTCGAAATCGTTTTGATTTGAAAAGTAAGCTCAGAAAACAGAGAGAAAATCTGAAGCGATTTAAGTACCTTACAATTCTCACGTTTGAAATTGAGCCTTCGCTTTAGTATTCGGAAAAATTAGCTAAGCATGGCCAAAGTCATACTTAACATAATTGAAAAGTATGAGAAAAATAGAGATAAAGCTAGATAGAAAAAGAAGATTTTATTCTCAGATGAGAAATATATCTTTCTAGGCTCACCTTGAGAGGGTATTTATAGCTTTCAAATTCCTAAAAACAAGGTAAAGAAAATAACATCTTAAATCCTAATTAAAACACTTAAAACTATTTAAACTAAAATACCTAAAACAAAGATAAAATAAAATATTATTTAAATAATATCTTAAATCCTAATTGAAATACTAAAACATATTTAAACTAAAATACAAAGATAAAATATAATGTTTAAAATATTATCCTAAACTTGAGTTTAATTCAAATCCGAACTCCATAAACGTGAGGCCAATCCATTCGTACTTCTAGAAACGCTGACTGGATCTTCTAGAAACTGTCACGTCAGACTGTGTCATGCCTAGAATCATACCCATATATTCAGTCGTGACCAAATAATAAAAAATTGTAGAATACCTTTCTTTTAGTGCAATTTTCAGAATCTTACGTCCTGCACATAAAATGAATTAAAATGAACAAATAAGGTACAAAAATCAATGATTAAGGAATAATTTAAAAGTAAAATATTAACTAAATTAAGCATTTATCAACGAGTCGAAGATGGAACCATTGTGAGAAAAAAGTTGAGGAAGAAATCAACCACATAACCGGTTAACTCCATGGGCTTGCCGAGAAAGTGAAGGATCTTGCGTGCAACGATGGAAACCAAAATGACCCACCGGTGGTCGGCGGCTTCTCCACCGGCCACCACCACCGCATCCTGGTTGGAGCTTTCCAGGAACTTAAACAAACTGTCTCTGTCACCCGACAATGAGTAGCTCAACAGGTCCCAAATCCCACCCTCGTCTGGTCTCACGATCAGGTACCTGAAAACATCATCGTCGTTCTTGTCCGGGAATTCGCTGATGCCTTCCATGGCGGTGAACTTGTGTCTGTTTCCTCGGGTTTTCTTGGAAGCTTCTGTAGTTAGAACTAAGATGTTCTTTTTTCAACAACGCTGTTGACATTAATTGACAAGTGTGGTAACGTAGGGCAGGTGTAATTTGAAGCTGACCGAACAATGCCTGAATTTAAGATTTGATTTTGAACATCGCAATCTCAAAATTATAGTCAGAAAGGATTGCACGAAACTATTAAACCACGTCGGTGTTTACTCGGAAATGCTTGTCAGGATAGAAAATAAACTGTAAGCAGTAAGAAAATTTGTTGTCATGATCATCTTTCTTATTCTCTTTTGGACAAGAAACAAGTATCGGTTACTTCGTTTAAAAAATATGTTAAATTTCCTTTGTAGTCACATATGTATTACTTAATTTCTAAGTTGGTCATTTAATTATTCCTTTTTTTTCAAAATACGCAAAACTCTTCCCGTGTAAGCACGTGGCTGGGAATTTTTGTTCAGAGGTTCCACTAGGCAAAGGCAAGAATATGCAACCTCACTTGGAGCTTGTTCTATAATGATTGTGAGGTTAACATTAAAAAAATTCAATTATTTAACAATAAATAGTGTTGGAGTTAGAAATAAACATTGAAAATGATAAGGATTTATTAAAGATTTAAATTGAAAAAAAAAGTGACAAAAGACTTATTATTAATCTTTAGATTAAAATGTACTTAAAATGTTATTATACCAAAATATTTGGGAGAGACAATAGTCTCTTCCATGCAAAGAACGGTTTCCTGTTTATCAATGGATATTTAAACATTCTTATAAATAATGTACTCAACTTATAAAAATAGCAATAGTTTCTTAATTATCAGTGACATCACTTAATTCTAATATTATTATGTCTTGAATCCGAACCGAAGCACCACCGACCATTGATGAAAGAAATTGTAGAGACACTGAGTTCTGTTTTCGAGTTGAAAGATCACATTAAACATGATGATGATCACAATATATATTTTTTAAAGTTAAGAAATCTTATGTGCCTTTTTACCTTATAAAATGGTAAGAATCATGACCGTCTCTCCCAGTAATGTATCATTTATTGGTCCCGATTTTATCGAAAACATTAAAATTTTATATAATAATTTATTAAAAGTTTTAGATCATGCGTATACGTATTTGAAGATGTACACTGATCCTTATGATGTCTTAAGATTTATCCAAGTTGAAGTAAATCCTTATGATATTTTCAGTTATTTCAACTACTCTCAAATAATTGTAATTTGACTTGTACTTATAATTTGGGTAAACTACACGTTTAATACCACAAATATCATTTTTATTTTGTTTTGGTCACTCAATTATTTATTATTTTTAAATCATACTTAATGTTTAGTATTTGTTTCATTTTGGTTACCTGCCCTAAAAAATTAACGATGATGTCGGAGTTCACCATGAGATAATATTACGTCATCATTTAAAAAATAAAAGATTATCATGTCAATAATTATGTTAACCTTTTAACCGTGAATAATCAAAATGAAAATGAAATGTAACATTATATATGATTTTTAACAAAAACAATTGAATGACCCAAATGGAACATAAATGATAGTTGTGGTACTAAATGTATAATTTACCCTATATTCTAATAGTCTTTCTCATTATTTTAGAATTCGTGAATACTTAAATGGGACAGCTTCAAACTAAAATCATAAACATAAAATAATCCAAAAAAATATGTATTTTTGGTTACTTTTCTCTGCACATCGGCTTTAGCCTATAGGGTAAAAATACATACACACGTTTTTTTTTTAAAGAAAAGGAAAGGCTAAGTAATTAGCATCAGCCTTTAATTTGTAAATTAAAGGGTAAATTACACATTTAGTACCTAAATTATCAATTTTAGTACCTAAACTTTTAATTTTTCAAAAATCATATTTCATTTTAGTATCCCGTTCAAAATTTAATATTAAGTTTTGAAAAAATTAAAAGTTTAGGTACTAAAACGGACCAAACTAATAGTTTAGGTGCTAAAGCGTTAAGTTTTTAACGACATTACTAAAATGAAACAAAAATTAAATATTAGGTATGTTTTGAAAAAATAAAAAATTAAGTACTAAAATGGATAAAAATTAATAATTTAAATACTAAATACATAATTTACCCTAAATTAAAAAAAAGCTAGGGGGCATCTTCTTTGTTTTAATCATGTAATGAGCCGCTTCGCTAGCTTCTCTTGTGATTCGAATAACTCGACGCTTTTTGGTTAAAAGAAGAAGGGAAATAATTGAGTTAGGTTTCTTTTATTAAAAGGGAATGGGCCGAGTAGATATGCCTTTGCTGTGTCTTGAAGATTGAGATTTGAGATATAGTTTTGGGCCCATATTGCCTTAAATCTCCTCGGAGAAGCCCATAATTCTATTTTTTATTATTCAATATCATTTTCAATACAATATTTAAAGTATTTTTTAATTATGAATTGTGTCTTTTATGAAAATTAAAAAAAATAGAACTAGTTACCAATAATCAATTAATTTAGTAGGGTAAGACACCTAATCCTATAAACAAAGTCAACAATCAAACCTTGATGTTTGTGAATGAAGCAAATTAAGTTGGGACAATCATACTCATAATGTGTCTTTGCAAAATCCGATCTAAAATAATCGATCAATAAATTGAACATAGGAACTTAAAGTAGCTAAATACTATTATTAAAACTTTTATTAAATAATTAATTTCAAAATTAACAGTTTAATAATTTATATATGATAAATTGGTAGTTAATGACTTAAATTTAATAATTCCTCAACAAAAATTAATAAGTTATAAAAACATTACTAGATCAAATTCATTTATGTACCAATAATTATTGTAACAAACATATAAGATTCTCTTATTCTTCAATTAATAATGAATTATTAAAATCATTGTAATAGATATATTCTTAAATTAATATGAACGAACCAAGTTACTCTCGATGGTTAAAGGGATGATCGTTATCTATAGAGATATTGGATTCGAGCATATCATACGTTAAGGGTGTTTGAACATTCAATATCGAATGGGTTGAGAATCTTTACTTTCAGGGATGGACACATGATTTTATGTTGGCGGACGTGTAACACCCCCAACCCGTACCCGACCCGGATACGAATTCGAGGTGTCACATTGACTTTTCAAAACCTTTACTCTTACAAAATCATGAAAAATTTAAATTTTCATTAAAATAAAGTGAACTAATTTACATAAGTATAATCAAAATATTACAAAATCGATTAGAGCATATGTAATTTAAACTTGATTACATGCCAACATAATTAATACAACAAATTGACATACTATTTGAATCACTTAGGATCTGATCTTCTGTAAAATGTATGATGCCTTGTTGGATCCTAACTCTGATCTTCCTGCTTTTTGGTACCTACGTGTGAAACACTCACACGCTAAGTCACAGACTTAGTGAGGCATATAGTACAATAATGCAATACCTAAGTTATGAACATGCAATCCAATCATTTCAGCATGTAATCACAATCATCATATAACTACTCAACAATAACATATATAATCATGCATTTAACGAATAACACATGTCATCTTATCATAAAGTTAATTCTTTTTATATCTTTTATGTGCCCATGTACATTACTGAGAAGGTATGCGAGTACATTGAGGTTGTGCACATATGCTGTCACCATAGCTCGTATAAATTTGCATTGAGTGCCATATAAAATTGTCCTGAAGGACCTCATATATGTCCAGAAGGACCACATATATGTTCCAAAGGACCAAATATATGTCCCAAAAGACCTCATATATGTTCCAAATTATCACATATATGTCTCGAATGACCACATAAAACCTTCAACTCTTTGCATGACAATTATACCCACAACTCTCATCTCATATAACATGAGCTTGAACATTTATATGTTTTCATATGTTCATATGGTTAACTAATTCACCACATATACATGTACTTATATACTCATATCATTTCTCATGTAATCACATATGTCCTATCTCATAATGTATATCATATGTGCATATAATCACTTATCTCATATAATATAGCTTATTTTTGTTCTCTTATGTTCATATGGATCACATAACATATATCATAACATATAAATATATGTTAATTATGCATGCACTCTTAATGATCATAACATATACATGTTCATAACTATGGAACCATGAAATCAAACAGAGGAAATAGACTTATCATAAGTCTTGTTTCCATAAAACAACGTCTATACTATGGTATGCACTCACCTTAGCCTCACTTAGTCCAATCAACTCCTGAGACTTTTATCTCTCTTGATCGTTCCTAACTCTTCGATCATTCCAGAACTTGCTTATGTTCAAGATCTACACCAATGTACATTTGTTACGGATATTATAATTCTAATCCTTATAAATCGATAACAATAACCTAAGCTAAAAGAACTACTTAATTTTAATTTCCACTTTAAGTAGTATCGGTACCCAAGGTATGGTACCGATACTTCCTTTACTGTGGTATCGATATTGTGCTATGGTATCGATACCCTTTCCCGGTTCTAGAATTCCATTTCAAAAATGGCATCGATACTTTCCTAAGGGTATCAGTACCATGGGTATCGATACTACCCCTTAGATATCGATACTCATTGAATGACATATCATATTTTTCTTATGGTATCAATACTTATTCATATAGTACCGATACCCTCATCCCAAATATAACCCTTTTCTCTTTGAAGTATCAGTATTGGATGAACAGTACCGATACCCCTTGCCCAGAATTCATCCTTTTAACTCGAAAATTCACCCATACCTACTTATACTTTCCATTTTGAACTCCTTTCATGCCATTAAACTTACTCAAACCATCTTATATTCATATAACACATCATCATCTTCAATATTTCATCATAAATCTTAAAACCAAGAATCTTACTAAATTTTCATTATGTTCTAATTTCATTTCTAACACTTTATACTTATTATTCTAACTGATGACAAGTCAAATTTAATCTCAAATTTCACTTACTAACTCCTTTCCACAATTTCACTTAACCACCTATTGTATTAAATCCTTTCTAACTCCTTCATTTTTTGGTTTTAAGAAATCTTAAGTTTTCCTTAGAAATCTTAAGTTTTCCTTAAGCTTAAGTATTATCCAAAGAACATAAACCAAGCCTAAATTTAATAAATAATCAACAAACATGACATTCACCTTTTTTTAAATGGGGTTCACGGCTAAAGGAGGAAGAAAGCTCTGGAGATCTTGATTTTTGCCTTCCATAATATCCACATGGTTTTAATATAACCATAACCAAATTTTTAATTATTTTCCTTGTTAAATGATCATTTTGCCCTTTCATTCATCATTCTTTGCTATACAGTCCTACATAAAATATTTCACTTAAGTTCTTAAACTTTTCAATTTATCTAATTTAGTCACTAAATTCTAAAATTTTACAATTTGGTCACTAACCCGGTGTTTGGGACGTTACAGGACGAACTTAAACTTAATAGAGATAACCTAAAATTATATGGGGCGAACTAAAATTATAGAGGGCGAAACATATTTTCAATTGGAAATACATAGAAAAAAATTTAAAATTTATAGTAATTTTAAATTTTCAGGGGTAACTACCCTCACCTGCTCTTCTCGGTTCATCCCTAACTATCTTATAATCATTCTTAAATTAATTAAAAAATATATCGTTAAATATAAAATATGTGGATTGACCTAGGTGGGAGTGGGCGAGAGCGACTATCCTTCCTAAAAATTTCAAATTATCATATATTTTAGATTTATATATATATTTTTTATTAAAATCTAGTTTTGCCCTTTAAAATTTTATAAATTCAAATTCACCCCCTAACTTAAGATCTCGTGTCCGTTCCTGACAAAATATTAATGTTTATTATATTATGAGTAAGGTAAAATTTAGTACTATTAATTTAAAGGTAAATTACATGCTTACTCACTGAACTTTATTCTCTCCTATTTCGCTCACCATACTTTTAATTTTGTTCAATTTTTCCTTGAACTTTATACATTAAATTTTTTGTCACTCTACCGTTAACTATCTAACGGTGCCATTAACTATCTAATGACGTTATGATGTGGATTAGATAAAAGATTTTTTAATTGTGAAAAAATAGTGTAAATTACACGTGGATTAAATAAATAATTAATTTCTTAAACATCATAATTAAGTTCCCCTGATCCTATATTACAACCCACCCTACCCTCACCCTCACCCTCCCACTCCCACTCCCACTCCCACCGTCAGCAATTTTTCCCCTTTAGCCATTGTCAATAACGACCATGAACGAAATCGAATATGGGTTATTGTCACATGAACCATAGATTGTTAGGAGCTTACCACAATGAAGACAAATCAACAAAAAATCCAAAATCAGTTAATTAAAAAGAACAAATTCTAAAGTCTCAAAAACAAGCAAGGCAGCGCCACCAACACTGTTATAACAATCGGACCATTCATCAACATGCACAAAGACAACTCAAGTGAGGCATGATACAACATACATAGAGGGTTGGAATTGTAGCACCCATTTCCGTATATGTTTCCGTACATAATTCACAGATGTCACATAACTTTTAAAACATTCCACTTTTGAAAACCCAATAAAAATTTTGTTTCTTTAGATAAAAAAATTTATAATATAGTTTATAAAACATTCTTCAAATATATATATTATCTATGTTCACTCAAACTAATAATACTAGTTCGTATTATCCATATTTAAAATAACATAAAACGATTATGTTGATCCATTACAAACTATTTTCCAAAATAGTTAAATAGAGCTAATAAGACATTCATAAGTACATGCCACTAAACTAAGTCAAAATTTCATCATATGGTGTCTTAATGATATTGTAGATATATTCCTTGATGCTTGGAGTTACTCTGTACTCTTTACTTCTAATCCTGGCTTTTACCTACATGTGAAAATCATCGCATGCTAAGTATATACTTAGTGAGGCATAACAATAAAATGAGATGTAACCAAAACATAAGTATAATATAAAATATAAAATATGAAATAAATCATATAAATCATAATAATACATAAAACTGGCTTGGTAAACCAAGTTCATTCCCATAACCTGCAAAGCAATATTTAGTATGCCCAGCATACCTACAATTCAATATTTTTCCAATTTATCCTTTTATTTGCCCAATGTATCATTCCGTGGGTTTTACACACGTAATAGAGATACGGTAATTCACAAACTCATTATGAATTACGTGGGTTGCACACATAGTGCCAATACGGTAATTCACAAACTCATTATGAATTACGTGGGGTTGCACAAATAGTGTCAATACAGAAATTCATAAACTCATTATGAATTTCGTGGGGTTGCACACAAAGTGCGAATACGAAAATTCATAAACTCATTATGAATTTCGTGGGGTTACACACATAATGCCAATACGGAAATTCATAAACTCATTATGAATTTCGTGGGGTTGCACACATAGTGCCAACACGGAAATTCATAAACTCATTATGAATTTCGTGGGGTTGCACAATAGTGCCAATACAGAAATTCATAAACTCATTATGAATTTTGTGGGGTTGCACACATAGTGCCAATACGGAAATTTACAACATATACATTAATCAATATGCATATATGACTATTATAACATATAAATACATAATAAATGCACTCACTGGTATGCCTCACTATTATGCCCTAATATAGTTCGACTATTCTTCGAGTTTATCCTTGCCTTTCTGTTTGCTTGACTCAGGAGCTTGATTACGATCTACACAAGTATCCATAATCACACATACAAATATGATGTTAGTATACTTACTAACATTCATCTAAAGTAATAATACTCGAAAGTACTATTAATTTCGAATTCTATTAAAATTCACCATAACTTAACATTTCAGACTGAATAGTATCGATATCCCTCCTATAATATCGATACTTCTCTTTTATGGTACCGATACCCACTTCGGTATCGGTACCATTCTAGCATTATGGAATTTCATTTTTTATTACGATATCGATAAGTTCCTCTTAGTATCAATACTTACACCTTAGTATCGATACTTCTTTAAATCGATATCAATACTATTCATCCAAATCCTCCAATTTAACCTTATAGTATTGATATTGTTCTTCCAGTACCGATACCCTTACCCAGATTTTACCATTTTTTCTTTGAATTTTACACAAATTTCACCTAAATCTCTTACTCTTATCTCAAACCATACCATTAAACTCATTATCACTTATCTAAACTAACTTACATCCATAAATCTCCTTATAACATTACGAATCTCCAAAAAACACTCAACACTAAGAATCACACCAAATTTCCAAACATGTTTTTAATCACTCCTAAGGCTTCCAATCTCTTATTTACTTCTTTGACAAGTCAAAAATGCCTTTAAACTTCTATAACTGACCATATTTCATCAAATAATTTAAAAACCCATTTTATTAAATCTCAAATAAATCCTCCATCTCTTAGTTTTAATCCTCCTTGAATTTCCTTAAGCCTTATATCACTTAAGGCTTCAAAACCAACCCAAAAACAAAACGAAAAACCAACTTGAAGAAAATCTTACCTTAGCTATGGAGGGCACGATGTTGTAACCGATTTTCGCTCGGGCACGAATATTTCTTGGCGGGAAAAGCATGTGAATAAATAAATGGTTTTTAATGAAATGTTTTGGAGTCGCCATTGACTTTTTGTCTTAGGTAAGTCGAATACCTAAAAATCATCTTTTAAAAGAGTTTTTAAGAAAACATCATTTAAAAGATAAATCGGTCTACATATAACCAAAAATTCATTCTTTTTAGTAATAAAAATGGATTCGTGGTCGATTACATTTGGGGAAGGATTAGCACCCCCACAACGCCCAAAATTGGTACCCTTCGATTATAAATTGTCTCTGGTAATAGAAATTTAAGAATTTGAATATAAATTTAATTTACGATCCTATTATTGTTAATTCATCGCAGAATTTTAACAGTAAATTCTAAGGAAAATAGGAAATATTCCAATATTTCCAATCGAAGAGAAAATAATCCCTAAAATACTTTAAGACGGATATTTCTCTTTCCGACTGAAATAATAAGAATACGATAATTCCTCCCTGAGAATTTTAGATTGAAATAACTTAATTTGATTAAATAGGCATATTTGATTTTTCAGGTTTTATAAATAGGGTATTTATTTATTTAAAATATCATAATAGGACATCTAGTTACTTTAAGACAATCATTCCTTAATATTTTAAAAATAAATAAATATTATCCTTTCATATTATAAAACCGGTCAAATTATACCTATGAGTCTTTCATGTAAATGTGACTAATTAAAAAAAATTAAAACTATAGGATTATATTAAAAAACTTATGGTCAAAAATGAAAATTATTAATATATCAGGGATTAAATTGTAAAATATATAAATTAATAGCCCTAATTCAAAAATATTATAAAATATAGGTACTATTAGTGTAATTAAACCATAAATAATTAATTCGGGATCAAAATAAAAATTATTAAAACCTAAGGGAATAAATCTAATATTTTACCCTAAATATATATAAATACTGGTAATGACTAAAATATAAATTAAAAAAATTAAAAAACCAAATCGAAATGCACAAAAATTGATTTCAGTGACTTAAATGTAAAGGTATAACTTACATATACCACGAAAATGATTTTCCCATACCCGAAATTACGCACAGACCCCTCCCAAAAATGACGACGTTCGAGGAGGGGTATTTAAACCCAAAAATCGACCATAAGGCCAAATTTCTCTCATTTTTCATTTTGGCTTCTCTCTCTAGGAGAAAGAAACTCTCTCTTCTCTCTACAATTCCCTCGTCGAAAGGAATTCGATCACCGCGAGCTGCCGTACTCCGGCACCGATGACCACCGCCAGCCACCGTCCACGATGATTGGAATTTACAAATTACCCCCAAATCGAAGCCTTTATTTTTCTAAACCCAAGTTTGAGTCTTTTCAGCCTAAAGGTCAGTAAATCGGCCTAGATCTACAAGTTTACCTTCGGTTTTTCAACTCTCTGACGATGTTCTGATGATAATACGGTGAGTCTCTTCCTTTCTCTTTGCTTCGGTTCTTCGTTTTGTTGTTGATTGATGTATCTTTCGTTGCTGTCTGTATGTATCTTTCCTTGCAGGTGGTTGATGGCCTTTTCTATGCTTCGATGATGTTCTCCTCGGACCGATTAAAAGAGGGTAACCCGGTGAGTCACCAGCTATGCGGTGACTCACCATAGGGCAGTGAGGTGTGCGACTCTCCTGGTGCTTCTGGATTCTTCGGTTGGGGCGGCAGTCGGAATAGACCCTAGGGTGTAATGAAACCCTAGGGTTTTTGGTGGATGAATCTGGAGCGTTGGATCTCTCTAGATCTAACGGTTGATAGGGCTGGCGGCGTTGGAGATAGGGTTTAGAAACCCTAGCAAAACCCTAAATAGGTTTTAGGCCTATTGGATTAGTTCTAGGCCTGGATCTACTATTGGGATTCTATGTCTGGACCGATCTTTAGGCTTCACGGGTCGGATCTACTTCGGGTCAACTTTTGTTGGTTTGACTTGATTTCTCTTCAAATGTGGGCCTTTGGGTTGTTAGGATTTGGTTGTAATTGGGCCTGTAATTATTTATAATTAATAATAATAATAATAATAAGATAAAATGGGACAAAAAGTTAGTGTCTACAGCTTCCCCTATTTGCTCATTCTTGTGTTAACAAGAATAGGGCAAAGATGAAAAGACAATAAGTTTTTGTCCAGTTGACTTCTCTTGATTAATACGGAAATGTTGAACAAGTTCTTCTCATTATAAACTTCTTCTTCCTCTTCGGACGAGTTCTTCTCATTATGAACTTTCGTATTGGGAATGTTGATGCCTCAAGTGAGGTGTCGTTGATTCAACTCCATTTGAGATGAATTAAGCTAAGGTTGAACGAGTTCTTCTCATTATGAACTTCTTCTCCCTCTTTAGATGAGTTTTTCTCATTATGAACTCCTTTGGAAATGTTGATCCCTCGAGTGAGGTATGTAATGAATCGAGCTAAGGTCGAACAAGTTCTTCTCATTATGAACTTCTTCTTCCTCATTGAATGAGTTCATCTCATTATGAACTCTCCACTGGAAATGTTGATACTGATCTATCTCCTTTGCGATAGAGTCGAGCAAAAGGTTCAACAAGTTCTTCTCATTATGAACTTCTTCTTCTTCTTCGGATGAGTTCTTCTCATTATGAACTCTTCACTGGAAATTTTGATCCATCGAGTAATGGATTCGAATCTTTACTGAAATCCAAGTTTTTAAAGATTGAAAAGTAGAATAATTCTTTGCTAAAATATTTGTTAACTTTGGAATTCCTATCAAATACTCAATAACTGGATAAAAATGTGAAACGAAATTAAATGAATGTAAAGAAATTTGTTTGAAGATGAACTATCTCAAGTAAGATAAATTTCTTGTTTTGAAGAAAATTGTCTCAAGTGAGACAAAGTTTGTTTTAAGAAAAACAATCTTGAGTAAGATAAAATTTCTTATTTCAAGTGAAACAATTCCAAATTTTATATTTCAAGGAAGATTTTCTCTAGCGAGATGAAATTTGTTTTAAGAAAAACTATCTCGTGTGAGATAAAATTTCTTGTTTTAAGTGGAACAATTGTCTCAAGCGAGACAAAATTTGTTTTAAGAAAAACAATCTCAAGTGAGATAAATTTCTGTTTTGAGTGAAACTGTCTCAAGCGAGATGAAGTTTGTTTTAAGAAAAACAATCTCAAGTGAGATAAATTTCTGTTTCGAGTGAAACTATCTCAAGCGAGACGAAGTTTGTTTTAAGAAAAACAATCTCAAGTGAGATAAATATCTTTTTCAAGTGAAATTGTCTCAAGCGAGACGTCGCTGATTCAAAATGTCGTGAATCAAGCAACAGAAAATGGTGAAAACATTCTTCCCGAAGGGCTTATGGATGGCCCGTAGGAATTATCATCTTGCTCGAAAGGCTTTCAGATGACCCGAAGGATTTAAGCATCATGCTCGAAAGACTTACTGATGGTCCGAAGGACTTACTCATCAAGAAACCCTTGAAAATCAAGCTTAGCTTCTTAGTTGTCAATGAACCCCTTAAAAATTAGGCTTAGCTTCCTTTAAAAACTCTTTGCAGATAATCATCAAGAAACTCCTGAAAATCAGACTTAGTTTCTAAAAATATCATCTGAAAGCATCCTTCCCGAAGGTCTTATGGATGGCCCGAAGGACTTATCATCTTGCTCGAAAGGCTTACAGATGACCCGAAGGATTTAAGCATCATGCTCGAAAGACTTATTGATGACCCGAAGGATTTACAAATCAAGAAACCCTTGAAAATCAAGCTTAGTTCCTTAGTTATCAAGTAACCCCTAAAAATTAGGCTTAGTTTCCTTTAAAAACTCTTTGGATATAATCATCAAGAAACCCCTGAAAATCATGTTTAGTTTCTAAAAAATCATTTGAAAACATCCTACCCGAAGGTCTTATGGATGGCCCTAAGGACTTATCATCTGGCTCGAAAGGATTACAGATGACTCGAAAGACTTACCGATGACCCGAAGGATTTACAAATTCGGGAAATAGTTTACTAAGTAAGAAACTTTGGAAATCGCTTTCTTACTTTTCAAAAATTTTGTTTTTAAAAAATATTAAATGAGAAACTTTGGAAGTCATTTTCTCATTTTTTTCCGAAACAACTTGTTAGTTGGGTAACATGCCCTATCTTCAAAATAATGCTTCTTCTGTGGATTGCGTCCATATATTCTTCATATGTTTGTTTGATTCCTGTATTTGAGGTTTGAAAATTACCTTCTACTTGTAAGGTATTTTGTCAGCATGAATCTTCTTTTTTCATACGAAGATCTGTAAAAACCTCATGTTTGAATGCAATCAAATGTATCAATGTAATGCATTTTCTATTATGCAAATGATGTTCTTATGAATGCAAAAATATTGTTCTTATGAATGCAAAATTGTTAATGCAATCTCCATTTGACTTCAAAGTTGCGAATTTGATCTTTTTCCACTTGATCATTCATTTTAAGGGTTTTACTTCAAATATCAGTGTAGCAAATTATGCTATCAAGCTTGCATTTCTGAAAAACCATCTGATCAACTTGTATCTTTGTGTCTTCTTCATTTGCATTAAGTCTTAGAAGAAATATTTTATTTATGGAATTCTTGCCGCAGTTAGAATTATGACCTTGGTGCCCCCATTTTATCTTTGATAAAATTGACTTTCTTCACCTGAACTTGTGCAGAAATCCAATAAAGTTTTCATCTTTGAAAAGAGAATCTATCATCTTTGAAGAATGTAGATGTAAATATGCCAAACTCAGCAGAGATTAATTAGGAGAGCAGCGTTTGTTCTAATTTGACTCTTGAAACACATCACAAGGAGGATTTATCCTAATTCCTTTCATGTCTCTACATCTAATTGGATCTCGAACAAAGCTATTCATACCATATCATGTCAAGATGTTTAACAACAACCTATTGTTTAACCTTAGTTGGCTCCACTAGTTTCTTGTTGTTAAAATTTCAGCGCCCCATTCCCTGGAAAGAAATTTTCATAATTTCTCACTTCTACCATTGGGGTTTTGGAATACAATCTTTATCTTGGGTCGACAAATTGAAACCATATGATCACAACATTGGTTCAGCATCATAATCACTGGTTCGTAAAATATTTGACAACATATTCATCATTTCATGTGGCTTCTGCCCATATTTCTCAATCAATGAAGCTTTTTGCATAGTGTTCATAGCCTTTGTATAATGTCACAAGGACACTAAAGGACAAAACTCAGTGGGAATATAAGTGGGATGCTTTGGCTTGCCAGAATTTAATCACCAGAATAATGCAACTGTATGATGAACAAAGTGATCATATATGGTAAGCTCAAATGTCATTGTTTCATCATTTTCATTCTTCATACCTTTTTATCTCATTGGAAATATTTGCTCAAATAAATGATCTTATATTCCTGGATGATATGGACTTTCATCATGCCCTAACATTTGTTGATACGAACGTTCAAAATTATTTCTTGCTGATATGAGCCTTCAAAATGCCCCATATAGATCATTTCTGTCTGAAATGGGCCTTCAAAAATGCCTCAACTTTCCAAGTCGTAAAATTCATCCTCAATGTCCATTGGATCATGATACCCACGAGGTCCAACTTTGATAATGCCCCATTGTGGGTACTCGTGGCTCTATTTGTGCCCAAATCTGTTAATCTTGAATGCTTTCATTCCAGTGTTACTAAACAACAATGTTGTTAGGTAACTTAAGGGATTCTCTTCATGTTGTCACAAACTTAAGAAGTAATCAATCATTCTAACAGAAATGTCTGAGATATTTATGAATGAGGTGGTCATCTTCTTCTTGACTGGTCGCATTCTTGCCTTTTTGCTATGCTCTGAGATATGTGCCCCTTTTTCGAATGAGGCAATCATTCTTGATGAATTGCTGATAATGTCTCAAGAGAGTATTACAAGTTCAATTCTCCAGCCCTTCTGGACTCTCGGACCACTTGCCTTCAGGAATATGAAATAATTCATCATTTTGGCATTGCTTATTCTTTTTCTCCAATAGAGGTAGAATAAACATCAACTTGCTTCAATGACCTTTCTCATTTGAAACTGTCCTATTTGAAAAAAAAAATTCTCCTTTCTTTATCAAAGAATGAAAGAATTTTGTAGAGTATTTCCCCTTACAGGTTCACAATTGAATCAAATCATAAAACACAAGTTTAATGAATATCAAATAAATCAACTACACTTTTAAATCAAAAAATCATAGTCCTATGGCAAGTGTCAAAATTATTGACTGGTTTAAGGTGTAGGTTGATTCTGGTAAAGTAAGGTCTCTCAGGTTAGTCCAATATATATGTCTCTTTGGGTGTCCACTAACTTGAAGAAATGGTTGTTATGCTTATCTCATAGAGATACTTCTTGGTTCCAAACTCTCAGGAACGTCTTTAGGATATGAGTGCTTCATCAAGAGCTTAAGATTGTCTTTTATGTCATTGTTGCACCATTCAATATTCGAGCTGCCTTTTAGGTTTTCAACTTGAATACTCCTTTGGTTTCAAGATATTATTCAAAATTTACATCTTGAACCCCCATTTATTATATATCATGCATTAAAGGTTTTAAAAACCAATTTTTGCAAATAAAAATCAATCCTAAGAAGCGGAATGAAATCTGAAGATAATCTCTTTCACTTAGAAATCCATGTATGATTAGAATGGACTTTTCAGGTACGTAACGTAGGCCAGGGCTCATGGTTACGAAAGAAAGGGATAAAAAGGCCCAAACAAGTGTTTAAGGGTAATTGAACCAATGATCAATTCATTCGTATGCCTTCAATCTTGCCTTGCTTGACTTGTATCTATTTTGCTGCTTGTCTTTCATTATTTCTTTTTCTGGATCCCTCTAGACTGCTAATTTTTGGGTTCATTTCCATTTTCTTTTATCTCCAGCATTTCTTGCGCTTCTTGTTGAATATGAATCTTTGAACTAATTGCACTTGATTAACCTTGTAACTTGAGGCTCAATGAGTCACTCATCTTGAAATACTTGATTCAACTTCTTTTCTTCTTTTTTTTTCTTTTTTTTCATCTTTTTTTCTTTTTCTTATTTCTTCTAATAGATGAGTATAGGACTTCAGTTGCTTTGAGCACCTCCGTTTCCTCTTGCATTTCGGAAATTCTTTCGTTATTTTTGACTGGATTGATCTTCAAACACTTTGTATTTGACCTATCTTGTAGTTCAAAACTCTCTTTATTTCATGGAGATTTACCTTCGTAATAAAACTAGATTGACAATCTTTATTCCTATAAGCAGATATCATTTACCTTGCCCCCCCAATATGGAGGGTGATCCTTGGTTAGGGTTGAATCATAAGAAAAATAATTCAGGGGGGATAACAACGGATATATTTTTCTCTTTTTGCAAATGGATAAATGAAAGAAGATCGTTCATCATTTCATACATAGAAGTCTTTGTAAAAAGAGGTATCCCCAATGAATATTCAAGATTAACTTTTATTTACATGAAAACAATGTAATTAATGCATGGTATAATTATTTAAATCAATCATTTTTCTTTCTTTTTTTCTTCTCTATTTTTTTTTACTTTGAGCATGCCACAATTACTCGAAATCCTCTTCGACAAGTTGGTCCATGATGCCCCATCTCGTCTCTTCTTGCAAGATAATTGAAAGTTTGGTACTTTTGAGGTCTTTTGATTTCACTCGTATAAAAATGATGATTTTGTATCTGGAAGGACAAAGACGTAACTTTTGAAGTCATGTATATGGTGGAAGGTAGTGTTATAAACAAATCAACTCTACCTGAGAAGGTAAATATATGGATTTGATGTCTCAAAAATAGGTAGAGGCATTACTTCAGAGTCTCAGATAAATGTAGTGTCAGGATTTGGTTTTGGTAAGGACAAAGAATAAATCATGTAATTGTATTTCTGGCGTTAGACGGGATATGAAATATATAATTTTACCACTTGACAAAGATCTATAACTCTTTAAAAGAATGTTTAATTTACTTGATACTCAAAAAATTTAAGATTAAAATTTAATTCCTTAATCATAACCATAAAAGCAACACAAATTTATTTAAACAACCTTACAAGAAGGCTGAGAAAGTACAAAAACAAGTTCAAACAAGATGCTGCAAAATGAGATAAATCTCTATGACTAATGAAATGATCTCTTCATAATTATGATACCCCATTATTCCTAGATTGTTGAGTTTATAACTGGACCAGAGTTTTTGTCCTCATTTACCCCCATTTGTTGATCATTTCTCTTATTCGAGCTCGTTTGGATGATTCCTCAGACGCACCAATCTCTATTTCTTTCTTAGCAGTTTTTTGGTCAGATCCCATCTCCTCGTTTATCAGTTGGAAGTTTGGCTCAAAACAATTTTCATTGGTGATGATAGTTTTGTCCTGGGTCTGAACACATATTGCAGCTGTGATTGGTGTAGTATTCGTCAAGTTCTCTAAACTACTCAAAGTCCCATCAGTCCTCAGGAAGTCTGATATGGGTGTTTGAGATGTTTTAATGGTGATATCTTCCCAATTTATTTTTAAACCTATGGGCCAATCTCGAATTACATCAATGAGAGCATTTTTACTTCGATTTCTTTTCCTATTTTTTGTACCCTATATTATTCACAGAATTTGATCACATTAGTCTCTGTTGACGCAACAATTTTTGAGCATTGAACCTTAACCCATTCTTCTACTTTGCACTTTTAAATTGCTTGCTCTAAAGGATCCTGGAATTTTCCCTCAAGGTTACTAGGAACCTTAGCTGAACAATTTGGAGTTCCAGTCTGGTTTATCCAAGAAACCTCGTTATAGGTTCACTTCTCATTCGGAGGCCATTTTGGCTGAACATATCGTGGAGTGGTTAATCCGGCTGAGAGCATTTTTGAATGTAATTTTTCACCCGAAAAGTGGAAGAGAGGAAATTGAAAACCCTGCACATTTTTTCTTCTTCTTGATCAGCCTTTGACCCTTTTCTATACCCCTCGTCTTTGAGTAAAGCTTATCTCTCACAAGGGTACCTTTATCTCTCATCACTTCTTTATTCATTGTTGATCCAGTGGGACCTTTTACGACCATATCTAATTTTTAGAACTGGCTTGAGCTATCATACTTCTTAATAGGTCGTTGATCACCTATCAATGTTATTTTTACTTCACCATTGATATTCATAATCCCATTCAAATCCCTTATAACGGGATCCTCTAAGGGTTTCTCTCCATGGATACATTCACCAGGTCTACTAAATAGGTTATTTGTTCTCTTGAATCATCCTGGAACTTTTTTGCTTGATCAGTCATTTTTTGTTGGGACTTTATAAGTTGCTATTGGAGTTTCTCGATTCTACCAACCCTTGCTAAAATCTCATTCATGACTCTTATCTTTCTCTAGGAAGACCATGTTATCTCCAATTTGATTTCAGAAATTCTGTCATAGAATCCTCCATGAATTATTCCCATATTTTCATGATGTTATGCAATGTATGACTTATAAACGTGAATGTTAAAAATGTAAATGCATAAACACAAAAATAAGAATGCAAATTGTGCAATGCAAATATATGTATGAAAAATGTGTCAATCAAGAGTGATCATCTTAAAACAACTTTCATTGAACACAAAAGTTTTGATACATCAAACAAAATTTTACATATAAGGGATAGCCTTCACTCCTAACTTCTCTATCTCTTTAAAAAGTCAAGTTAATTTCCATTCATGCTCAATAGTTGAGTTGTCAATCTGCTTCAATTCCCTTGTAAAGCCAACTAAGTCTACCAGTTTTTGAGCCACATTGTTTGCTTGGACAACAGCTTCTTTCATGACATTGTCTTTTTCCTATATCTTATATGCCATCTCTCGGAGTTGTAGACAATGTTGTTCATTTTCCCTTGTAAGAGAACCTTTGTGTTCAAAAAGTTCTTGTACAAGATCTCTATAATCATCTACCATCTTCATCAATGTATTGTTCTTGGCTCTAGTGGATTTTAATTCAATATCAATCTCACGCTGATGGATATGATATGAGGCTTCCATGTTGGCTATGACCCTATTCAACATTTAATTTTCAGCTTGACATCTTCTCAATTCAATGACAGATGTATTGCGTCTTTTTTTTGCAATCTGTAAATCATGAGAGAACTTCTTCACTTGATTTTCATGTGTCTTGCAGTTCTTTTTCAGTTTAGTGACCCCTGTTATCCACTCTTCAGGGTATTTCCTATACCAACATTTTTAAAGGCTTGACTGAACTTTTGGAAATCTTTATGCATGTTTTCCATTTTTGTGCTCAATTTATCATTTTCAATATTTAAATGACGCATTTGAGCCTTGTACATCAACAAACTTCTTCCTTTTGGATTCCCCTAC
The DNA here is from genome assembly GCF_006381635.1 of Hibiscus syriacus. Lineage (NCBI taxonomy): Eukaryota > Viridiplantae > Streptophyta > Magnoliopsida > Malvales > Malvaceae > Hibiscus > Hibiscus syriacus. The sequence goes on from NW_024062703.1 coordinate 927,619, forward strand.
TGATACTCTTACCTTTTAACACTTTTGGTATTAATATAGCAGGACCATCAATTACCAAACTAGGTCGATCATTTATCATAAACTCTAAGATTCCATGATCCAAAAGACATTGGACTCGATGTTTGAAGGCAATGCAATTCTCAATGGAATGTCCTTGAGCTCCGGCATGATATTCACAATGAATATTGATATCATACCAATTCAGATACAGAGGTTGCCACAATTTAACATAATGCGGAGCCACTTCTCGCGCTTCAAGTAGCTTCTCGTACAACTCCTTATATGATATAGGGATAACATCAAAATAAGAACCACCTTTTGTCCTGGATTAAACCTAAGTTTCCGACGTCGGGAGCAGACTAAACATCGACGATTTCAGATTGCATGATTTCTTCTCATTTATAGGAGCTTTTACAGTTGTCACCATTTCTTGGGTATCTCCAGATAACTTGTGAATAAGAATGGTGATTGTATATAATTTTTCAAATTGGTTAGGATAAGAAGTCCCTTGTATATCTGAGATTGCAGGATTATATTCATTGAGCTCTATCTCTTTTTGTGCATGAGTCTCTTTTCCTTTGACCAAAAGAGATATTCTACCCATTATCTTGGGCATTTGCTCTCTTATTTCTCGTATCTCCTTTTTCTCTTCAACGGGCATACGATCTTTGGGTGCATAGTTCTCCTCTACCCTCGAAGTTCCCTTAGGATGTCATTCCTTAGCTGTGTTATAGTTTGCTTGATCATGAAACTCTTTATCCATAATCAAAACCTTTTATTTTGATGACCACTCTCGAATCAATATCTTCTAATCATGTCATGATCATGCAATGCAAGCAAAAGAAATCAATATAAACAAGTTAGAGCAAAATGAAATATATCTACAAAATAGATAAAAATAAGAAAAAAAATGGTTAATACCAATTAATGGAAAGAAAATATCTTATCCATCATGGTATCTATATATATCCTGACCTCATGCTTTCTAGTTCCATGCTTTGTTTGGGAAAATAAACCTAACCGCAAGATTTCTAGTTCGCATGTATTTATTCAGAAAAAATCAAATAAATTATAAGAAAAAAATTTAGATTTCATTTCTCCTTTGTGTATATATACAGACAGAGTTTCAGCATTGCCTTAGATCGGGTGAATTTCTATGGTCTATTATATGCAAGGTTTCAGTTCTATGAGTAAAGGTACTCAAATTGTCCTTGTTGGTGCCCCTTGGGCTATCAAACCCTCAATCCTGGTCTATCACAGACTTTCAGATTGAGTTTAATTCGAGAGGGCACATTTCCCTATGCCTGACACGGAGAATAAATTCTCATGAAGATATAGGGAATATAAACCCCGAAAGCTATTTGCTAGGTCTGACACGAAGAATAAATTCTCACGAAGACGTCGCTTTCACTCATACTTAAAAAGGAAAAGAGCTCAAGTATATAGCTTATGTTTATGCAATACACGTGTTGTGTGTGAGGAGAAATTCCCAAACCTTTGACAAACAACAACTTTTAAAAAAATGAATCATAATATCTAAAAATCAATCAAATATAAACATTAGTATACTAGGATATAAAATAAATTGAAAGAAATCAAAAGAATTGTAAATTAAATAAAACTTAATTCTTAATTTCCAACTATCGAGACAAGATATAATTGATTTAGGGCTTAACCAGCGAAGTGATCCTCAGCGGAGTCGCCAAGCTGTCGTAACCGATTTTCGTCCAGGCACAAATATTTCTTGGCGAAAAAAACATGTGAATAAATAAATGGTTTTTAATGAAATGTTTTGGAGTCGCCATCGACTTTTTGGGTTAGGTAAGTCGAATAACTAAAAATCATTTTTTAAAAGAGTTTTTAAGAAAAATCATTTAAAAGATAAATCGGTTTGCGTATAACCAAAAATTTATTCTTTTTAGTAATAAAAATGGATTCATGGTCGATTACGTTTGGGGAAGGATTAACACCCCCACAACGCCCAAAATTGGTACCTTTCGATTATAAATTCTCTGGTAATAGAAATTTAAGAATTCGAATATAAATTTAATTTACGATCCTATTATTCCTAATTCAATCGCATAATTTTAACAACAAATTCTAAGGAAAAATAGGAAATATTCCAATATTTCCAATCGAAGAGAAAATAATCCTTAAAATACTTTAGGACAAATATTTCTCTTTCCGACTGAAATAATAAGAATATGATAATTCCTCCCTGAGAATTTTAGATTGAAATAACTTGATTCGACTAAATATGCATATTTGATTTTTCAGGTTTTATAAATAGGGTATTTATTTATTTAAAATATCCGAATAGAACATCTAGTTACTTTAAGACAATCATTTCTTAATATTTTAAAAATAAATAAATATTATCCTTTCATATTATAAAATTGGTCAAATTATACCTATGAGTCTTTCATGTAAATGTGGCTAATTAATGAAAAATTAAAACTATAGGATTATATTACAAAAATTATGGTCAAAAATGAAAATTATTAATGTATCAGGGATTAAATTGTAAAATATATAAATTAATAGCCCTAATTCAAAATATTATGAAATATAGGTACTATTAGTGCAATTTAACCATAAATAATTAATTTAGGATCAAAATAAAAATTATTAAAACCTAAGGGACTAAATCTGGTATTTTACCTAAATATATATAAATACTGGTAATTACTAAAATATAAATTAAATAAAATTAAAAAACCAAATCGAAATGCACAGAAATTGATTTCAGTGACTAAAATGTACAGGGTATAACTTACAGATACCACATAAATGATTTTTCCATACCCGAAATTACGCACAGACCCCTCCCTAAAACGACGCCGTTCGGGGAGAGGTATTTAAATCCAAAAATCGGCCCTAAGGGCCAAATTTCTCTCATTTTTCATTTTAGCTCTTCATTCTCTCTACAATTCCCTCGTCGGAGGGAATTCGACCACCGCCGGCTGCCGTGCTCCGGCGCTGATGATTACCATTACCCCTAAATTAAAACCCTTATTTTTCTAAACCCAAATCTGAGTCTTTTTTAGGCTAAAGATCAGTAAATCGGCCTAGATATACAAGTTTACCTTAGGTTTTTCGACTCTCTAACGATGTTTTGATGACAATACGGTGAGTCTCTTCCTTTTTATTTGCTTATGTTCTTCATTTTGTTGTTAATTATTGTGTCTTTCGTTGATGTCTGTGTGTATCTTTCCTTATAGGTGGTTGATGGCCTTTTATAGGCCTCGATGATGCTCTCCTCGGACTGGTTAAAGGAGGGTAACCCAGTGAGTCACCAGCTATGCGGTGGCTCACCATAAGACAGTGAGGTGTACGACTCTCCTGGTGCTTCTGGAGTCTTCGGTTGAGGTGGCGACATCGTGGCAGTGGCTGGAGTGGAGCAGTTAGGGCGGCGACCGGAATAGACCCTAGGGTGTAATGCAACCCTAGGGTTTTTGGTGGATGAATCTGGAGATCCAACGACTAATAGGGCTGGCGGTGCTGAAGATAGGGTTTAAAAACCCTAACAGAAACCATAAATGGGTTTTGGGCCTGCTGGGTCATTTTGGTCTGGATCGGTTCTAGGCCTGGATCTGCTGTTGGGTTTCCCGTTCTGGACCGGATCTTGTTAGGCTTCACGGGTCGGATCTACTTCGGGTCAACTTTTGTTAGGTTAACCCGATTTGTCTTCAAATTTGGGCCTTCGGGTTGTTGGGCTTTGGTTGTAATTTGGCCTGTAATTATTTGTAATTAATAATAATAATAATAATAATAAGACAAAACGGGATAAAAAATTAGTGTCTACACACGAGATGATGGGAAGAAGAAGAAGAGTAGAGAACTATTCCCAGACTTATTCTCTTTCTCCTTACTTAACCATTAATAAAATGAGTATTAAATTAATTTCCTTCTAAAAGACCATAATGTCCCTCCATTCTTCCATTCTTACTAATAAGTCTTAAACACAATTTCCTAAATCAATCCTTGTACTTTTCCAATTTATTCAAATTAAACCTCCAAAATTTAAATCATTTCACTATAGTTACTGACCCGATGTTTAGGGTATTACAAGAGAGTACTGGTGGCCGAAGCGTGAACGAAAATGAATTTGTGGGTCTGAATGGGTGAGACAAGGTCACATTTAAACTTTTGCAGTTTGATTTCAATGGCGGTCATGAATCGAGGAATTCATGTCGACTTACATTGCTAGCATGATAGAGAAATTCGAGGGACGATAGCTTTGCGAGCTTTTCTCGGAGGTCGGTAATAACAGACAATAAGATCAGTGGAGGATATCACGAAATTTCGAGGAGAGATGGATCAACACAAAATTTTGAGGGCTTTGCAGTTGAAATCGTCGAGTTCGTCGACAAATTTCACTAAAGAATTGATCTATGCGATGATACATTTACTTCAAAGGACCCTGGAATGGTCGAGTATGGAGAATGATTCATCGTTGAAGTAGGAGTGGGAGGGCGAGGGTGAGGATGAGTAGTAATTTGGGATTAGGGTTTATTAGTAAATTTTAAGAATTTATTTTATTTTTTAAATATTACACATCATAATTTAAAATTAATAAAAAATACATATTATCATTGTATACTAATAAAATAAACCACATCATCTCGCTGTTAAAAAGAAAATAGTTGAGTAACCAAAAAAATCTAATGTATAAAGTTCAGTAAGCTAATTGAAAAACTTGAAATTACGGTGAGCAAAATAGGAAAGAGAGTAAAATTTAGTGAGTACTCGTGTAATTTACCCTTAATTTAATTATTGGTGGCATTGGAACAGGGAAACCGACACTTTTGCTTTAACAGCAAGAATTTGTATAGGTTGGTTGATTTTAACATTGAAACTAGTTCATTTAATTTTGTTATTTTGAAAGCTTAAGTAATCATTTCACTGTTTTTCAACTACCCTATGAGAACGACACATTTTCATTAAGTTTTAACTTGCTTTTAAATTAATGTAATACAAATGATTAATATGTTAATTTCGTTTATAGATTAATTTTTTTAATTTAATTGATATCATTATTATCATGATATATATACGATGATACAAATTTATATATTTTTAAATGGGATAAAATCGAGTTACATAACGTAAAGCTCTCTTAGTTTTATATGGATTTATGATCGTTGGATGATTGAAAATAAATGGTTGAGATTAAAAGTATAAAATATGAAGATTATCACTTGGGAGAAAAAAATAAGGAGTTAATTTCAGCCTTTTATTTCACTCATCCAACGGTCTTAAATCTTTATACAACTAAAGAATTTTACACTGTGTAAATAGATTATAACTCATTTTAAATATATTTTCTATTTTTATATATGGGAAGAAACTTAGAGATAAACTTTATGTTAAATTATAGTAATTTAAAAAAAATGAAAAAACAAATAATTGTTAAATTTTTATATGAAAAATAAAGGAGGCCTATGGTTGACTTTTAGGGATATAAGAGAATCGGGAAACCTTAGTCTCCCGCCCTTAATTACCCGATTAAATTCCACGTGACATAATTAGGACATTGATGCAAGCTTTAATTCTAGGGTTTGGTCAAACATTATCTGATAATTCTTGTCCTTACAAAATATAGTATGGGCCATATATTTGATTGCCAACAACCCTCAAAAGCTATATAATCATAATCATAATCATAATCAAGAAACATTAACCCTAAAATCATGTGAAAGTTACATCAGTACAACTGTAACTTTATTATCGGATACTAATTAATAACCATTAATTCTATTTAATCTTTTTGTTAAATAAAATCTTAATTTTAATTCATAAATAAAAAATATTATGTAATACTAATTATAAAGAATGCAATGGAAACTCTTATAGCAGAATTCAGTAATTTTAAGGGAAAACAATCGACCTACCAAAGCCATAAACACCTGTCAACTTTTTCCAATTTTGTTAACAGTTTCCACTAACGTAAAAAAGAATAAAAACAAAAACCCAAATTACAAAATTGGGAATTTTTTTATGCTTGTAACTGTTTATATACATATATATTGGTGTAAAATGATAATGTTATAGTCACAGGCAATGTACATATAAAGCAAGCGTGTGTGGCTTTGGATTCTTCTGGCTATTGGCTAATCGTGCTGCCAGCTTTTGCCTTGGTTATGAACTAATGGCTAAATAAGTAATAAATCTACAACAGAAAAAAAAACAAGAATAAGAAGAAAAGGCGTGTTAAAACAAGCCATTTTTTAATTGTGGGAAGGGACCAGTTTGGAGAAAGATGTTGAAGAATTGGAGGAAAGCTTTGATTTTGGTGCTGTTTACAGTCTGCATTATGGGGTTTAAGGCTGGATTTGTCAATGGCGAAACGGATCAAGGAGATGGTTAGTGTTACTTTGTTTTGCTTTTCTGATTTATTGTTTTTAGATTCATTTATTTTGTAGTTGCTTGCTTTTTCATTGCCGAATCTGTGGTATTTGGTTGGAATTTGCTTTCTGCTTTGCTTATCTGTTTTGAGCTGCTCGTGGCTTAAAATGGACTTGTTTAATTGCAATGGCATTTTAACTTTGTCGTTGGTGTTTATTTTGGCCTTGATTATCTTTTTTTTTTTTTTGGCGTTTCTCTTGATTGCTGCTGACCAGACTACCTTAATGGCTATAACTTGCTGAACCTATACTGGCAATCGAAATGATTCAGTTAGAGATTAACTCCGAAAGTCATGGCACTTTATGTCTGCCTATATAATCTTAACATTTGATAAGCTCTATCTATTTGTAGATTTTGTTTTGGATTAGGTTTTTGCTGATAGTTATCAATAAAACCTCTTTCTATTAATGGTCCAATCCAATCGGGGATATATTTTATCCTGCAGCTGCCAAAAACAATTTTCCAAAATGTTGAAATGGAAATATTGGGGGATGGGTTTGATTCACATCCCAGTTTTCTGCTTAGAGGTTGATACTTGAAACTGAGATGAATTAGTTTTCGGATTCCTGGTTTCATTTTTGTTCTAATATTTCTAGCTAAATGTTGTGCCTAGAAGTGTTGTTTAATGGAGGTTTAGCTTTAGCTGGTCATGTTGTTTAATGGAAGTACTTATAATTAGAAATTATCTCCTTGTGTTACTCATTCTGCATGTTGGGATGCTTGATGTGCAGCGTCTGCTCTAGGGGCTATGTACAGTGCTTTAAATTCACCACAGCAGCTAGCCGGGTGGACCGCTAGCAACGGTGATCCATGCGGGCAGTCCTGGAAAGGTGTTACTTGCTCAAACAAACGTGTCACCGAAATGTGATCTTCTGTTATCCACTTATCCCTGCTTTACTTTGAGAGATCTTACCATACATCTTGCTAATATTAACTACATTATGTTCTTCTATCGTCTTTTTCTCAGTAAACTGTCGAATCTTGGACTTTCCGGGACAATGGGTTACAGCCTTCAAAGTTTGACATCATTGAAAGAATTGTAAGAAATCTGTAATCTTTAATAGTGTATCGTTTTGTTCTATGTTCATCATCTGATTCAGACTGATGTTTTGACAAAACCTGCAGGGACTTGAGCCATAACAACCTTGCTGGAGACATACCATATAATCTTCCTCCAAACTTGCAGCGATTGTATATTTCATTTGTGCATTTGTTTCCTTTTCATTTTCTTTTCTTTAAATGATTTATATATAATGTTCATCCGAATGCAGAAATCTCGAATCTAATCAATTTACCGGAGGCGTCCCTTTTTCCATCAGTCTGATGTCTTCTCTTCAATACCTGTAAGTAATGTTCCAAATATTCATCTCTCCATACGAGGTCCTTAGAGTTAGACATTTAAAACTTTTAACCCTCTTTTCTTTTCTGCTTTCCTATTTCTGGAAAATTCAGGAATCTTGCTCATAACCAGCTGCAGAATGCCTTGAGCGACATGTTCGGATCGCTTTCATCCCTCTCCGCATTGTAAGATGTTCACATTATACAATGTTTAATTGCCCGTCTTTAAGCTATTTTAACCGAAAGACCTAGTTACATTTTATCTTTATTCCTTGCTTCAGGGATCTCTCTTTCAATTCTATTACCGGTTCTCTACCCGAGAGTTTTAAGAATCTTACCAATATAAGCACTATGTAAGTATTAGAGGAGATATCTTTTGTAGAACGCTTTATATGATGTATTTTCCTTATATGTATTATTTACCCTTCTGTAGGTACTTGCAAAACAACCAGTTTTCGGGAACTATCGATGTCCTTGCAAATCTTCCCCTTGATAAACTGTGGGTAACCAACATACCATTGTGAAATTTCTAGATGTCATATATTGTTTTCTTATTATATAATTACCCTATGAGACTGCAGTTTGTGATAGTTGTTGTTCTTTTTTGGTGTCACAGAGATGTTTCCAATAACCGGTTTACCGGCTGGGTTCCTGATCAATTGAAAAGTATCAATTTGAAGTACGTGTTCGACCACATTGTTAACTTTTGAGGTTTCTTATGGTTTCGAAGAAAATTCTTTGTAATTTCAATCTGGATAATCTTTATGACAGGACTGACGGTAATTCATGGAGCTCAGGGCCTGCACCCCCACCTCCACCTGGTACTCCTGCTACTAGAAGCACCAGAAAGCACAAATCTGGTAGCAATGGTTCCAAATCGGGTGGTGGTTCCAGTGGTGGGAGTAGCAGTTCAGGAATTGGAGGTGGAGTCATAGCTGGAATAGTGATATCAATCCTCATTGTCGGAGCTATTGCAGTGTTCTTTTTGGTGAAGAGAAGATCCAGGAGGTCGTCCTCGGATATTGAAAAACTCGATAATCAACCCTTTGCTCCTCTTGCATCTAATGAAGTGCAAGGTAACTCTTGTAGTCTACTGAATTGATGCCAAGTCTTTCGGCTTTTAACACATTTTATAGTTCTCTTGATCTAACTCTTTGTTTATCATGCATGAAATTGTATTGCAGAAATAAAATCCATGAAGTCTTCATCTTCATTTGACAGCCAGGCCCTTGATACACCCCTTTCAATAAATCTTCGACCCCCTCCTGTCGAACGTCACAAATCATTAGATGAAGAAGAGTTCAATAAAAAGCCTATTGTTGTTAAGAAAGCTGTACCACCTCCAACAAATGTTAAATCATATTCAATAGCAGACCTCCAGATGGCTACAGGCAGTTTCAGTGTTGAAAATCTTCTCGGTGAAGGGTCTTTTGGACGTGTTTATCGAGCTCAGTCTGGCGACGTCAAGGTAGAATCTTGCTGCATATAAAATCCATAGTCAAGTCATAATAAATGGAGCATTTTCTGTGCTTGAATTTTTATAGCTATTTCAATTTTTTACATGCTCTAACTTGAGAAATAATCTTTTCATCTGCATATTTAATCTTCTAATCACCGATATCATCGACCTTCATAAGTTCCTCCCACCCCCCCAATTGTTTGCCATTTTATTTCCTTAAATTCTTTTAGAAATGTTATACTCGGTACTCACCTAGCAGGTATCTTGTGTTCATACTGCCATAGGTTCTTGCTGTGAAGAAAATAGATTCATCAGCTCTTCCCAGTGGAATGTCTGACGATTTTATGGAAATGGTTTCAAATATTTCCCAGTTGCATCACTCAAATGTGACGGAGCTGGTCGGATATTGTTCGGAGCATGGACAGCACCTCCTTGTCTATGAGTTCCACAAAAATGGTTCACTTCACGACTTCCTGCATATACCAGATGAGTACAGCAAGCCATTGATTTGGAACTTGCGAGTCAAAATTGCTTTGGGGACTGCACGCGCACTAGAGTAAGTCAGAAATTCAGTCGGGCAATTATAGCTATTATTCGTTGTAGAATTTTTGCCCATTCGTATTACTGGACCCGTTCGAACCTTGCAAAGTCAGGTAGTTTCTGATGAGGTTAACAATATCGGCAGTATTAGTTATGTCCGACTGATTATGGTTTCGAATTAACCATTTCTAAGTTGCTAGCAGATTAAGCAGAGTACATGTTGACTATTAGGAATCTTTAAATATTCGTTAAGATCGAATACATACTATGTGCTGCTGTAAAGTCATCTAGGAAGTTGAAACTTTCATTCCTGCAGTGATTATATATATTGCAAATGAGCAATGGTGACTCGGAATTCTTAAAAGGATCTTTTTATGCTTCAGGTACCTGCATGAAGTTTGCTCGCCATCCGTCGTTCATAAAAATATCAAGTCAACAAACATCTTACTTGATGCTGAGCTCAATCCTCACCTTTCTGACTCAGGCTTGGCAACCTTTATTCCGAACGCAGATGAGGTACATTTTGTACTGTGTTAATGCTGAAAGTGACTGATGAGAATCCAGAATATGAAAATACCTTGACCTATATTAACCATGGTCAAAGACTCAATGTACCGTAAGGGTTTCAGTTGTTACTCGCGTACGTACTGAAATCGTCTCACTTTGGTATGCAGGTATTAAATCGTGACGATGCAGGTTCTGGATACAGTGCACCGGAGGTTAAAATGTCTGGCCAGTACTCTCTAAAGAGTGACGTTTACAGTTTTGGAGTGGTTATGTTGGAGCTTCTCACTGGACGTAAGCCGTTTGACAGGTGAGGAATAATTGTCTGAAAGTCGGGTAGTCCATTCATGGTGTTAGCTTCCTGTTAGTTAACCACAATTCTAACTATCATGTGACTGTTTTATTACAGCACAAGGCACAGACTAGAGCAATCTTTGGTTCGATGGGCAACACCTCAGCTCCACGACATTGATGCTCTATCCAAGATGGTTGACCCGACACTTGAAGGGCTTTACCCGGTTAAATCTCTCTCTCGTTTTGCAGATGTCATTGCTCTTTGTGTCCAGGTAATGCCTTGACTGAAAAACGAAATACTTGTGTTTGTTCGTGTTTTTGCCTTAATTAACTCTAGTATCAAAGTACGTGTTCCTAACATATAGGAAGACGAGAGAACTTGTTAAATGCAAGTCACCAATGTAGACATAAACTGATCTTTTTTACTTTCTTTCTTTGGTGCAGCCGGAGCCCGAGTTTCGGCCACCTATGTCGGAAGTGGTCGAAGCATTGGTTCGGCTCGTGCAGCGAGCTAACATGAGTAAGCGAACAACAGGGACGGACTAAGGTGCATCTCCGCGAACCAACAACGCCAATGATACACATGACTGCATGTAATGACTAAAGATCTCTTGCTTGATTGTTTTGGTGATGAGAACTTTGAGATTGTAATCATGTTCAAATGTTTTATTTTTGGGGTTCATTGTAAAATAATTATACGTCCCTTAACTTTAGTTTTGGTTTCAATTCAGTCCCTGCAGTTTGTAATATGTTGCAGTATAGTCCAACTGGTGATACCCTCGAATTGAAATTCTTTCACCCTTCTGTACATGTACTTTTAGAGTTTTTATCCCTCTAAAATAAAAAGGCATGCAGTATTCTCTTAATTATTTTCTTTCGTACTCATAAATCAAAGAATATTACGTGTTCATCTCCCTTGTTCGCCAATGATCAACGTCCTCTTTTACCAGTAAGGCTCGACTATCGTCTGTGTTTCCATTTGCATTCCAACCCCTTTGTTTCTTTGACTAGTCAGAAACCCTTAGAATACGTATGTTTCCTCCATCAATGGCCATCGATTTCAAGACCCTACGGTGGCCTTCGGAGGAGGGAACTTGTACCTTTGCCTCCACCACGGTTAATTGTGACCACCACGATGCACCACACCCAAGCCAAAGTCTTAAGCTAAAACTAAATTTGGAAATTGGTTCACCTTTGAATTAGTCTGGGTACTCAAATGTTCTTGGTTTTATTAAAATGTCTTTGAACACATTTGAAGAAAATTCTTTTTGTTGACTGAATGATTATTGTCTTGTACTTGTTCTAGAATGTGAATATTTTGGTTCCAGTCTTGTTGTGAATAATGATCAGTGATGAGCGATAATTGACTGACAGATAATTGTAAAAGTGATGATTTTTTTTTTATGGAAAAATGAAGAAGAATTTAGTGTTAAAACGATATATAATCTAAAGGTTCAGTGACTAATGGTATAATTTAACCATAAAATTATACAAAGCCCACATTTCTTTGGCAAAAATTAACTTATATATATATACGTATATAAAGATAGCTGAACATATTCAACCCAGAGACGGCCGATTGAGAGGTTTCGAATTCGACGGCGAACCAGATTAACCCCCTCACTTTTCTGTAACAGTTGCAGTTTCCGCTAGAGATTCGAAAGAATGGCACCAGAACCAGAAGATGACATTAAGGACGAGAAGAACCCCCGGCCTCTTGACGAAGACGATATTGCACTCCTCAAAACCTATGTAATTTAGCTCTCTTTCTCTCAGCATGTCGGCTATAGGAGATTGCTTCCATTTTTTTATATTATATTATCTGTTCTGTTGAGAAGCGATCATAGGATCTACCTCTAATTTCTAGGGTTTTTGAAAGAAATGGGCATGGTAATTTTTATGCTCCGGGTTTTTTATTTAGGTCTTTTGATAGTTTTTAATTAACTACAAATTTCGTTTCATATTTGCAGGGTTTAGGGCCTTATTCAAAGAGCATCAAGAAAGTTGAAAAGGAGATTAAGGAAATGGCAAAGAAAGTAAATGATTTATGCGGTATGCGATTTACCCCTTGTCTTAGGGCTTGTGTTGCTGTTTTCGAAGCTATTTGTTGGCTGCATTTACCTATTTTCTTGTATTATTTAGATTAACTTTTTTTGTTACCCCTTGTCTCAGGGCTTGTGTTGCTGTTTTACGAAGCTATTTGTTGGTTGCATTTATCTGTTTTCATGTATTATTTAGATTAACTTTTCTTTTTGTTGATAAGTGTCTAGTTTGCAACTCTTACCAGCTATATTAATGTAGCATGCTAGCTTGTATTATCGCATAAAAATTCTGCACTGGTTGTGGTCTATGAAGCATAAACTAGTTGCTCCTTCCTTTTTGTCCCTAGATTCAATGGTTCCTGGTTTCTGACCAATGTTCGCTGGGAAACTCTTTCCTTATTTCATAAAAATTTAGGATTTTTACATTTATGCAATATCTTTAACCATTGCAGTGTTTTCTTTTTTTATTTTTAGCTGCTAAGTGCTAACATAACATATTACATCATTGTGTTTGGCAGATATGGCTTTTCATGTTGGGGTATTGAGTTAATATTCAATTATTTTATTTTCTAGTTTACCATTGGAATTTCAACCTTCAAATTATTGTTTGTTAGCCACCATTATGATTTGTTGCAATATATGTCTATTTTTAACGTATTCATGTTTTTATGCTGGCCTACTTTGCAAAATAGGCATCAAGGAGTCGGACACTGGATTAGCAGCTCCTAGCCAATGGGATCTTGTCTCTGATAAACAGATGATGCAGGAGGAGCAACCGCTTCAGGTATTGTTAGAATGAGTTTTTATAGAACTGTGTATTTATGTTACCCTTTTATTACTTTGTTGATTATTTGTTTCATCCAGGTGGCTAGATGCACAAAAATCATTAATCCTAATACAGAAGATGCCAAATACGTTATTAATGTTAAACAAATTGCCAAGGTATGTATTATTAAAATAGTTTCTCAAACAAATATGTTTTTAACGTCAAAACAAATGTTTGTCAGTCTGATTATTGAACTTAAACATTCTTGAGTTAACATAGTTTCTTATTCAGAAGAAAAATAAACATAACATTCTTTTGGTCTGATATGCTTATGGATTCTAATTGCAGTTTGTTGTTGGGCTGGGTGACAAAGTTTCCCCAACCGATATAGAAGAAGGCATGTGTGTGGGGTAAGTTTTCAGTTTCCTGAAAGATCTCATGTTGAATCTTGTTTACAGATGTAGATTTTTATTTATTCTTGTACCCTTTGCCTAAAGTATTATATCATGTAAATGGTTTATTTCTCACTGCAGTTACATTGCTGCCTACATTTTTAGGGTCCGAAATATTTTTTGATTGATATGTAGTTGCAATATGGGTAGAATGTATAGATTATTTGCTTGTTGCCACCACCATTGGGGGCATATGGAAAACCCTTGGGCTTTGCCTACCGTGGTTTTGTACCACCATTGATTTCTCCTTTTGGCATTTTTCCCCTTAGAGAGAGATTCAACCTTGAGGACTTTACAGCATCTAGCACTGTAGCCAGGAAATGATCATTCGGTAAATTGTCACCAAGCATAACTATTCAAGCTATTCTTATGATACATTCATCTTATTTTGTAAGAAGGATAACGTGTAGTTGTTACTAAAAAATGGTAGTAGCATTTTATTCTATGCTTTTTATGAGTTTTCATTAATTCCTTCATTTTTTTTCTTATTGGAAGCAAATCATGTTCTTTGTCCTTGTATATTATTTTCCTTTATCATGTATCAGCTTCTTATTAGCTCCTGATTGTTATACTGCCTTTGCAGTGTTGATCGAAACAAATATCAGATACAGATTCCCTTACCTCCAAAAATTGACCCTAGTGTCACCATGATGACTGTGGAGGAGAAACCAGATGTGACATATAATGATGTCGGTGGATGTAAGGAACAGATTGAGAAGATGAGGGAAGTGCGTGACACTTCTTTTTAATATGTACTGTCGCACACAAATTTGAAAACCTGCAGACTCTATATTGATGGGTTATGTTCCTTTAGGTTGTGGAGCTGCCCATGCTTCATCCTGAAAAATTTGTCAAGCTCGGGATTGACCCTCCTAAGGGTGTTCTTTGCTACGGTCCTCCAGGAACTGGTAAGACTCTTCTTGCAAGAGCTGTTGCAAACAGAACTGATGCTTGCTTCATTCGTGTTATTGGAAGTGAGCTCGTTCAAAAATACGTCGGTGAAGGAGCTAGAATGGTTCGAGAACTGTTTCAGGTTATAACCTGATAACTGTCGATGCTTAAGTTTTCTCTTGAAGTTATTCTATATTACATTTTCATTTTGACGTTTTTGAATACTGCAGATGGCTCGATCAAAGAAGGCATGCATTGTATTCTTTGATGAAGTCGATGCCATTGGAGGTGCACGTTTTGATGATGGTGTGGGTGGAGACAATGAGGTTCAGCGTACTATGCTCGAAATTGTCAACCAGCTTGATGGTTTTGATGCTCGTGGAAACATCAAAGTCCTGATGGCAACGAACAGGTTGAAATTGCTACCTATAATTTGAACTATATATAAGCATCATATCACCTTTTCCCCTTTTAAGACATTCCCAACCCGGGTATAATGTCCACAAAAGGTTTAATTTGATTTATTCTACAAAGGATTTGAATGTGCACAGGAGATGTTTATGGATTTGATATGTCCTTTATTTTTGTTGATATTCCAGGCCGGACACTCTAGATCCTGCATTGTTACGTCCTGGACGATTAGATCGTAAGGTTGAGTTTGGTCTCCCCGATTTGGAGAGTCGGACACAGATTTTTAAAATTCACACAAGAACAATGAATTGTGAGCGCGACATTAGATTTGAACTTTTAGCCCGGCTTTGCCCAAATTCTACTGGTAAAATCACGGGAAGTTTCTCGTTTATTGTTGGACATACTCCACTTTGTTTTATATCGACATTTCTTGGTTTTTATTCGCAGGAGCTGATATAAGAAGTGTGTGCACTGAGGCTGGAATGTACGCGATTCGGGCTCGAAGAAAAACAGTAACAGAGAAAGATTTCCTTGATGCGGTTAACAAGGTCATCAAGGGATATCAAAAGTTTAGTGCAACACCAAAATACATGGTTTACAATTAGCCCGGAGATCGGTCTCAACTCCCAAAACACATGTATGTGGGTTACAATCAAGGGATATCATGTTCAATTGTATTGGTTTTCGTATTTGCCTAAACCTTTGGTATTCTATGTTTTACTTGTTGCAATTTCTTAACCTGTTCTCTGGCTTTTGTAATGATGACTACTCCCATTGGAAAGCTGGTAAGAATCAAGCAGCACTTTCTTCTTAATCACATTGCAATAGTTGAAGAGAATAAAATAAAATGTGTTTCAACACCAGGTTCCTCAAATAGAGAGAAATTTGTTTCTCAAGGTTAAGCATATATGAGCTTAGCCATTGAAGTACCCTTGGCTTCATGGTGGGAATCATTATGCTCAGATTCGTTCCCTTCCAAGTCCAAAACAATCGGTAGGAGTAATCCGAAAAAAGTCAAAGGAGCTTCTTGCTTCCCTGCAACAAGACAAGAATGACACCAAAAATCAGGGATATCACATTGTACAACTACGAATTCAGTATTGTTTAACCATCTACATTTTACTGCAAGTGCAACTCTTGGTACAAGCATGAAGAACAGAACCACAACTAAAAGCACTTTAAAATGCAGAAAACAAAGGGTTCATTGAGACCAATCCAAGCCTTGTTCATTTATAACAAAAACCATGTGATAAAAACACAGCAGTCAAATGCATATCGAAGATTGATGCAGACATGAAATGTAAATATGATGTGTGGGGATTAAAAGCTATACCTGGTCTGATGCGAAATCGACAAAACTATTATGTATGGAGATGTAGGGGATTGAACCCTGTACCTCCCAGGTGCAAAACAAGCGCTCTACCATTTGAGTTACATCCCCAATTGATTCTTGATTATTTTTAATAATATTTCTTGTTTTATTATATATCGGATTAATTTGATTTTGATCAACTACACAATTCGGCCAATCTTAAAACACCAGGAACATCAAAGGCAAATGCTAGGTAAACCCAGGCTTAACGGAAAACTAATGCAAAATGAAAGGAAAATAGAATATGAAAGCCTTGTTTTGTATTTATTCGTTTCATGTTATGAACAAGAGTGTAGCATTTCAATTCGCAGAACCTATATGCTACATTTAACAAAATCAAAATTATGCTGAATGGAAGCTGTGGGTTCTGATGCAGAATGGTCAATGGATCATCTGATATTGCACCACTTCTTCACTTTAATTGGGAATCTGGCCCTCATTATGACCCCTTTTACTCCTTTAATAAATGTTTACAACTTATGAATCAAACGGGTATTGGAAATGAATGGAAGCAAAAGGATGTGTATGTGCAAAGGTTTCGAGCAACAGGGAAAAATATTATCTTTACTAATAAGCTTAAGCTTCACCCTGTTTGTCCATGGTTCTTAAAATGACCTTTAGCAGACGATTAAGGATCTTAAAAGATATATATTTTGTGGAAAAAAAAACCAACAGTTCAATGAAGAAAGAAGATGGTATTGTTTGTAAAGGAATGAGTAAGTCAAGAGGTTCGATTTGATGAAATGTTAATAAAAAGCTATTTTTTAAAAATATTTTAAGAGGACAAAAAGGAAAAGAAGCTTTGACTATTCAATTCTTTCGTTTCTAATAAAACTTAAATTTGTTAGTATTTATTATCAAATTTAGTTTTATTCTATTTGTAGGTTAATTAATTTCAGTAGATTTGTTTTAATGCAAAAAGTGGTATATTGGTAGTATTTATTTTCTTCTTTAATTTTGGACTCAATTATGTAGACAATTCATATGTTTGATCGTCTCTTTATCTCAAAATGTTGAAAAAGGTTTCAACTTTGACAATTTTTTTTTTTCAATTTAGTCTCTGAAATTTGTCCAAATTAATTCCTAGACTCTGCAAAATTTCCCATTTTAGTTTGATTACAAGACACTCCAAGGGTGTTACATCAAAGTGACCAAAAATCCAAGTTTAATCTAAAGACTAAATTAAGAAAAATTACCAAATTCAGCCCATGTTTCCTACAATTGTTTGAATTTTCAACAATTATTGGCTGGCCACCGAATTAACTTTTCGGAGCCGTAAAATGTCCTCCGCGAAAGTTGAACCGGAGGCTCCGATGAACACACTTGCCATAGCACAAATGGTCTTATCCAGTATAGCTTCCACCTTCAAGATGAAGATTAAGAGCAAAATTTAGATTGATCTAAACGAAATAGCATCGATATGGATAGTAATGTTAAATGCAGTTCGGGTGCCTGATCATTGATTTACAAACTCTTTGTATCTGAGTCAACCTGCAAATAATTAACAGATTGGACCGAAATCTAGAAAATCATGAACTCATAAGGGTTTTAGGGCTTAGAGTCTTTGATGGCGAGAGGACTAACTATTTTAACAGTCGAGTAGAATAGAATATGGGATTGTTTGAAAAACAGAACAACTCATATAGTTCTTAGTATCGAGTTCTCACCTGATGATCACCCTCAAGGCCGTGTCTGTATAACAAGGCATCCCATTTTTCAGCTGAATTACGAGGAGGACGTTTAACCAGTGGTATAATCTTCCCATTCAGAACAATCATTGATTGTAGCAAACCGGTTTCGCTTTCTGCTGCATCTGTTGAAAGGTATATAACTGGAGTGCTGGCTTTTTCAACCATTCGAGTAATGCAATCCGCAGCTTGAGGAATAGGGTAAAAGCTTCTTGGCTTTTTATCATTGCTGAGAAATAAGAAAGCAATGTTAGTGGCAGTTTACACAAATCAAAACCAATCATGAGCACAACCCTTTCGACTCAGTGGAAATTCTAAATAACTATGGACAGGCTCTTCCGTGCTCTAGTGAATTTCCAAACACTTTGAAATCGAAGCCTATAGACTCTTAATACTCCATACCGGGAAACAACTCTTAATCAAACATCATTTTGATGTTCTACCTTCTATTCTCTAGCATATTACCATTGCTTAGAAGTAAAGATCCATACTTTCCTAGGCAAGAACTCGCAACAAAATCGAAAAACATACCAGAACTTAAAGAAGCCATGTCATCGGAAATGAAGGGCAATAAAATTACGGCCCAAATACGTCTGAATGAACCGTTCAGTAGTCATCAAGATAAGCTTACTCGGCTCTATCAATGCCTTACACTTATGCGCAATCGGACGCAACACCCAATCTCTCTCCACATTCGCAAAATAACTTCTCCTCCACATCCTTAGCCGTTTTTCGACACGGATTCTTAACATCCTCATTCTTCCAAGCAGCCTCCAATTTCGCCATCGAAATTCCCAAAGACTTCAGCTTCTTCAAATGCTCTTCGTCAATGAAACACGGCTGCTGGCTCGAAGAATAGCAAATGAATTTATCAATGCGAGCGTGATGCTTCCTCATTCTCATGAATTCTTCGAAGGGAACAACAGCTTTTTTCCCAATACAATCGTTAATGTGCTCGATATCCAGAACTCGGTGGTACTGATAATCAAATCTCGAACTCGGAATCACCAATGCCCGATTCAAAACCGCCGAGAAAAAAATGTGTTTCTCTAAACAAATCAAATGGTTGCTCATCTGACCCAACAAGCAAATCGGGAACAAGAATTTATTGAGTTTTGGTCTCCACTCGATTGTTCTTCTTTCGGAAAATCTCTGGTCGACTTTTCTGCAACCCTGGAAACCGTACCCGGAGGAATTGGAATCCAAAGCGGTGTCGTTTTGAAGGGTGTTCCCCGTTTTGTAAGGGGACAAAAGGGTTTGCTGGATGTGTTTGTTAAACGTGATCTGAGTGAGTAATGCGGTCTTGATATCTTCAAATTGGACGGCCATGATGTTGTTATTAGAGCCAACGAAAGTGTGATTCCAGAGAGAAAGAAGAGAGCTTCGCAGTTGATTCAACAAGTGGAGAGCTTGGATTCATCCGACACCGTATTGAATTTGAAGGAGGAGATGTCAGAAGTGAAGAGAGAGCCGATATCGACGGAGAACTAGATTAAGACGATGAGGAGAGGAAGCACGAGGGCGAAGAGATAAGCTTTGTTGAAGGCGAGCTTGGGACGACGTCGCATTTTCGGTTCTTCCTCTTCGACATGGAAACTGGATCTTGGGGTGTCGTTTTGGTGGGTTAATTTGTGACTGTCGTCCTCTTCTTCGGATAAATACTAGTCCATTGTTAGATTAAGAGCACGATGGCAAACGGGCGGGTCGGGTGCGGATACCCCCTCCTCATCATCATACCCACCTAATATTTTTGAATCTACCATCCGCCTATTATCCATGATGGGTACAAATTTTTAAATCCACACCCGCCCACGCGGGTATATTCTCAAATCCATCCCCACTACCCACTAGCGACGTACCCGTCTAGACCCGCCTGATAGCAAACTTAAGTTATACATAAGCAACAAACATAAAAAAAACATGTCTATTAAGAAACATAATAAAATAATCCAAGGATTATATGAATTAAGTGTTAATATAGATCTTAAAGTACATAAACACACCATAATAAAAGACATAATTAAAGTCTAGAAACATAAATGACAAACACATAATGTTTTTGTTCTTTGGCACAACATTCTAAAATTTCAGGCAATGCTTGTGACATCTGATACTCCAATATTACAATCATCATTCTCTATTTCTTCCAATTGAGAGCGCTCCAATTTAAATTCACTACTACCTACATATATAATTGAAAATAAAACTAATATAAGTTAGTAACTATACTTTAATAAGATAATTAAGCACAATTTGACAACTAATATCAACTAAATAATAATATTACTTTTAATATCGGCCCAAAATCAATTCTGAACACACATTAATGCCACATCATTTGTACTAAGCAAAAACATACACCGCAAGTCATAAATATTCAGTTGTAATGACAACAATTTAGCCATTAATTCCTCACACCGAGATCTCTTAGTATCCATTAAGCTAAATCCAAATATTGAAGATATATTGGATTGAACAGTGCATTGTCTTCAAGTTCATTAATCAGTAAGCAAAAAGAAGTACCCATAAATCATCTAAACCCAAAATTCAAAAATTTCTGCTTTAAAACATAAAACCTATTTTCCAGGATTCAACTCTTACCCAGACCAAAAACAACATCTTTTACAAAAAAGGAAAAAGAAATGATAACAAGCTTACAAAAACTGCAACTTATTTATAAAAGTAAACTAGAGCTAAGCTTTAGAAACATAACCTGCCAATATCAGTGGAAGCTGGAAACAGAGAAAAGCCAGGAACCCCAACAGTGATTGGTGTAAGCGTACACCTATCGAGTGCAAGAATATTGATAACCTTTCAGCTAAAGATATCGATCAGCTTAGGAAATGATATTGACAAAGCTATTGTTGTTAAGGTAGTTTCTGTAAGCGAAAAGGAAAATATGAGTTGATTGAGTTGGATTTAGTTGTAAATAATGCATCAATAGTAATATAAAGGAAATAACTAAATCAATTGATAGAACATATCACTCATTAAAATTCACACAATCAAAACAAACAAATCACCAGATTGAAGAAACGTATTGAAGAGTGGAGACAGGAAATATCGGCGCAATAAAATTAAAGACTAAAGAGGTATCATATTAAAGATTAAATATCTCTAATATTTGGTTAAATTATATGTTATACCTTATACAATATTAGAATTTTAAATTAGTCTCTAAAATTACACCTAAATTCATAATGGTCTAAAATTTAATGGATATTTAACTGAGCGGGCGGATGCGGGGCGGGTGGATGCGGGGCGGATGCGGGGCCGGTAATGTCTTAAACCTATTATCCGCCCACCACCCGCGACGGGTACCACTTTCTAAATCCACACCCGCCTACTACCCGCTAAAATTGTACCCATCCCCGCCTCAATTGGAGCGGATGCGATACGAAATCTACGAAACTGACCCGTTTGTCATCCCTAATTAGGAGTGAGCGAGCGAGTGGAGGAGTGAGTCAATGACTGAGTCTGTGATTATATATCGGTACTTGAGAAAAATGAAAATCTGGGTTTCCGTGATTATTGGCTTATAATTTAGGGATTTGATTCAGAAAGATTTATCGACCTTTTTTGATTCCTATTCTGAGTGGAGTTGGAGGTGACGCAGGTTGGGGAGGAAGGAACAATCGGTGAAAGAAAAAACCGACAAACCACCGGCCACAATCCAACATGGAAACGACATCGTAGTATTCCCTCACAAGTCACAGCATCAGATATTGCCAAGTAGCTAAAACGACAGGTCGCAGCATTGCTATACACACGTGGACGTGGACCGTGTCATTTGAAGTAAATTATATATTTAAATTCAATCAAATTATTTCATTAATTCTTACATAATATGTAAGTTATTAATGTAAGTTATGAATTAATTCATATAATTAAAATTAGAGTAAAGTACCCAAATGACCCCTCATTATAAAACATTACTTTATGATTATTAAAATTAGAAATGATCATTTAACTATATAATTTGTATTTTTTAGTCTTCGACTATTAAAAGTTATAAAATAGTCATTTGACTATATGTTTCAAACTCGTATTTTTCTGTTAAACGATTGTCGGCGTTCTAAACTAGACGTTAACTTGTTAGTTGTGATATGATAAAATATGATCTCAAATCTTAATCATGTCAACGTCCAATTTCGACTGTCATTAATTTTTTAATGAACAATGACGAGTTTGAAACATATGAATAATCGAATGACGATTTGTAACTTCTAATAATCAAGAAATTGAACAAACCAATGCTTGTATTTAGAGAACAATTTTATAACTTTTAACAAGCAAGAGACTCAACAAAGCAAAGGGACCATTTATGTATTTTGTTTAAAGTTAATTCGGTGGCCAGCCAACAATTGTTAAAGATTCAAAGCAATTTTCGGTGGGGTTTGTTGGCAGAAGAAACTTTCGGTGCAAGTGGGCAGAAATTGTTGAATTTCATGCTTGGGATTATTGCACTTTAGTCCCTGCACTTTAGGATATTTTTATAGATTAGTCTTTAAGCTTCAACTATAAATACTCTTACCCATTTAGCTTCAAAATCATCTCAAATCATTTCTTTCTCTCAATACTAGAGAGCTTTCTTTTGAGTTGGGAATGTTTTGTAAATACCTATAAATTTTCTCTCTTTAGTAAAAGATCTGCAGCAGTCCGGAGACGTACGCATAATTGGCGAAACTCTATTATCAATTTCGGATATTATTTTTCCGCTTTTATTTCCCATTCTCACTAATCTAGTTATAGGGAAATTACTCATTTATTTCTCAATAACTGGTATCAAGAGCTTTTGGTGGTTACTTTTGTCATTTTTTCTACGAGGTTACTATTCACATGAATAGTGAATTTCATGAATGGTAAAATTTGGTCGGCGATACGAGTTTGTCGACGGATGTGTTCTAATACACGGTGGTTCGCAAGAATTGTCAGAAACGATATAAAAGAAGCCATATTCGAGTGGGAGCGATGGCTGTAGACGAAGAGAATGTGAAAATTGAAAAGTTCGATGGTGCGAACTTTGGCTTTTGGAAGATGCAGATTAAAGATTTTATGTACCAGAAAAATCTATATCAACCTCTCTCAGGAAAGCAACCAGAGGGCATGAAGAATGAAGACTGAGCTATTCTCGACAGACAAGCCCTCGGAGTTATCCGACTGACGTTATCTCGCAATGTTGCTTTCAACATAGCAAAGGAAAATATCACTACGGGTTTTATGATGGCTCTCTCCAGTATGTATGAGAAGCCATCGGCCTCAAACAAAAGTTCACTTGATAAAGCGATTATTCAATTTGCGGATGGCGGAATAGGCATCAGTGGCTCAACACCTAAATGAACTCAACACAATCACAACCCAATTGATGTGAAATTGAATTCGATGATGAAGTTCGAGCTTTAATTCTCTTATCATCTCTACCAGACAGTTGGAATGCTACTGTTACAACATTCAGTAGCTCGTCGGGAAATATTAAATTGAAATTCAAAGATGTTCGGGATCTGGTATTGAGTGAAAAAATTTGACGGAGAGAATCGGGTGAAGCATCAAGCTCCTCAGCCTTGCACACGGAGTTTAGAGGGAGAACTTCATAAAGAAATTCAAATCGTGGCAGATCGAAATCCAGAAGGGGAAAATCAAGAATGGGAAAGAAAGATTTTAACTGACAAAGGAGACAGGTGATGCCATGATTCTAAGTGTCAACAGTCCGATTGAATCATGGATCTTGGATTCAGGGGCATCTTTCCACTCCACCCCATGCCAAGAAATCATGGAGAACTATGTCAGTGGTGATTTTGGGAAGGTTCATCTAGCTGATGATGAAACCTTGAAGATCGTCGAAAAATGAGACATCCGATTAAAGTTGTCAAACCAGACCACCTGGAAGCTGAAAGGAGTGAGACATATTCCTGGCCTCAAAAGAAATTTGATTTATGTAGGACAGCTTGATGGAGAAGGATATAGTACAAAATTTTCAAGCTGTGAATGGAATATTACCAAAGGAATACTCGTCATTGCTCGTGGTAAGAAGACTGGTACTCTCTATGTAACCTCAAATTTAGAGAATATCATTGCAGTAGCAGATGCTAATGGAAAATCAAACCTATGGCACCAAAGGCTTGGCCATATGAGCGAGAAAGGGATGAATACACTTTTGTCAAAAGGGAAGTTGTTGGATCTAAAGAATATAGATGTCGGACTATGTAAAGATTACATCTTTGGCAAACAAAAGAAAGTCAGTTTTGCAAAGATTGGCAAGACACCCAAGGCTGAAAAGTTAGAGTTGGTTCATACTGATGTATAGGGACCATCTCCAGTTCCATATCTTGCAGGCTCACTATATTATGTCACCTTCATCGATGATTCTACAAGGAAGGTGTGGGTTTATTTTCTGAAAAAGAAATCAGAAGTCTTTGATAACTTCAGAAAATATAAGGTCATGGTGGAAAATGAGACTAGTCTGAAAGTCAAGCGGTTGAGGTATGATAATAGAGAAGAGTATAGAAATAGCAGATTCAAAGAATTTTGCTCAAACAATGGGATCAAGATGGAGACAACAGTTTCCATGACACCGCAGCAGAATGGCGTAGTAGAGGTCATGAACATGACTCTGAATGAACGTGCCAGAAGCATGAGGATACATGTCGGATTGCCCAAATTTCTATGGCCTGAAGCTATCAACACTGCAGCTTACCTGATCAACCGTGGGCCCTCAATTCCATTGGATGGTGGAATACCAGAAGAAGTTTGGAGCTAGAAAGAAATAAACATTTCACACTTAAGAGTGTTTGGTTGTATTTCTTATGTACACATAAATTCTGCTCAAAGAAGTAAACTTATTGCTAAGTCCAACAAATGTGCCTTTGTTGGTTATGGTGGTGATGAGTTCGGTTATCGGTTTTGAGACAATGAAAATTGAAAGATCATCAAAAGCAGAGATGTCATTTTCAATGAGAATGTGATGTACAAAGACAGGTCAACCATAGAATCAAGTAGCTCCAATACAAAGCTGAAACAAAGAAATTTGCTGAGTTTGTGGAGATTTCTAAAAATGATGTTCAGATCAGTCCTGAAGCAGTTCAAGAAGAACTAGGCACACCAGAACTAAGACGTTCCTCCAGAATTCCTAAACCAACCCATCATTATTCACCTTCTTTGCACTACTTGTTGCTGACTGACAATGGTGAACTAGAGTGCTATGATGAAGCAATGTAGGTGAAGGATTCAGTCAAGTGGGAGTCTTCCATGAAAGATAAGATGAACTCTCTTATGTCAAATCAGACATGAGAATTAGCTGAATTACCACCAGGCAAGAAAGCTCTCCATAACAAGTAGATTTACAGGATCAAAGAAGATCACGATGGGAGCAAACGCTACAAAGCAAGATTGGTTGTCAAAGGTTTTCAACAAAAATAATGTATTGACTACAATGAAATTTTCTCTTCAGTCGTGAAGTTGTCTACAATCAGACTGATGTTGAAAATTGTAACTGTAGAGAATCTACATCTTGAGCAATTTAGATGTGAAGACAGTTTTCCTTCATGGTGATTTGGAGGAAGAAATCTATATGAGGCAGCCAGAAGGGTTAATAGAGGTAGACAAGAAAAACCTGGTATGCAGGTTGAATAAGAGCTTGTATAGTTTAAAACAAGCTCCTAGACAGTGGTACAAGAAGTTCGATAGTTTCATGAGTATCAGTGGTTTTACCAAATACCAAGCAGATCATTATTGCTACATCAAGAAGTTCGACAACAACTTCATTATTTTATTATTGTACGTTGATGACATGCTCGTTGCAGGCTCATACATGCAAGAGATTATAAACTTGAAGAAAAAATTGTCGAAGCAGTTTGCAATGAAAGATCTGGGCGCTGCAAAGCAGATTATTGGGATGAGGATTAAGAGAGACACAAAGTCGGGGACTTTGATGTTATCACAGGCTGAGTACATCAACAAAGTATTCTCCAGGTTTAACATGCAAGATGTTAAATCAGTAAGTACACCTTTAGGTGTTCATTTTAGACTCTCCAAAGAATAGTACTAAAGACAGAGGAAGAACGTGCACACATGGTGAAGGTGTCGTATACATCAGCAATTGGAAGTCTTATGTATGTCATGGTTTGTACCAGACCAGTTATTGCTCATGTAGTGGGAGCTGTTAGCAGGTACATTAATAATCCGGGCAAGGTACACTAGGAAGCGGTCAAATGGATCCTCAGATATCTGCGAGGTACCACAAACAAAGCACTTTGTTTCAAAGGTGGAGATACGATACTGACAGGCTATATAGATGTTGACTTAGCCGGAAATGTTGAGATCACAAGGAGCAATACAAGGTATGTCTATACTCTAGGAGGAACCGCAGTGAGTTGGGTTTCTCAACTACAGAAGATAGTTACTCTCTCCACAACTGAAGCAGAATATGTCGCTGTTACGGAAGCCAACAAGGAGATGGTTTGGCTCCAAAGTTTCTTGGAAGAGTAAAGCAAGATGCAAGAAACAAGAAAAAAATGTCTTGTATTGCGACAGTCAAAGTGCTATCCATCTAGTAAAGAATCCGTCTTTTCATTCTAGGACGAAACACATACAATTACGATATCATTTTATTCGGTCTCTTCTGGAAGATGGGATTTTGAAATTTGAAAAGATTAGTGGAGCTCAAAATCCGGCAAGCATGTTAACAAAGACGATGACTACGGACAAACTGAAGTTGTGTTCAGCTTCAGTTGGCATGCTAGAGTAACAAGACCACAAATACTATTGCATTGATCGAGGCGTGAAGAAAGATTAAAATCAGTCTTCAAGTGGGAGATTGTTAAAAGTTAATTCGGGTGGCCAACCAACAATTGTTGAAAATTCAAACAATTGTTAAAAGTTAATTCGGTGGCCAGCCAACAATGGTTGAAGATTTTAAAGTAATTTTCGGTGAGTTTGCTGGCAGAAAAAACTTTCGGTGCAAGTGGTCAGAAATTGTTGAATTTCATGCTTGGGATTATTGCACTTTAGTCCCTGCACTTTAGGGTATTTTTAAAGATTAATCCTTAAGCTTCAACTATAAATACCATTACCCATTTAACTTCAAAATCATCCCAAATCACCCCAAATCATTTCTTTCTCTCAATACTAGAGAGCTTTCTTGTGAGTTGTGAGTGCTTTTTAAACACCTGTAAAATTTCTCTCTTTAGTAAAAGATCTGCAACAGTCCGGAGACGTATGCATAATTAGCTGAACTCCGTTATCAATTTCAAGTATTATTTTTCCGCTTTTATTTCACAGTCTCACTAATCTAGATATAGGGAAATTACTCATTTA
Source organism: Hibiscus syriacus (assembly GCF_006381635.1). Lineage (NCBI taxonomy): Eukaryota > Viridiplantae > Streptophyta > Magnoliopsida > Malvales > Malvaceae > Hibiscus > Hibiscus syriacus. The sequence continues at coordinate 955,096 of NW_024062703.1, forward strand.
TTTCCCAACATATTTTACCCTAAATTTAAACATTTTTAATCATTATATTTTAACATTTTTAATCATTATATTTTAACATTTTTAAATTTTTAGTCTTGAGTTAAATATTAATCATAATATCCATTAAAATAAAATCTTTTAATTCATTATAATTTATTCATTCTGTCCATATATTATTTAAGTTAAAATTGAAATTCCATTTTTTTTAAATATATATATATATATATATATATATATTATGACTGACCAAGTTAAAATACATGAATAACTTGGTTGCGAATGGAGCAAACTAGGTTGAGAGGGTCGCCCTCGCCTCTGCAATACCCGATTTGGATTAGTCAGTCAATAGATTGAATACCAATGATTAATTCCAAAAAAAATACATGAACAACTTGTGTCTAGTACAAGGACTAAAAACAAAATTTTACCTAGTTTGCATAATAATAGCTAACACGATGTTGAAGGTCGTATGAAGAACTTTTGTGCAGTTCATGGTCCTTGTGAAACTTCTCCAGTGACTTCAATACCACGAACCCATTTCTTGGTCACAGCGACCGGTTTAGAAGGCACACTATCATCCTTCAACTGAACTTTGGTTCCATTTACCGTAGAATTCTTCTCGTGTTCGATCGCCCGTTTGTTTCGAACAGTTTGTGTTGCTTAGATGAACCCGACTTGATCAAAGTTTTGAAGCCGAGAGTCGATGAACTATGGTTATTCGGAGAAGCAAGTTGTACATCGCTGTCGTCGTTCCCTATCTTTGGGAAAATGAAGCTGAGGAGATCAAACTCCTCATGCTTGCTAAATGAAAGGGATTGGTTCACGTTTACTTCTTTCGATTCAGCTTGGTTCGAACGGATGTTTCCTAACTGCATTTTGTTCACCACCTGGCTAACGGGTTCAAACGAGTCGACTCAAATGTATCCGATGTTCTTGTCGAATGCAATTTGTCCGATCTCTATCGACTCAATTGATCAAACTGCTTCAGCTATAAGTTTTCTGGTTTCAATAAGGGATGCTCGAGCAACAGGGCTCTTAATTGCAGCGACCTCGAGGGCCTTTGCAGCCTCCTCGGTTTCAGCAATTAAAAGTCTGCAGTGTCATATATGCAAGCGCCAAATTATCCAGTGAATTAGCAGCAGCCTACTAAAAATTCTGGAAGATGATGCATGGGAATGATTTAACGGAATTTTCGATATGGCATCAATAGCATTAACGTAATATGCTTATGGAACATAAGAAAAGACTAATCTCGCTTTTTCAACAGTTTCAGTTTTCTTTGTTTTTTCAGCTGCTCTTTGTGCTCTTATGTTCTTCAACATCTCGAGCTTGGAACTGGCCATAGGATCCTTGTAAAGTGGTTTATTTCATCTTCATATCCTTATCCGCTCGATTGGGCTAATAGTCTCACTAGCAGAAAAATCGATTATATCGCTAGCGTTCCATTTCAAAGGGCTCTGTTTGGATTGTGTACCAGCTGTTGGCTTCCTCTTCTGTTTTCTTTCAGCCCCAGATGGAATGCCATGAAATTTAGCCAACCCGGAGAAAACTCTCGCGGTATTCCTATTCAGAAAATAACGAGAAACGAAACCCCCGCGTTTAGATGCAAAGCTATAAAATCTATGAAGCGGCATCGGAATAATACAATCCGTATATGCCTCTGATCAGTCATAATTTTCAGTGCTGATACGGATGAAAAAGAAAAGAAAAGTGCAAGCATTTACGGGATCAGCCCATTTGGCCGCAATGGCTTCTGTGATTTTCCTTCTTTGTTCAAGGGATTTTGGTGCTCTCTTGCTACCTTTCGGTCTAGGCATCGATTTCCTTTGTTCAACACTTTCCAGCCACTCCTTTGTCAACTGTTCATCTAGTATCTTATAAGAATCCCATTGTAGCTCTTCCTCGCCACAATAGCTTTTTCTAGATGCTTAAGCGATCAAGTTCATCCACTCAAAGTGGCAAGTTTCCTGCAACATTAACTTCCCTCGACGCCTTTCCCATCCCATTCGGACTCGCACTCCGATTTTCACTCTCATCTCTTCGCTGTAGAATCATATGAAAAGAATCAGCTTACACATTAACAAGGTCAAAATGAAAGCATACATACATATATATATATATATATATATATATATATATATATATATTTGAAGCACCCACCTCTGAGCATGTCCAAGGTTAACCAACTTCATTTTAACCTGCATTTCGAAAAATCTACGAGTAAATAAACTATTATGTTATTCCATTCAAAGTTATCTACATACGAGATAAAGAAAATATCAATTGTTTTAAGGCGATCTCCTTATTCAAGTGATAGCACCATTGACTTCCCCATAAGTGTGAGAATTCAGACCACACTGAAACAGACTATGCATTCAATGGTTTGCTTTATTGGCGTTTTTGCTTAACTAGTTTCCACGATCCCAATCGGCATTAGTATATCATTCATCCTATCGAAAATTATGATGGAAAAGAACCTACATGGACCGGTTACGATGAATTAATAGATGATTGATTCTACCCCAAGCAAACATAAAACACACAAAGCTCAATCCCCGTGATAACATGAAAATTTCTTACATGACATCACCTTAGGATTCTGCATTGCAAGCCTTGTTCTCTCCCTTATCCACTGAAGCGTCTCTGATGCAGATAGAAATGAAGACATTTGTGGTAACATTGTAATAAATCAACAATGCACGAAAGAAAAACGAACCAGAATTTAATGGAAATTACCTGCACTGTGCTTCCTACCTTTGTTCGAAGGTGTGTTTCCTTTATTCTCTTTAGAAATCCTCATCCGCCTCAACTTTTCGCTCTCTTCCAATTCATCATCCGAGTCTCCCGTCTCCAAAGGTTCAGGCTGAGTCGATGTGGCGCCACTGAGCTGTAAATTATTGTTGCGCCCATCTTGTTTCGGAATCGAGCACTTTGGCTTGAGGGTTGCAACAGCTCTAACCTGGAGTTTCCCACAGTGGCTCTCCTGGTGCCCCAAATGAAAATTTATCCTCCAATGAATAGGGGAGGATTTCCATGGATTTGACAAAACTTGAACACTCACTGGAACCACAGGGCTTTGCAAGGAAGGTTTAGCAGTGCATTGGCAATATCTGTTTCAGGCAGCCAAGCACAACAATAAACATGCTCATCAGCTCATGGTTAATTTTCAGAGAAAGAAAATTCACAAATACAAGAGAAAACCAAATTTGAAAATTGGAATTTTAAAGCAAGAGTTGTTCTGAACATAAAAGAACCAGAGCAGGGAAAATTAAAGACACCAAGAATTCTTAACACCCTGACCATACAAATTCCATAAAATTAATCCAAATTCAACAAATACAAAATTTAACCTAAACATGTAAATGTTTGCTAATTTCTTCATCAAGCATCCAAAGTAGTAAAATCTTGAAGTAAGGTAAGCAAAAAAGCATACCTAGTAAAGGCATGGGAGCTCATTCAGCCCAAAGAATCAGAACTTGGAATCTTATCTCAACAAAATTTAATTAAAAAAAAAAAAGCGAGAAGCCGACATTCCAGCAAACCTGGAAGAAGAAAAGGAGAGAAACAGAGTCTCGGAGAAGAATTACGAATTTGAGATACAGAGACAATCACACAGGACCATGCACACTAGTACTACTTCTCTGACGCCGGGTTTTGGATAACGATGGACTAATATTTCCCGGTTTTTTCGTCCCGGATAACGGGTTTTTTATTTAGCTAATTAGGGCATTTTGATTTTTAATTTGAGATTTATAGTATTTTTTCCCATATTCACGAGTGATAAGTTTTAATAAAATATAATTTTTTATTAAAATTTATCACATCAAATTATATTTCACTTTAAAAAATATTATATATCCTAAAATAAATTTTTACTTGTCTTATTGAACCAATTTTACCAATATTTCCCACTTGTGAAAGCCTCCGTTGGGCCTGCTTATTTGGTGGGTTGGGTTATATTCATCAAATCATCATGGATTTTTGGTCGAATAGTGTAAATAGGTAAATTATTTGGAAAAATATGACAAATTATTTTAGGATATATATCATTTTCTACTATATTTATGGAACTCGTCATGTTGAGGTGATGAAATCTAATAAAATATTTTTTTATTAAAATTTAAATAAAATGATGCCTGAGGCCCTCCACTTTTCAAAAAAAAAAAAACAATGTTGCCCTCCACTTTTTTTCTCAATGGAACCCTCCAATTTAGAAAAAAGATTGGTCCTTTAACTAATATTTTTTGTTGTTAACTTACGAGGTCATTACTTTAAGCTGATGTTGCACGTTAAGCAGGTTAATATCTTATTTTTTTTCTCTCAATCTAACTCTCCAAAATAAGAAAATAACTCAATGACCTTATTAATGATGTTATAAATGAGAAAATTATACCATTAATCATTTAACTATCTTTTCTCTTCTATTTTAGTCACTAAATTTTAAAAATATTCAGTTTAATCACTCAACTTTTGAATTACTCTTATTTTGATCATCATGATTTATTTTATTAATATTTATGTATGATGTAGCATTTATTATTCTTATTTTATTAATATATGATTAAAATAATATTATTTAAATTAAAATTTTAAAATTATATTGAAACAAAAAAATATTCCAAAATTATAATTAAATTAAAAAAATATTTCCTCTGGTTTATATATTTCCAAATCTCCACTCTCCTCCTTTATCCACTCATTTCATTTTTCTTCCTTTTCAACCAAAGATTTTTTTTCTTCTTCCATTACTTGATCAAGTAGCTCATTCTCAGTTTTTCAATTTTTTTACAAGTTAAATTTGGGTTCACTGAATCTGGTAATGAAATAAAAAAAAGAAATCTTCGGTTGAAAAGAAAAAAATGTCACATCATACATATGCATTAATAAAATAAATCATAAGGATTGAAATATGAGCAATTCAAAAGTTGAGTGATTAAATTGAAAACTATTAAAGTTTAGTGACCAAAATAGAAGATAAAAAAGGGGAGGGTCTTGAGTTGAAGTGACATATTGAGAGAAAAAATAGGATGTTACCCTTTTGCCTAAAATTTATCACATCAAAGTAAAATGTTTGAATAAAAAAATATTTTTATAGAAACTTGTTATCTCAACGTAACGAGTTTAATATATTATAAAAAATACCGTAGATCTCAAAATAAAATTGTATTTAACCTATTTTATAAATTTAATTTTTCGGGCTGCCCTATTGGGGAAAAAATTCGATCATCATGAATGTAAGTGAAAGAGAATGTTAAGCTTAAACAATTAGTTTCTTTAACTGAACGTCTATCCAACATGTTGATAGCGGACAAAAGAATACATCAAAACCAAGAATAATAACATAAAATCTTCAATGACTCCTACATTTCAGTCGCAATTATTCCCACTAATCATCCTCCATTTCCCAGTTGACACGGCGGCGGATGCTCCATATCACCACCTTGCTTGATTACCGGTCCAACAAACGCAACCATAAAACTCGATTCAGCACCCTTCCATTTTCCCATACCAAAAAAACAAAACACACGATTCATTAACCAAAGATATGCTCTCGGAAATCTGGGTTTCCACGGCTTTGTTCGCCGCCGGCTGCTTTCACGTTTAAAGCAAACGGTTCGCGAGTATCGGCGGCCATGAAGTTGAATGTTGCGTAGTGTGCATTAGTAGGGTTTCCCGAGGGGAAAAACTCCGGTGGCTAAGGTGTGGCCATGGTTTCCATGCTTGCTGCATCGATGCATGGCTTAAAGTTGACACGACTTGCCCTATTTGCAGGGTTGACGACGCCCCTGAACGTTGCTTTCTCGTTTCTCCCATGCTTTCTTTGTCTAAAAGGGTCGGAAAATGGATCCAAAACCCTCTTTCGTCGGAGCTTACATTGCCGTTTTGCGAGAGTTTTGGGTATGTTTAGCGAAGTTAGCCGACATTACGACATGATTTCTTTTTGTTCATCTGTTTTTGTTTACAAATTACACTGTAGTCTGCATAAAGCCATTCTTTCTACGGTTCATGTACTTTACGAAACTTGTATTCATGTACTTCTAACTTCCTACAAATTGGATAAGGAGAGGATTGAATTCCTATAATTAAAAGCAGAGTGACTGAATTTCAAAGTTGAAAAAGTTGAGGGACTTGAAAAAAAATTATGCATGGTAGCTAGAGATTTAACAACTTTCATTTGTGTTCTTAATGCAAGCAATATAAGCCTTCCCCTTGAATACAATGGTAATATTCTAGATTAGCCCCTTTCAGAATTAATAATTTGATATAAGTCCTTTAACCCCTTTTAACTAAAAAAAAGTTCACTTGCAACTAATTTTAGAAATGGAATTTCAATTTCGTTGACTACATGAATCACATATGATCTAAATTAACTAGGAGAGCTGGTTCTAGTTGCAACTCACAAAACCCTATATGTCAAATATCCCACCATAATTGATAGATCCAGTTACCTCATTAAATGTCGCGAAGTTCCCCAGTTTTTGCCCCATCTCGAATACCCAATCATTGATACAACTATGTCACCAAATAGACAGGTCCATAGGAGTTGACATGATAAGGATTGTTAAGCCGGTCAAGACTCGTGTAAGGCAACTCATTCTCCATCTTCCTTCTAGGGGCGAAAAGGACCGAGAACGGCGGCCCCGACAATGGACGCAGGCTTGGTGTTTCGACCCCCTTGGTGGTTCCACACAACGGACCCGAATCGTAATGTTTATTAGAAACATGGACAGGATCCGAACCCGGTTTGCTCTTCCTGTCAATTTTGCACCATGAGAAGAGTGAGTGTCTCCATGATTTCTTGCTCTTTTTCGCAGCCCCTGATCTTGTTTCGGAACATGAAGATGACCGCTGCAAGTTTATGCCCCTTGCATGCTGCCTTGCGTCTTCTAGAAACTGAAAAACGAACACACCCCATAATTGGCTTTAGATACTGGAATTTTGATCTTGAAGCAACAGAATAAGAAAAGGGTTTGTGTATCTACCTGTGAAAAGTTCACCCGAGGATCGAATTCATAGCAAGAACGATCTTTCGTCTCGTGTTTCGGACTTGTCGGAGAGTTGCTCATGGTTTCCTGGGAGTTATAAACACCAAGATTGTAGCATAAATCAAGATAAGATAACAGAGAAGTAATAAAGAAGCAAAAAATGAAAAGGGGCAATGGTTGATTTAGATCATAAATGAAGGAAATGGATATTTCTTGAACTCCAAGCACTGGAATGATTTTCAACAAAGGGAAGGGGGCAACCACCAAACTTGAAACCCCATCAAACCCCCTATATTGGAGATTAATGGAAACTGAAAACAGTTTTTGGTAGTTGAAATGACAAGCTTCTACATATATAATTTATACATCAAGATACGACAAGGGTTATGGATATTAAGATTCGAATATAGCTATAGAATTAAATATGAGTTTTTAACTTTTTTTGTATATTTGGTATATGTAAAAGTACAGCAGTGGGGTAGATAGCCCTTTGTATTAATTCTGTCAAGTACCCCAAAATAATACTGCAAAAGCCAATAGATATATATGTAGGCAGCTAAACAACGTTTCAACTAAAGAAGCACGCCACATCAAAATTAAAATAATAAAAATAAAAGAATTAATGGGAAGGAATGAAATCATTGTCTTGGCTCAAATTAAACCTACTCATCAAGGCTGGCCCGGAAATTGAGGTGATTTCCGACATAGGTTCCCATTATTCAATTTCAGCCGAAAGGGGACATGAATTTTATTAGCCCTGAAAAGTGAAAGTTCAAAATTGCTGATCCCATGTTAGCATAGTCAGGACAGCGGCCAATTAATAGTTAACCAGTTCCTGATTTAATGGTAAAGTTCTGTTTTTTTCCGATTTGAATTGAACAATATATTAAGTATACTTAAAGTTGTGATTATATTTTCTCAAATAGTTTTGGTTTTTTTTATAATTATAGTTGATAGTTATCACTAGTAGAGGATGAGGAAGAAACAGATATCGTCAACGTTCGTACGCACGACCTGTGAATCAAATAATGCTCGACCTCGTCTCATCCATTACAACCCTAATAGAGTATTACACTGCCCGTGTTATGATTCAAAACAGGATTTAACTAAAAATTGACCAACATTAAAAGCATGTACGTTTCAAACTCAGTAGTTAATTATCAACATGAACTTTAACATAGGATACATAATCAGTCAACATCCAACTTAACCTTCCTTGGAATCTTATCAAAACTCCCCTATACTTTCTTTCTACTAACATGACAAGCCTAAGGAGCATTGAAATGGATTCCCTCGACTAGACACACTGTACTATCACTAACCATAATGGAATTTTCCCATGTTGTACCCCCCCTCCCCCGACATTAAAGTTGAAGCAGCGGCAACACCATCACGATTCCGAAGATGGAAAACAGCAACAACATCACCCACGTTGGGAATGGTTGTTTACTGTTTCTTGTATCCCTCGGCTTATCTACATTTTTAACATCTTCCGCGGAAGAGTTGACAAGTTTTTCTATCTCGGGTCTAGGGTTATCTCCTTGAGGTGATTCTGCATATAAATGCTCCGGCACAAGTAGTTGTCGCTTGTTGTACTTATCGACATACTCTGGAAACAATTTTCTGAATGTCGGGCTGCCATAGAAAAACCTATGTTGTAATTCTCAATTTGTAAAGAGATGTCCACGAAAAGTTTAGAGATAAAACGGTTGGCTAATAAGAATCCAGCCAATTCTAATAAATTTAGCTTCAACACGAAAACAATTAACAGGCGCAAAAGCATTATCAATTAAGCATACTAGCAGAAAATGGGTGAAACTGATTTGAAGAGCCCTACTTCTCAAAACAAGAGAGAGAAAGAATCCAGTGTATGTGAAGTAATAAACTTACTTTTTACAATTAAAAGAAAGGGATGTCTTTGCCAGGCGTATTTTCTCGGCAGCAGTAGCATTTACGCTGCCAGTGGTAGGACTGTTATCTATCTGCACAAGAAAAAGGCAGTTTGGCTTAAGGAAACATTCCAAACGCAAGCAAGAAGTACTGCAGCTTATCAAAAATGCAATTTAAATGAATTAAGACACAAGAAAGACTCCAAGTTTCACCATGAAAGACAGAAGCCCTGTGAGTATGCTGCAAAATAAAACAAAAAAAGAAGTTAGCAATCTTTGGCAACTGTTTCACATGTCAACACCACCCTATGAGTAATTGGGTGCTTGAAAAGGTTCCAAAAAAGGGTGCAATTAGACTGAAATCTTGTACCTTGATACAGACCATGTCGTAACCGATTTTCGTCCGGGCACGAAATATTATAATTTGGCGGGAAAATTGACGTGAATAAATAATTTTGAAAATAATTTGTGAGTCGCCATCGGCCTTTTGGGTCAGGTAGGTCGAATACCTAAAAATTATTTTTTTTAAAAGAGTTTTAAGAAAACACTAATAAAAAATGAACTGATCTGCGTTTATAACCAAAAATTCGTTCTTTTTAATAATAAAAAGGGATTCGTGGTCGGTTACGTTTAGGGAAGGATTAGCACCCCTACAACGCCCAAAATTGGTACTTTTTAATTATAAATTGTCTCTATTATTAAAATTTTTTAAAAATTCAAAAATATATTTAATTTATAATCCTATTATTTCAAATTTATAAAAAATATTTATTTATTTAAAAATATCAGAAAAGAACTTCTAGGTGCCTTAAGACAGCTCCTTTCTTTGATATTGATAAATATTAATTTAAATAATATTGTTTAATTTTTAATTTTAAAATATCAGAATAGGACATCCAGTTGTATTAAGACTGTCCTTTTCTTCGATATTAAAAATAAATATTTAAAAATTACTATTTATTATATATATATATTTATGAATACATAAATATATAAACAAATAAAATAAAAATACCACTAAAATAATATATTTTAAAAGCAGTAAAATAAATGAAAACATATAAATAAATGACTAAATTATAGTAAAAATAAAATTTAAAAATCTAATTTAATTAATCAAAATTATAGGGATTAAACATGCTATTTCTTTATTTTATTTATTTAATGACTAAAATAAAATTATCTAAAATTCGGATATTAGAATAAAATAAATTAAAAATATAAACTAAGGATTAAAATATTATTTATTAAAATTAAGGGATTAAATCTGTTATTTATCCTAAATATATTATTTTAATATAAAGGACTAAAATAAAAGAAATTAAAATTCGAAGACTGAATTAAAAATATTATAAATTCAATTTAATGACTAAAATGTAAAACATATAAAACATAGGGATTACGGAAAGGGTTTAACATTTATAAAATTACACAAATAGCCCTCCCCAAAACGGCGTCGTTTGGAAAGGGCTATTTAATGCCCAAACCGGCTGGCCCTTCGGGCCAGCTATCTCATTTCTTTTTTTTTTCTTTCTCTCTCAAACAGAGAGAGAAGAGTTCTCTGGCTTCTCTCTAAACTGAGAGAAGCCGTCCCGGTCAGCCACCACTACCGGGCTCCGACCACCGCTGCCGGCCACCGTTAATGGTGGCCGGAAATTACAAAAATCCACCAAAATATAGATCGGGACGGTCTAAAACCGTTTCCGGTGTTCTTTTTCCTTAAAAAGCTCCCAATCGGAGCAGATCTACAAAAATACCTTCGGTTTTCGTTGTATCCGGCGACGGTTGGGGTTCTCCGATGACAGAGTAAGCTTCTTTCCTCTCTTCTCTCCTTTTTTTTCTTGCTGCGTTGATGTTGACTGAGATCGTTGGTATATTTTTTAGTATATTTTTTTTTCTCTGTTTTTTTTTCTCTCTGTCTCTCTGTGTTCTCTGTCTCTCCGTTTTTTTTTCTGTCCCTGTTTTTTTTTTTTTTTTGGTTGGGGTGGTGGCTTTTATAGCCACCACCGGTGTGGCCATCGGACCGGTCCGAAGATGGGGTCTCGGTGAGTCACCGGACTACCAGTGGTGACTCACCCCGTAGCCATGGCGTGGACGGCTGGCGTTGGAGCTTCTGGAGCCTTCGGTTGGGACGTGGCAGCGGCGGAGGCGGCGAGATAGCAGCGGCGGCCGCGTGTCCCTAGGGTATCAGACCCTAGGGTTTCCATCTGGGGCAATCTGGATCGTTGGATCTCTTAGATCCAACGGCTGTGATGAGGCGGCCGGCTAGATTAGGGTTAGGAAACCCTAACTGAAACCCCCAAATGTTTAGGGTTTCTGGTTTGTTCTGGACCGGTTCTGGTTTGTTTGTAACTGGGCCGGTCCATTTGTAATTGGCATGTAATTAATTATTTATATATATTTAATATATTTAATAATAATAATAATGATAATAATAATAATAATAATAATAATAATAATAATAATAATAATAATAATAATAATAGTAATGTGGGTAAAAAATTAGTATCTTCAGCTGCCCCTCTTTGCTCATTCTTGTGTTAACAAGAATAGGGCAAAGATGAAAAGATAATAAAATTTTTTATCCATTTGGCTTCACTTGATTATAATGGAGATATTGAATAAATTCTTCTCTTTCTTCAGATGAGTTCTTCTCATTATGAACTTTCTGCTGGGGATGATGATCCATCAAATGATGAATTCAAGCAAAAGATTGAACAAGTTCTTCTCATTATGAACTTCTTCTTCCTTCTTCAGATGACGAGTTCTTCTCATTATGAACTCTACCTGGCAATGTTGATCCATCAAATGATGAATTCAAGCAAAAGATTGAACAAGTTCTTCTCATTATGAACTTCTTCTTCCTTCTTCAGATGAGTTCTTCTCATTATGAACCTTCTCTGGAAAAGATAATCCATCAATTTGATGAATTCAGAAAAAAGGTTGAACAAATTCTTCTCATTATGAACTTCTTCTTCCTTCTTCAGATGAGTTCTTCTCATTATGAACCTTCTCTGGAAAAGATAATCCATCAATTTGATGAATTCAGGAAAAAGGTTGAACAAATTCTTCTCATTATGAACTTCTTCTTCCTTCTTCAGATGAGTTCTTCTCATTATGAACCTTCTCTGGAAAAGATAATCCATCAATTTGATGAATTCAGGAAAAAGGTTGAACAAATTCTTCTCATTATGAACTTCTTCTTCCTTCTTCAGATGAGTTCTTCTCATTATGAACCTTCTCTGGAAAAGCTGATCCATCAAGTGATAGAATTAGGCAGAAGGTTGAACAAATTCTTCTCATTATGAATTTCTTCTTCCTTCTTCAGATGAGTTCTTCTCATTATGAACATTCTCTTGAAATGTCAATCCATCAAATGATAGATTTGAATCTTTGCTAAAATCTTTGAAATTCCTGTTAAAAATTCAACAAGAATAAAAATGAATGAAAATGCATCTATTTTTGCAAATGCCTAAATATGATGCATGAATGTTAAGTTGTTTGATTTCAGATTGGTGAATTGAGTATTTCTTCAATTGTAAAAACCCAATAGATCTTTCTTCTTCAAAACAAAGAATCTATCATCTTTGACAAATATAGATGTAGATATAATGTCACAAAACCTCTTGAGAATAAAACTCAATAGTATTCAGGCAACATGTTGATTCTGATAACAATTCATCTGATTATGAAGTGACCTTTCAAGATGATTTCACAGATATCGATAGTTCTTCTAATACCGAGAAATCTTGACTTCTGATTCTGATGAAGAGAATAAACTGTTATACTTGACAAAAATGTGATTCTCAGAGGCTGAAACTTAAATAGCCCTAGAGAAATGTGGTCCAGATTCATCAATTGCAGAATTGGCAAATTTTATATGTGCTGCTTAAATGACTAAGGCTGCTGATGCACTTCTTCTAGTAAAAGATAGGAAGTCATTATGCAATGATCCCAATTACAAGCAAAGGCAAAACTTGGGCTATGATTTTTGAAAAGGAAGAAGCAGAAGAAGCTTGAAAAGAAGCTTCTTAATGAAGATGATCATGCAGTTCATCTTTCAATTCCAACGATCGGTTCTGGGGTTCCTACTGAATCAGATCAGATAACTCAAAGAACACTTCCAGAAGATGCTATTGGGTCTCCTTCATCTTTCTAAATTCAATAACTAGTTTTACCAAACCAGATCAGATAACTCAAAGAACACTTCCAGAAGATGCTATGAGCACATTCATCTTTCAAAATTCAATGATTGGTTCTGTCTAACCAGATCATATAACTCAAAGAACACTTCCAGAAGATTCTATGAGCACATTCATCTTCTAAATTCAATAACTAGTTTTACCAAACCAGATCAGATAACTCAAAGAACACTTCCAGAAGATGCTATGAGCACATTCATCTTTCAAAATTCAATGATTGGTTCTGTCTAACCAGATCAGATAACTCAAAGAACACTTCCAGAAGATGCTATGAGCACATTCATCTTCCCAATTCAATGATTGGTTCTGCTAAACCAGGTCAGATAACTCAAAGAACACTTCCAGAAGATGCTATTAACAAATTCATCTTCTAAATTCAATGATTGGTTCTGCTAAACCAGATCAGATAACCCAAAGAACACTTCCAGAAGATGCTATTAACAAATTCATCTTCTAAATTCAATGATTGTTCTGTCCAACCAGATCAGATAACTCAAAGAACACTTCCAGAAGATGCTATTGGCAAATTCATCTTTCAGTTAATGTTTGGACTAGGATATCACAATACTTATTTGATGTAGAGCCAGAATTTGTAGATTCGAAGTATTTCCATGCTACTACACTGAAAAGGGCTATATTCATAATTCTGCCAATTAAGAACAGATTTTCTCTTATTTTGCTTCCTCCATGTGCTGATGCTTTTCCATTGACAAAGAAATGATGGCTTTCATGTGATCCAAGAACAAAGTTGAACTGTTTATAAACATGTACAGGACGTCTCAAATTGACAGAAAGGATCTATAAGGTTCTTGAAGCTTATGACAATGAGCCACCTTCAAGTGTCCAGAAGTATGTTCTTAATGAGTGCTGAAAATGGAATCTAGTATGGGTTGGAAGGAATAAAGTTGCTCCACTTGAACCTGATGAGGTGGAAATGCTTCTAGGTTTCCTTAAAAACAATACACAAGAATCTGTATAGAGATATGTTTCCCAGTGATATCAATGTCTTGTTTCTTTTTACTGGAATCAAAGCTACAAAGGTTGCCTTCTACTGTCTTAGTATATTTTTGAAAACAGATGTGCAAGACCTAAATGGTGATCGATTGGAGCAATTGATGAGTAGAATTGTCAAATTCGACCTTGTTCAAGATGGTGATGATTTGCTTACTTTGTATTCCACGTATTTAAAAGTATTAACATAAAGTGATATTCAGAAATCTTTAATTTATTTCAAAATTATGTTAAATCATAGAAGAATAAATTGAATTTCCAAAAATAAATTGAATCTCAAATAAATTGAACTTGAAAAAGATAGAATTGTATCCAAAGTTATGGCAAGCATAAGAATGATAAAAATTCAAATGTCTCAACAAATTATAAGCATAAGTATTTCTAAATTAATCAAGTTGACACAATTTAGAGAAATGATGTAAGCTTTTGTCTGGAAGATCTCAAATGTTGTCGAAATGTTTGTAGATGTGAAGTTTCTTCCAAACTGTCAAAATCTTAAGAGAGTTCAATTGCCAGATGCCTAATACCAACCTGCATTTGAGCCGCCTTTTCAGGTTTTCAACTCAAATCCTTCTTTTGGTTACAAGATGCTCTTTGCGAGTTTTCACCTTGACCCCCCCTTTTTTTTTCTTCTTTTTCTCTTTTTTTCTTTTTTCTAATTTTTTTTTTAATTTTTTTATTTTTTTTCTTTTTTTTTCTTTTCTTCAAGCATAATATTTCTTGACAGAATCTGAGTTTATTGGATTTCTCAGAATTTTTCCATCCATTTCTGCCAAGATCAATGCTCCTCCGGAAAAGGTCTTTTTTACAACATATGGCCCTTCCCAATTAGGCATCCATTTCCCACGGAAATCTTTATGTATAGGCAAGATTTTTTTTTAATACTAGATCACCCTCTTGGAATTCTCTTGGATGTACTTTTTTGTCATGAGATTTCATCATCCGTTTTTGATACATCTGTCCATGGCAAATAGCTTTCAATCTTTTCTCTTCAATAAGGTTCAATTGATCAAATCTAGCTTGGATCCATTCAGATTCATCCAATTTTGTTTCTCTCAATATTCGAAGTGATGGAATCTCAACTTCAATTGGTAAGACTGCTTCCATCCCGTAGACTAGAGAAAACGGTGTTGCCCCAGTAGATGTTCGAACAGTAGTTCGGTATGCGTATAGAGCAAAAGGTAACTTCTCGTGCCAATCTTTGTAAGTTTCAGTGGTCTTTGTAATGATTCTCTTGATGTTCTTATTTGCTGCTTCAACTGCCCCATTCATCTTTGGACGATATGCCACTGAGTTTGCATGTTTGATCTTAAATTGTGCACAAAGTTCGGTCATCATTTTGTTGTTCAGGTTCAGAGCATTATCTGTAATGATCCTTTCTGGTAGGCCATACCGGCAAACTATTTCTTTCTTTATGAACTTGCAGACTGTGGACCTCTTAATATTGGTATATGAAGCAGCTTCAACCCATTTGGTAAAATAATCAATTGCCACAAGGATGAAACAATGTCCATTCGATGCTTTTGGTGTAATTGCTCCAATGACATCTATTCCCCACATAGAAAATGGCCAGGGTGCTGTCATTACATGTAAAGGAGATGGGGGTACATGAATCTTGTCTGCATATATCTGGCATTTATGACATTTCCTTGCATAATCAATGCAATCTGTGTACATAGTAGCCCAATAGTATCCATATCTCATTATCTTTCTGGCCATGGAAAAACCATTTGCATGTGTTCCACATATTCCACTGTGTACTTCTTCAATGACATTTCGAGCTTCGCTGGTATTTAAACATCTCAATAGCATTTGATCATTGCTTCTTCTATACATAATCTCTCCATCAAGAAAATATCCAGCAGCCATTCTTCTCAAAGTTCTTTTATCAATTTCCGATGCATTTGGTGGATAACTTTGATTTTTGATATATTGCAGGATATCATGATACCATGGTTTACCATCTACCTCTTCTTCCATACTATAACAATGTGCAGGAATTTCATAAATTTGCATTTTGATTGGCATCATATCAACTTTCTTAGTTGCTTGAAACATAGCCGCTAATGTAGCCAAAGCATCTGCCATTTGATTTTCTTCTCGAGGGAGATAATTGAAGGTAACTCTCTCAAATTCTTTCACTAATTCGAGGGTAAAATTTCAGTATTCCAACAATTTGGGATCTTTTGTTTCCCATTCTCCTCTCAATTGATACACCACCAAGGATGAATCTCCATATATCTTGAGAAATTTGATTTTTCTTTCTATAGCTGCTTTCAATCCCATGACACAAGCTTCATATTCTGCCATGTTATTGGTGCAAAAGAACTCCAGTCTACTCGTAAAGGGATAATAAATATTTTCTGGAGAAATTAACACTGCCCCAATTCCTCGTCCCAAAGCATTAGATGCTCCATCAAAATAAAGCTTCCAAGTTGCAAATTCATCATTTGTTCTGACTTCTTCATTCATGGATATGCACAACAGATCTTCATCGGGAAAATTAAAGTTCAAAGGCTGATAATCATTTGATACACGACTGGCCAGAAAATCAGCTATGACACTTCCTTTTATCGCTTTTTGGTTGACATATACAATATCAAACTCAGATAATAACATCTGCCATCTAGCCATTCTGCCTGTCAAAGCTGGTGATTCCATTAAGAATTTCAAAGGATCAAGTTTTGATATCAACCAAGTAGTATGGTATAACATATATTGTCTGAGTCTTCGAGTAGTCCACACCAAAGCACAACATAATTTTTGTATTGGTGGATATCGAACTTCACAATCAGTAAATTTCTTGCTCAAATAATAAATAGCTTTTTCTTTTCTTCCAGATTCATCATGTTGTCCTAGTACACATCCCATCGAATTTTCGAAGACCGTCAAGTAGAGAATTAATGGTCTATCAGGCATTGGTGATACTAAAATTGGGGCATTGGATAAATATTTCTTAATAATATCCAAAGTTTCTTGACATTCTTCATTCCAGACTTCAGGATTGTTCTTTCGAAGTAATTTGAACACTGGATCACATTTGTCAGTTAATTGAGAAATGAACCGAGATATATAATTTAATCTTCCCAAAAATCCTCGAACTTCTTTTTTTGTATTGGGTGGTGGAAGATCTTGAATTGCTTTGACTTTATCTGGATCAATCTCGATTCCTTTTTTGCTGACTACAAATCCCAAAAGTTTCCCGGAAGTTACCCCAAAAGTGCATTTAGCGGGGTTAAGCTTTAATTGATACTTCCTCAATCTTTGGAAAAGCTTCCTCAAATTTTGAATATGTTCTTCTTCAGTTCGGGATTTGGCAATCATGTCATCTACGTATACTTCAATCTCTTTGTGCATCATGTCATGAAACAAAGTTACCATGGCTCTTTGATATGTTGCCCCTGCATTTTTCAATCCAAATGGCATTACTTTATAACAGAATGTGCCCCACATGGTTATAAATGTTGTTTTTTCCATGTCTTCAGGATTCATCTTTATCTGATTATATCCTGAAAATCCATCCATAAATGAAAACCATGCGTGCCCTGCAGTATTGTCCACCAGTGTGTCTATGTGGGGTAATGGAAAGCTATCTTTCGGACTAGCTTTGTTGAGATCTCTGTAATCCACACACATTCGAACTTTCCCATTTTTCTTTGGTACGGGAACAATGTTGGCTACCCATTCTGGGTATTTAGATGCCTGTAGGAAACCTGCATTGATTTGTTTCATCACTTCTTCTTTGATTTGCAACAACATTTCTGGCCTCATTCGTCTGAGCTTTTGTTGGACCGGTTTATATTTTGGATTGATTGGAAGCTTGTGTATCACTATATCTGTGCTTAAACCAGGCATATCTTGATAAGACCAGGCAAATATATCTTTGAACTCTTGAAGGAGATTTATCAATTCTTGCTTTATCTGGATGGTCAGAGTAGTACCAATTTTCACCTCTTTTATTTCTTCATCTGTTCCCAAATTCACAGTCTCAACCTTTTCTTTGTGGGGTAGAATTTGTTTGTCTTCTTTTTCTACCAATCTTAATAGTTCAGTAGGAACATCACATTCTAGTTCATCCTCACACCCATTGATTTCTTCCAGACATATATTCTGCTCTAAATTTATCACTGGATTAAATCTAGGGATAAACATGCTATTAACATGGTGACACCTGCAAATTTAAGTCGGACATATTTCCGAAAGAATATAGTAAATTTATGAAATAAATGTAAAAATGTAAGAAAATGTAAAGAATGATTGCCGTATGAAAATTTTAAAGAAAATTTCTTATATTTAACATAATTTCTTTTACAAGATAACAAAAAGTTTTCATTATTTTTGAGCTAAACATAAAGATTAGTTCTGAATATTACTCTGCATTAATATTAAAAACTATAGGAAGATCTTCAGTGGTCCAATTGGTGAGTGTTTCTCCAGGAAGACATGGGCGAATCCTATCCAAGTATTTGCCAGTTTTGCTGTTATTCATGATCATGTTGATAAATAAACCATTTATAGCTTCTTCAACTATGTCTTGATCTTTCGTCAACTTCTCTTCTTTAAAGGCTTCAACAAGCTGCTGTTCTACATTAATTGTTCCCCCTGATCTGAATGTGGTCTTTAACTGTGGAAAAAACATGTGTTCCCATATGATTTCTTTCCCTTTCAATTTTGCCTTTCTGTCTTCACATCTTCTTTTCATCTCTTTGTTCTTTTGCTGAAGATTGGGCTTAAACCCTAGCCCAAAACGGTCTTTTTTCATCTTTATACTGATAGGAACTGAAATCCCTTGAAGATTCTTTCCTAGACCTTTCCCAGCTTTAGCTCCGATGCCTAAAGTTTGTTGTACTGTCATCTTGGTGCAATCAGACAATCTGGGATATGGAATTTTGCTTCCTTCTGCAATAAAGGTTGCATTTACAAATTCAAGAGCTCGAAAAGAGCATTCAAGAGCCTCATCATTGTTGTCGATATATGGAACATCGCTTGTTACAGACGCAATGATTTCTTCTTCAGCACTAACGCATATTAGTTGTCCATCAACAACAAATTTCAATTTCTGATGTAATGAAGAAGGAACGACTCCTGCTGAATGAATCCATGGCCTCCCTAATAGACAATTATATGTGGGGTGGATGTCCATCACCACAAAGTCAATATTGTACACTACTGGGCCAATTAACAACGGTATTTCCATTTTCCCAAGCACTTCTTTTTGAGTACCATCAAATGCTCGTACTACATTCTGATAACTCTTCATGTGTGATTGATCCAGAGGCATTCTTTGAAGTGTGACTAGAGGCATCAAGTTGAGAGCGGATCCATTGTCAATCAATACTCCTGGCAACACATGACCATGACAATGTGTCGTGATGTTCAAAGCTTTTACTGACCCCATTCCGCCTTCCGGTATTTCAATATCTTCTGAGGTATTGCCATGGCTTTTCCTTTTGCTTTCACTTGTTCTGAAGCATTGGATGTTTCGGGAGAGTAACATCTCACACTTCTCGTAAAGAAACCGACCTCGCTCACTGCTTCAGACGTCGATGTTGTACTCAGACTTTGTATTTTCTCTTCTGTTTTTTCTAGAGAAACAGATCCTCCTACCATTGAAACATTGGTAGTATAATTCCAAGGTACCCTGCGGGTATCTTTGTATGGAAATGGTAGAGGAGTGGTGATAACTACTTTCGGCTTTATTGGTGCAGGAATCGCTGTAGATGATTTCACATTAATGATCACAGGATCATTTATTCTTTGACTTGGTTTAGAATCCTCTGATGAGCAAACATCATCTTCTTTTTTTCCTGGTTCTTCTTCAAAGAATTCTATTTCTCTGTTGTTAATCAATTTTTGCACCAAATCCCTAAACTCAGGACATAGTTGAATCTTATGCCCTTTCTCCTGATGATATTCACAATAATTCTTGCCTTCATTCTGCTTTGGCTTGAATTGTTGTGGAATTATACCGGCTAAAGAGAGTTGTTGGAATACCCAAACAAACGGAGATTTAATTTCAGAAATGTCAGTCTTTGCTTTCTTTCTGTTCTCTTCCTGAATTGCATTCACGTTTTTATCTCCATGATTTGGCAATGGATGATTTGATGCAGATGGTGTATTGAATTCCAACTTCCCAGTGTTGATCAAATTTTGAACCACCCTTTTGAATGCCAAACAGTTTTCAATAGAATGACCTGTGATTCCTTCATGGTAAACACAGTGTGCTTTTGTATCATACCAAGGAGGGAATGGTGGTTGCATGGGAACCAAAGGATAGGGCCGTATGACATCTGCTTTTAACAGCGAATCATAGATCTCAGCATATGGTACTGGTAAAGGTGTAAAAGACAACCTTTCATTTTCCTTTCGAAATCCTCTGGAATCTGCTCGATTAGTGTTTGTTTCCTCTTTCTTAACCCTTGGCTGGGTTATTGTAACACTTTTCGATGAATCCTTGCTGTAAGAATTTGCATTGTTGACTTCATTCTCCTTTTTCCGGTACGTAGGTCTTTTGGAACTAGACCCATCATTTGATTCAATTTTGCCACTTTTCAAGACATTTTCAATGAGTTCTCCAGAAATGACCAAATCTGCAAAATTTCTGGTTGCATTCCCCATTAGATGATTTAAATAAGGAGCCTTCAAGGTATGAACAAATATTACTGTGGCTTCTTTTTCTGACAAAGGTGGTTGAACTTGGGCCGCTGTGTCACGCCATCTCTGGGCATACTGTCTGAATGTTTCATTATTCTTTTTCTCCAAATTTTGGAGAGTCCATCTATCGGGGACCATGTCTGTTACATGGCGATATTGCTCTAAAAATGCTTTAGCCAAATCTTTCCAGGATCTAATGTTGGCTTTGGTCAATTGAGTATACCATTTTAAAGCCGGTCCTGTCAAACTATCCTGGAAGCAGTGAATTAACAATTTCTCGTCCTTCACATATCCTGTCATTCTTCGACAAAACATAGTAATGTGGGATGAAGGGCATGTAGTACCGTCATATTTATCAAATTCGGGAGCTTTGAACTTGATGGGGAGGATTAGGTCTGGAACCAAACTCAACTCACTAGCATCAAACCCATAGAATGATTCAGTTATTTCCACGGATTTCATTCGTTCTTCTAAGCTCTTGATCTGTCTGGTCAGTTCTTCATTTACTTTTTGTTTCTCATTCAGCTCATTCAAATCTGGGATCAAATGCTCAGTATTAATATCCCCTATTTTCACATCGGATATAAGCGGATTTTTGCTTGAAGATGCAGGATCCACTTGTTGGTTTTCATGTGGTTTAGCTTCTTGAAATGCAGATGTACGAGCATTGATTTGTATAGGTGTAGTACCAGAATGATAAATTGGTTCTGGTGGAAAACCTAGAGGATACATAGGTTCTTGGTCGAAAGATACAGGATTTTCATGCATTTTTCCACTGATAGCCTGCCTTTTAAATATGTCCTCTATTCTCTTCATCATACTGTCTTATGAATTTGCAATACTGGCTTCAATTTTTTCCAGCTTCATTCTCATTTCTTCTTGTTCTTTATGATGTTGTTCCTCAATACGCTGTATTTTATCCTCCATAATTCTCTTAGTAGCTTGTCTAGTACCGTAGTGATGTTGTATTTCTCTTTTGGCCAGAATAACTGCGATTGAAAAATCTTTTAATATTATTTTTTCCAAATTTTAATTAATGAATTTTATCTTAATAAACTAAAATAATAAAATTATTCATAAAGAAAATTATGAAATGAATGATGAATGTATGCAAAATGTATGTATGCAAAAAGGTATTGATCCCAAAAAGTTAACTGTCATAGAACAACTTTCATCGGCATACAAAAGTTTCTTTATAATAGTTCATAACTACAGATAAGGCGTAGCTTTCCTATTAAGCTCTATAATTTCTTTCATTAACCATGACACCTTCTTTCCGCACTTAGAAACTGGATCAACGTGATGCTCAATTATTTTGGCTTCAACAGCTAGTTCCCCAACATATCTAGCAACTTCACTCATTTGAACCATGGCCTCGAACACCATATTGCTTCTTTCTTCACTTCTTTCCACATAGAACTCAGTTGACTTTTGCCACTGTTTATTCATTTCTCCAAGAGTTTGCTCTAACTCAGTGATTCTGACTTGACAATTGTGCAGAATTTTTTCAAGATCTCTAATGCGTCTTTGCAGTGAAGTATTTTCCTCATTTCTTTCCTTGAGATCATTAGGTCCTAGACGAACCTTTTCTTGAAACAACGATTCTTCAAGTTGCAAAATGTAAGCATTAAACTCTGAGTTTTTGTTTCTAGACTGATCCAGATCTTCTTCAAGTTTTGTTCGTGCTTCTTGCGTTCTTTGATTAAGCTTCTGGATTTGAACATCATTGTTTCTGCATTTTGCATCCAATTGCTAGCCACTTCCTGTTCTACCTCAAGTTTGGTGTTGAAATTTTTTCTTTCCAACATTGGATTCTTCCATCTTTTGGCCTCTGACTTCAAGTTCAGCAATCAACTGGTTCATTTCAGATTCAAATCCCTTGAACATGATATTTTTCTCACCTTCAAATTTATTAAAGATGTCATTCTTCATCTCTTCTAAATCTTTGGCTCGATCCCTTTCTCTTTGCATTTCATTCATGATTTCGCGGTGTTCAGCCTTGTGTTTTATAATTTGCTCTCTTCTGTCAACTTCAAAATCTTCCATTTTTTGCTTTCCTTTCTCAAGGCTTTTGAGTAGACGGCTATTCTTTCCTTTCAGATCTTCAACTCGTCTTTTCTTGATGTTCAACTCTCTAGTCATCTGTACCGTTGATTGGCTTGGTCTTGATGCTTTCCGGGATTTATATAACTCCTGGTAATTTTTCTATAAGGCTCTGTACTCATCCTCACCTTTTTCTTTATCTTTTCTCAACATTGCACATTGTGATGAATGAAATTCAATGTCAACCCCCAACATAGCTTTATCTTGTCTCATTTGCTCTAATTCTTTCGACCAGCCTTCTCTTTCTGCTTCAAACTCAGCTCTCAAGATTTCAATCTCTGACAGAACCACCTTAATGCGATCTTCCATAGAGATATCCTCATTTTGATCTGGTAAAGGAATATTTTCGTTTTTCCTGACAGATCTCCATTCTTCATAATCAGGAGTTAGCATTTTCTTTTGCTGCTTTAGCTCGGATACAAAAAGTTGTTTTCCAAGCTGTAACGGCTTCCATGATACTTCTTTTATAATTTTTGCTGTGGAATGCGAATTCAGATGACTGTAACCCAGCAGTGACAGGTACAAATTGACGACCTTCATACTGTCTTATGACCAGAAGTGGTGCATATCCAATTCCTCCCCATAATCCGAGCAACATTATCCAGTTGTAATTTCCATATTTGTAAAAGAATTCCCTTTGGATTTGCCACGGGGCTCGCCAAATCACGTCATTGCTTTGTAGATTTCGAAAGGCATTAATCCACATATCTTTCTTAATTTCTTTCGGCCATTCCTGCTCCAAAAATTCTTTTAATGGTGAGTAATCCGTATTAAAGCGTCGGTATGAAACCTTTTCTGTCCTCCAGAAATGACTACGGATCCAAACATATAACAACTGGGTACACCCTGAGAATCGTCCACCTCCTAACCTTTTACAAGCATTTAACGATCTGAAGGTCTATGCTAGGATTGCAGAAGCAGGATTAATCTTTTTCGGTAGCTGTTCAAACAAATCTACCACTGCAGCTTCAACATATCCCAATACTTTTGGGAAAATGACGATACCATACATACCCAGAGCAAATAAATCGAATCGTACTTTAATATCTGGATGACTCTGAATAAGTTCTTTAATGTTGGTCCAAGCGATGCCTTCACTTTCTCCTTTTTGTTTTGTACGGGATGCCACCCATTCTTCTCGTACCCCAGCAATCTTTGCTAATTTAACTCGAAAGGGTTGAGTTTTAATTGACTTTGAATAGATTCGATTCTCCAAAGCCCCATCTATATGTAACAAAGTTGTGTATTCTTCAATAGTAGGGACCAAATCCTCTTTATTGAGAGTGAAGCAATTGTACCCTGGATTCCAGAATTGAATTAGGGCTCTGAGTAATTCATCATCAACTTCTACATAGAGCAAATATGGGATGTCTCCGTAAGTCTGATAAAACTGCAATTTTTTGTTTGAATCCCAACTTTCCCAAATGCTTCGCAAATCTTGCATATCATTTCTTTTTAGTGAAACTGGAGCATAATTGGCCAAGTCAGATACATAATCATCTTGCAGGCTGTCTCCTTCTCGTCTTTGTAAGTCCTCAGCCCACTGTCTTACTTCTGAGTTTAGAATTACTTGATTTGAACACTTTTTATCCATAGATGAAGGTTTTCCAATGAGACAATTAACACAAGGATCAATGTCTTTTATCCTGTATGATGCAATGCAAACAGAAAAATAAAGAACACACAAAAAGAAAATAAATTAGTTTACATAATAAAGAAATTTAATAATAACATTTACATAAATATTCTTTATTTAAACATGCTTTTCTAAATTTAAATAATTTAAATAAACATGTAATTTAATTAATAAATAAATTAACAAGAAAGTCAGAATTCATTTCTCCTGTGTGTACACCTATTTCGGCATGACTTCTGATCGGAAGAGTTTCTAAGGTTCTTTATATGCAGGGTTTCAGATCTAAGAATCAAGGTACCCGAATTGTCCTTGTTAGTGCCCCCTTGGGTTGCTAACCCTCAATCCTAGTCCATCACAGACTAAAGTGGATCGAGTTCAATTCGAGGGGATACATTTCTCTATATCTGACACGGAGAATAAATTCTCACGAAGACATAGAGCATATGAACCCCGAAAGTTACTTGCTAGGTCTGACACGGAGAATAAATTCTCACGAAGACGTCGCTTTCACTCCCACTTAAAAGGGACAACTCAATTATAGAGTTTTATGTTATGCAATGCAAGTGTTGTGTGTGAGGAGAAATGTTCATACCTCTGACAAAATAAATAATGAAATAAAATACTTACAAATAAAATAAAACATATAAATATTATGAAAAAAATAAGTAAATATAAAAATTTTGAAAAGAAAGAATTAAAAATTAAATATATTAACTTTTAATTTTTAATTAATAGAGACAATTTATAATTGATTTTTAAAAGTTTGACCAGGTTCCCCAGCAGAGTCGCCAAGCTGTCGTAACCGGTTTTCGTCCGGGCACGAAATATTATAATTTGGCGGGGAAATTGATGTGAATAAATAATTTTGAAAATAATTTGTGAGTCGCCATCGGCCTTTTGGGTCAGGTAGGTCGAATACCTAAAAATTATTTTTTTTTAAAAGAGTTTTAAGAAAACACTAATAAAAAATGAACTGATCTGAGTTTATAACCAAAAATTCGTTCTTTTTAATAATAAAAAGGGATTCGTGGTCGGTTACGTTTAGGGAAGGATTAGCACCCCTACAACGCCCAAAATTGGTACTTTTTAATTATAAATTGTCTCTATTATTAAATTTTTTTAAAAATTCAAAAATATATTTAATTTATAATCCTATTATTTCAAATTTATAAAAAAAATATTTATTTATTTAAAAATATCATAAAAGAACTTCTAGGTGCCTTAAGACAGCTCTTTTCTTTGATATTGATAAATATTAATTTAAATAATATTGTTTAATTTTTAATTTTAAAATATCAGAATAGGACATCCAGTTGTATTAAGACTGTCCTTTTCTTCGATATTAAAAATAAATATTTAAAAATTACTATTTATTATATATATATATTTATGAATACATAAATATATAAACAAATAAAATAAAAATACCACTAAAATAATATATTTTAAAAGCAGTAAAATAAATGAAAACATATAAAATAAATGACTAAATTATAAAAATAAAATTTAAAAAATCTAATTTATAATTAATCAAAATTATAGGGATTAAACATGCTATTTCTTTATTTTATTTATTAATGACTAAAATAAAATATCTAAAATTCGGATATTAGAATAAAATAAATTAAAAATAAAACTAAAGATTAAAATATTATTTATTAAAATTAAGGGATTAAATCTGTTATTTATCCTAAATATATTATTTTAATATAAAGGACTAAAATAAAAGAAATTAAAATTCGAAGACTGAATTAAAAATATATAATTCAATTTAATGACTAAAATGTAAAACATATAAAATAGGGATTACGGAAAGGGTTTAACATTTATAAAATTACACAATAGCCCTCCCCAAAACGGCGTCGTTTGGGAAGGGCTATTTAATGCCCAAACCGGCTAGCCTTCGGGCCAGCTATCTCATTTCTTTTTTTTTCTTTCTCTCAAACAGAGAGAGAAGAGTTCTCTGGCTTCTCTCTAAACTGAGAGAAGCCGTCCCGGTCAGCCACCGCTACCGGGCTCCGACCACCGTTGCCGGCCACCGTTAATGGTGGCCGGAAATTACAAAAATCCACCAAAATATAGATCGGGACGGTCTAAAACCGTTTCCGGTGTTCTTTTTCCTTAAAAAGCTCCCAATCGGAGCAGATCTACAAAATACCTTCGGTTTTCGTTGTATCCGGCGACGGTTGGGGTTCTCCGATGACAGAGTAAGCTTCTTTCCTCTTCTCTCCTTTTTTTCTTGCTGCGTTGATGTTGACTGAGATCTTTGGTATATTTTTTAGTATATCTTTTTTTTTTTCTCTGTTTTTTTTTCTCTCCGTCTCTCTGTGTTCTCTGTCTCTCCGTTTTTTTTCTGTCCCTGTTTTTTTTTTTTTGGTTGGGGTGGTGGCTTTTATAGCCACCACCGGTGTGGCCATCGGACCGGTCCGAAGATGGGGTCTCGGTGAGTCACCGGACTACCAGTGGTGACTCACCCGTAGCCATGGCGTGGACGGCTGGCGTTGGAGCTTCTGGAGCCTTCGGTTGGGACGTGGCAGCGGCGGAGGCGGCGAGATAGCAGCGGCGGCCGCGTGTCCCTAGGGTATCAGACCCTAGGGTTTCCATCTGGGGCAATCTGGACCGTTGGATCTCTTAGATCCAACGGCTGTGATGAGGCGGCCGGCTAGATTAGGGTTAGGAAACCCTAACTGAAACCCCCAAATGTTTAGGGTTTCTGGTTTGTTCTGGACCGGTTCTGGTTTGTTTGTAACTGGGCCGGTCCATTTGTAATTGGCCTGTAATTAATTATTTATATATATTTAATATATAATAATAATAATAATAATAATAATAATAATAATAATAAAATAATAATAATAATAATAATAATAATAATAATAATAATAGTAATGTGGGTAAAAAATTAGTATCTTCAGACCACATAGGGTTCCAACTTTCTGGATGAACTGAAAAAGAACATGAGCAAATTTAAAATGAAATCAGTTGTTAGAGATACAAATAAACAGGAATATCTTACTCTTCAAAAAACTTGCAATCGCTCATGGACAAGCATATTTTCTTCCGAGTCATAAATCGACCATTGGGGGTGATCATTCTACATGAAATAAAATTTGAATTTGACATCACAAAAAGCTGTGTTCTCTATCATAAATTTCGAAAAGTAAAAACTGCAAGAGTCTACATACGTGATTCCGGGAGGTTTGTAGGGATACTCAGGAGGGAACTTGATCTTTCCATAGTAACACCCACCTTAGAACCAAAAAAAATAAAAGGAACACCGGATAGCAGTATCAGATAGCTACTTCCAGATTCTACAATGAGTTAGATAAAATTAATCACAAGCTATCATGGGATATACAAGCCAACCTGCAAAAGGTGTTCCTTCACTCCCTTCCAGAACATAATCTGAAAGAATGAAGAAGAAAAATTAAATCAAGACCATAAAATCTACTACATCCACAATATGTCTTGGATAGAACTCATATTAGTCCAATCATAATCAATCACCTCTGCAATCTTAACTCAGTATAAAAAGATCATAGAAGCTTAGATTACAAGTCCAACATTAGGAATAACTAGGAAAATAGCCAATTTTATCGTTGAACTTCATAAGTAGAAGGATAACATGCCATGTACTGATCACTATAATATCAGAACTCATCCTTACTTAGAAGACAAAGAAAAAATAACTAAGCAAATTAAGGTCGACTTCCAATTCCTTCAAGGCAATATCTTGAAGTTTTACATAGATAATCTTAAAATAAGATCACAAGACAATAGAAATTGGATTCTAGTTCACTGTAAATCATTCCAGAAGTCTGCTAAATTATTAAGTGCCTTTGGCACACTCAATCACAAATTTACAGTCCAGATCCTAGCTAGCAGGAAGCTTTATAAATTTGAATCTCAACTGAGATCCCTATATATAATTAGCCAACAGTCAGGTTAATTCCTTCCATGAATCACTTTTAAATTAAATAGACAACATGAAAACAATCATTTTCCTTCACTTAATCACTTATAAGGATAAAATCTTAGGATAGTTAGCAAATTCCTTGTTATAGAAGATGTTTTGACATTAGTATTAGTCTGTGATAGAGCTTTATCTAGAGAAAGGAGATAAAAAAGATTTAATAAACTTACGCCACTCAAAAATGTCACTTGGGAATGGACGAGCAACGACATGAGAAACTGGTTCCTATAAGTTCATAGAATAACTGTTAAAGTACCTGGGGGGGACCCCTTATACAAATAACAACAATCATTCAAGCACCAATATATTTTTAATAATACCAAATTATTAGTGAAGGGAGAGAAAAGATATCTAACATTTTTATTTTTCAAATGAAATTAAACATAATGCTGAATTTTTGGTTGATAAACCAATAAAAATAGACAATATAGACTACAATTTTGTACAGAACTAAATTTCCAGTCCATTCACTGTTGAAGCAAATTCTGCATTAACAAGCCTCATAGACAGGATAGCAGAGATAAAATTTTCCTTGTATTAAGAAAAGAAGCTTATAAACCACACAGTAATAATTGGAAAATTGCACAAACATGAAAGTTTAACTAGGTAAAATTAACAAGATCTCTACAACATCTAAGAATTTCCCAGGCACGATTTATATAAAGTGTAACAATAGAAGGAATAGGAAACAATACCTTACAAAGTGCTCTATATTCTTTCTGAAGGCGCTTAATACACGAGTTTTCTGCCATCTAGAAACCTAAAAGCAGTCTCAGCCACAACCAAAGAAAAACCACCCTCTGTTTTGTTCCTTCAACTTTTAAATTAAAATATTCATCGACACAACAGAGAAAAATATGAACAAATAGTCAAATAGAGACTATACAATATATTCTACAACCATTTAACTAAAATCCTCTACCTAAAGATAAGAAACAAATCAGCTAATCAAAGGAATAACGATCCAGTGAAATTATCGAGTCATCAAAACCTCAAAATCCATTAATGATTTTGACGAGTTCAGAATCAAGAATCATGAGTATAACTGAACAAAAACAACATACATTTGCATTTATATTCCTAAGTTGAGTTTAATTCACGATATTTGATATTAAGTCAAAGAGTTTAACCCAATTAAGAGGTCTACTTTAGGGTTCCATTTTTTTATTGTGAAACTTTTGGAACGGAATTAGCAAAATCATTACAGATTAAT
Organism: Hibiscus syriacus; assembly: GCF_006381635.1. Classification (NCBI taxonomy): domain Eukaryota; kingdom Viridiplantae; phylum Streptophyta; class Magnoliopsida; order Malvales; family Malvaceae; genus Hibiscus; species Hibiscus syriacus. The sequence goes on from NW_024062703.1 coordinate 984,763, forward strand.
TAAGAGAGAAAAATTGATATATTCATCGAATGACTAATATGCTGATTAAACAACAAGTCAACGTCTAATCCAGGATCTCTTCCTAATTAAGCCTGAAAAAATCAATCAAAAAGGAGATCGATCTTACAAGTTACAATAACGAAATTCATACAAAATAGTTCAAATAAATGATTATAAAATCGAAAAAAATACGATTACCTGGGGAAATGAGGCGGTTAGTGTATGAACAAAGGAGAATCGAAGCCGGAATTAGAAATGTTATAAGAGAAAATAACCTCAGTGACAAAAAATGCCTTATAATATACGATTTTAACCAATTTTTTTTGGATTTGCCAAAATGAACAACTAAATCGCAATGCGATCGATAATTCGCAACGCGATCTCCGTTATCGCAAATCAGTTTCCAGATTCGCAACGCGAACTTCGACTATCGCAATGCAAACTTGGACTATCGCAATGCGAACTTGGACTATCGCAATGCGAATATGTAAATCGCAATGCGATAGTCGACTATCGCAATGCGAACTTGGATTATCGCATTGCGATTTACATATTCGCATTGCGATAGTCCAAAATCGCAACGACTGGTGGTATTGCATTTGTTTCTTAAGAATTTTCTCTAAAAAGATAGTATTCGAGCGGACGTGTCGAAGACACATATTACCACGACCACGACCACGACCACGACCCAACCCGAGACGGACGGATGCGGCGGCGGCGCGCGAGAGTCCCCCTTGTTCTCTATCACTCAACAAGGAAGTGGGAAAGCCAAGCCTTAAATACCATTCCCAATACTGTTTCCAATACTATGTGGGATTGAGCATTACCAACACTTGTTCCCAATACTATGTGGGATTGAGCCTTAAATAGTGATATTTTTTTTTGAATGTTTTGCTTAAAATTGCAATAATCGCGATTGATTGTAGATTGACATTTAATTATGACATATTTAATCGTATAATACTAATGCAATTGGTTGCTGATTCAGTTGTTTTAAGGTGCATGATTGTTAATTGTTTCCTGAATAATCACATTGTATTGGAAACAAGTGTTGGTAATACTCAATCCCACATAGTATTGGAAACACTATTGGGAATGGTATTTAAGGCTTGGCTTTCCCACTTCCTTGTTGAGTGATAGAGAACAAGGGGGACTCTCGCGCGCCGCCGCCACCGCCGTCCATCTCGGGTCGTGGTCGTGGTAATACGTGTCTTCGACACGTCCACGCGAATACTATCTTTTTAGAGAAAATTCTTAAGAAACAAATGCAATACCACCAGTCGTTGCGATTTTGGACTATCGCAATGCGAATATGTAAATCGCAATGCGAATATGTAAATCGCAATGCGATAGTCCAAGTTCGCATTGCGATAGTCGACTATCGCATTGCGATTTACATATTCGCATTGCGATAGTGGACTATCGCATTGCGATTTACATATTCGCATTGCGATAGTCCAAGTTCGCATTGCGATAGTCGAAGTTCGCGTTGCGAATCTGGAAACTGATTTGCGATACCGGAGACCGCGTTGCGAATTATCGATCGCATTGCGATTTAGTTGGTCATTTTGGCAAATCCAAAAAAAGTTGGTTAAAATCGTATATTATAAGGTATTTTTGGTCACTGAGGTTATTTTCTCATGTTATAATAAGAGAAAGGAAAAATGAGAGAGATTAAAATCTAATGGAGATAGAGAGCTAGAGGGGATGATTATTTTGACGCTCGTTGTATTGGGCTTGCTTTATGAGGCTTGTATTGTATAGCGTACAACTACTGCCAATTAACCTGTCATTCACCTCTCAAGCGAGGGTTGAAAATGAACTAAATGCTTAATATAAAAAAAATTCCTCAAACTATACATTTTTTTATTTAGGTACTTAATTTTTTTTAGTCTAATATTTTTAATGTTATCATTTTGACGCTTGGATCATAATAGATATTTAGAAAAAATTCACCAGCCACTCATAATATAACACGTGGTGTTTTTATAAATTTTCAAAAATATTTTTTAAAAAAACTTAAAATTATTATTATATTTTAAAAGAAAAACTAAAATATTTTTAAAATCTCAAAAAAAATCTTAAAATCCTTAATTTCAAAGCGTCCAGCCCGTTTGATGCCTATTCACCCATCGGTACCTACCCACCCATCATTGATCGTTAATCGTATCTTCAACTCTTAAAATTCCTAAATCAAAAAACCTTAAATCTCTAAATCCCAATACACATCTATCTATCCCATCGATATGTGAATAGTAAGATGGTGGTTGGATAGTGAGTGATTAGCATGCAAATGAGTGGTTGATGGCAGTAATGATGGTGGTGGTGGTGGTTGGCGGGTAAATTGAAGGTCTTTGAGTATTTTGTAAAAAATATGAAAAGTTTATGGTTATTTTTGAAAATTTGTGAATTTTTTAAATTAAAAAAATAAAAAATTAATTCACATGTCAAATATTAATTAATTGACTTATTTTACCGATGTTTTAATTGTCGTTATATCGTAGACACCTAAGTGATGACATTTGTAATGGTACACACTTAAATTACCAAAAAAAATTAATAGAAGTCGCTAGTATTATTAAAAGTGAAAATTTCTGAAATTATAATAAGAGTTTACAACCATCATCGTAAATTAAATACATAATTTGGACTTTTCCTATAACATTGAAACTAGTCATTTTAGATCATATAAGAATCATGTATGGAAAATGTTAAAAATTCAACCATAAGACTCGAATAAAAATATATACGAATAAATCTGATTGCATCAGAAAAAAAAACTACAAAAGGGAATCAAGCTATTAAATGACCACCGGTAACTGCAAATTAGAGCTAAGCGTCGTGAAAAACTATCCACAAACGCAGAACCACACATCTAAATTCAATTAAAAGGTTCATAGCAGGGAAGATCAACAATATTTCAAACAAACGACGTCTTGATCAGTCGTGACATCGTCAAATCTAACCTAAGAAAACATAAATAAAAGAACAGACAAACGATCGAGGAAAAGAAAAAGAAAAAAGTTTCACAAAGACAGAGATAAACGTGTCACAAAGGTAGAGATAAACGTGTAACACATGCAAAATTATTCTTATTAAAAAAAATAACTGACGGTTGACAATTAGTATAAAAAATGGTGCCGCCGTCAACTAAATAAAATCAAGGAAAAAAGTTGATCTTATCTATAAGAAGCTATACAAACTCAAAGAAAAAAAGATAGACAAAGGGGAGAGTTGTTGTGACCATAACTAAAAAAAGTTTTGACACCTAAATGATAAAATTTTTAATTTAACCCACTTATATTACTAAAAAAAGTTTTGACACCTGAATGATAACATTTATAACTTTACATACCTAAAAAAAACCAAAAAAGAAAAAAGGTTTTGACGTATAAAAAAATCTATAGTTTAAGTATTTATTTTTATACTGAGTTTAAATTAAATGATAAATTGCATCGATGTTCCATTTATTTTTTATTTTGGTAATTGAATTTTGAAAATATTATTTTGATCATGTATCTAATCAATTTGTTATTTATTCAGTAAATATTATATTTTTAATTGATGCATACATTAATCAAAAGAATATCTTTTTAATTTGAATTTTAAACTCTTTCAACCTTTTTTTTTATTTTTGATCATTGTCTCTCATTTGTATTGATATCTAATCAAAGTCTTACCTCTAATTTTTTAGGCAATGAAACTAAGGATGGATATAAATCAAATTCAGTTGGATTTTTTGGTTTATCCAAAATTGTTTTGAATTTTTTCCTTTTATTTATATTTTGGTCCGACATAAACTCTTTTAAAAAATAAATTTTTGTGAATATATAAAATATGAAAAATTTATTACATGAATCCTTTTTATCACTGCGTTATTGATGATTTCATCAATTACAAACTATTCTATTGAAAACATTTTGATATTTTGATATAACAAATTAAGTGTTATTGAATTTTAAGATTTTATAATCATTTTTAAAGTATATTCGATTAGAATTATTCGAATATCAAAATATTACTCCAAGTTTTTCAAAGGTCAATTTCAATCCTTACTAAAGTGTAAAATTGTGTTTTAAACTTAAAATATTTTTGAAACAATTTTTACAAAGTATTTCGAACCAAAATCGAGCCAAAAATCAATTTTATATAGGGATGTATCGATGCACTCTTTGATGTATCGATGCACACCCTAATTCGAATACATTTTGTGTACCAATGCACAACTATGCATTGATGAACTTCTGATTTTATTGAAACATCGAATGCATTTTATGTATCGATGCACAAACCATGCATCAATACACTCCTGACTCTTTTGAAACATCGAATGTAATTAGTGTACTGATGCACCCCAAGTGTACTGATGCACTAGGTCTTATAATGGTCGAAATATTTGAATTTTACACATAGTGTACCGAAGCACCCTTATGTGTGTACCGATGCACCTACACTCCCAACCAGATTTTTAAATGATAATTACACAATAACGGCTCTATTGACTACACCAATGATCCCCAACGTTCAGAAGTGATTGAAGGTGTATTTAAACAAGCTCAGGAGCCATTGATCAATAACAAGAAACAAGAATTTATGAGAGAAACAAAGAGAAAGCCTTAAACAATCAAGCTTGAGCAATTCAAGCCAATTTTCACTCAATATTCATTTTTGCTTTCAAGAACACTAATATTCATTCTTGAGTGTTCTTTCTTTGTTCTAGAATTGTGCAAACATATTTCCAAGTGAGATTTTTCTATAAGTTTGCAAAATTTGTAATCTTCTCTTTGGGAGAGAGTGTTCTCAAGAATTTGGGGTATAATTCTTGAGGGAGTTGTAAGGTTACTCTTTGTCCTCAAAAGAAAGAACAAATTAGTGAATTTGTTGAAAATCCTTAGTGTGGATAGCTAAGGTAGTAGACGTAGACTTTGGTTAAGAAAGTCGAACCACTCTAAATCGTTGTGCAAATATTTTCAATTTTCTGCAAAAGCTTCCACCAAAATTTTTATTGCCAATTCACCCCCTCTTAGCCGATTTGTCGATCGATTAACTCAACAATTGGTATCAGTGACTCACTCATTTGAAGGTTTAATCGCCTCTTGAGTCGATTCGGGAAGAGTTATATAGATATTCAAGTCATCAATGGCCTCCACTTCGAACGTCGACTTCGGTCTTGATTCAATGCCTGTTAACAAGCCTCCTTTCTTCAATAGAGCTAATTATTCTTATTTGAAGAATATAATGAGGTATTTCATTCAAGCAAGTGACATGGGAGCATGAAATATCATAGAAGATTGATACATCATACATTCCACTCATTCAAGATTGTGGAGTGAAGGAGAGATAAGAATGTTCCAGCTCAACTCAAAGGCTATCCATATTATTTTTTGTGCTCTTAGACCAGATGAATACGAGAGATTTCATCTTGTACAACCACCAAGGAGATATGACATAAACTACAAGTCACTCATGAAGGCACAAACGAGGTAAAAGAATCTAAAATTAGTCTTCTAACTAATAGCTATAAAAATTTCAGGATGAAACCGGATGAAGATATCAAAGCTATGACGGATAGATTTTCCACGATTGTCAATGGTCTCAAATCATATGGAGAGACCATTCCAAATGAGAAGCTTGTGAGAAAGTTAGTTTACTCTCTTCCAAAATCTCAGCAATCAAAGAAGACGATGATCATCAAGGCTAAAAACTTAAAATCCTTGACCCTTGATGAGCTTATTGGTTCTCTCCTCAAGCATGAAATGATACTTTAAGATGAGGTAGACCTCGAGAAAAGGGATGAGCCAAAGAAGCAAACGGAGAAGAAGAAGAAAGTTAGAGTTGCTCTCAAATCCACAAAAGATGAGAGTGATTCTGATGAAGATGACGAGGAAATGATATTATTAGCCAAAAGGTTCAGAAAACTAATGAAGCCCAATAGAGGAAGAAAATTCAAACGTAATAAAGGCTTCAAGAATGAACCAAAAGAGAATGACCCTATCATTTGCTACGAATGCAAAAAGCCCAGGCATGTCAAATATGATTGCCCATAATTAAAGAAAAAGGGTCAATCCAAGAAGAAGCATAAAGCACACGTGACTACATGGAGCGATGATGAAGCCTCCGATGAAGAGGAACAAGAAGTAGCAAACTTGTGCTTGATGGATTTCAGGGAGGATTCTCAGGTAACCTTTAGCTCATTTAATTTCGAAGATTATTCTTTTGATGAGTTGTTAGAGGAATACACTGGGTTGGCTTCAGATTATGAGAAATTATTTTTAAAATACAAAAATGATATTTCAAAATTGAAAAACAAAAATAATCTCATATCCAAGACCAACATTGATCTTGAAAGTAAGGTCAAAGAATTACAAATCAAATTAGATGAATTTGAAAATAAAAATACTGATTTGCATAACCTACTTTCAAGAGTGAATGATGATCATCAAAAAAAAATTGACGATCTTAAAGCTTCTTTTGATAAAGTTGGAACAAAACATTTTGAAAATGGAGAAAGTTCAAAATCCAACTTTGTTAGAAAAAGTTTTAAAAACTACAATCATAGAGGTCCCCGAAGAACCTCTAATGGAAAAATAGTTAGAAGTATATGGGTTCGTAAAGAACTTATTACTATTAAAGATAATGATATCCTACACATGTGGATACCCAAGGGGACTAGAATTTTAGAAACTAATGAATATGAACCCAAAAGAAATTGGGTACCAAAAATCAAAAATTAATATATGTTTATAGGGAAATGAGCATTGCTACAAGGTACGAGAAATAAGTTCAAACTCATAGTACCTTGATAGTGGATACTCAAGACATATGACCGGAGACAAGATCCAGTTCATAGAGCTTAACGACAAAAATGGAGGAGATGTGACTTTTGGTGATAATTCAAAAGGTCACATTGAAGGTATAGGTACTATAGGTAATACCTCTTCCATACAAATAGAAAAGGTATTATATGCGAATGGATTAAAGCATAATCTATTGAGTATTAGTTGATTTTGTGATAAATAATACAATGTCTTATTTGAAACAAATGGTTGTAAAGTCATTGACATTGCATCTAATCGAATTATGCTTGTTGGTCATATAATAGAAAGCATTTACATGGTGCATCTAGATTCAATAAATATGACTAATTTATGCCTAGTTGCTAATGATGAACATGATAGTTGGTTATGGCATAGGAGACTAGGTCATACAAGCATGGGTGTTTTACAAAGACTAATTGAAGGAGATTTAGTAAGAGGGTTGCCAAAACTAAAATTTGATAAAAAAATATGTGATGCTTGTGCTAAAGGAAAACATCAAAGAGTTTCCTTTAAGTCCATTAATGATGTATCAACTAGTAGAGTATTACAATTGATCCATATAGATCTTTTTGGGCCAATTAGGACTGTTAGCTTGGGTGCAAAACAATATTGTTTTGAATTGGTAGATGACTATTCTAGATATACTTGGGTTCTATTTTAAGTACTAAAGATGAAGCATTAGAAAAATTCATCACGTTTTCAAAAGTAATCCAAAATGAAAAAGGTTACTCCATAACTAGTGTTAGAAGTGATCATGGTACTGAATTTGAATTGGATTTACTGATTTTTGTAATTCTAATGGTATTAGCCATAATTGTTCAGCTCCGAGAACCCCTCAACAAAATGGAGTTGTTGAGAGGAAAAATCAAACTTTAGAAGAAATGGTTAGAACCATGCTTTGTGAAAACAATTTGCCAAAATATTTTTGGGCAGAAGCCACAAATATCTCTTGTTATGTTATAAACCGAGTAATGATTAGGCCAATTTTAAAGAAAACTCCATATGAACTTTTCAAAAATAAAAAACCTAACATTAGTTATTTTTATCCTTTTGGATGTAAATGTTTTGTTATAAACAACGGTAAAAAAATCTTGACAAATTTGATGCAAAAAGTAATGAAGGAATTTTTCTGGGTTATTCCTTAAATTCTAAAGCTTATCGAGTATTTAATAAAATAACTTTAGTGGTATAAGAGTCTTTACATGTTGTTTTTGATGATAACCCCCTTCCAAGGAAGGATTCTTGTGTTGATGATGACGTAGGTATTGTAAAAGCAAATGACGTTAGACATGGCGTTGGAGAACTATCATCAAAGGAAGAAACGAAAGATGAGGAAACTCACGATGTTCTCGAGAATCCAACCATTGAAGAAAGGGAGGTCTCTTACCCAAGAGAATACAACTATGTCAAGGATGATGAGATAATAGGTGATCCATCCAAAGGGGTAATAACTTGATCTTCTCTTAGAAATATTTGTAATTATGTTGCATTTATCTCATGCATAGAGCCTAAGAATATTAAAGAAACATTAAATGATGAACATTGGATTATAGCTATGCAAGAAGAGTTAAATCAATTTGAGAGAAGTAAAGTATGAACATTAGTTGAAAGACCTAGTAATAAATCTATTGTAGGTACTAGATGGGTATTTAGGAATAAGCTTGATGAAAGTGGTAATATAGTGAAGAACTGACTAGACTTGTTGCTCAAGGCTAGAAGGCATAGATTATTATGAAACATACGCTCCCATATCTAGGATGGAAGCAATTAGAATGTTATTAGCATTTGCATGTTTTAATGAATTTAAATTATATCAAATGGATGTTAAAAGTGCATTTTTAAATGGTTTTATAAAAGAAGAAGTGTATGTGGAACAACCTCCAGGTTTTGAAGATTTAAAATTTTCGGATCATGTTTTTAAATTGACAAAAGAACTTTATGGTTTAAAGCAAGCTCCTAGAGCTTGGTATGAAAGATTGTTTAATTTTTTAATTGAAAAAGGTTTTTCAAAAGGGAAGGTTGACACTATATTGTTTTTAAAGCATAAAAGTAAAGATTTATTAGTAGTTCAAATTTATTTTAATGATATAATATTTGGTTCTACTAATGATGCTCTTTGCCAAGAATTTTCTAAGCTAATGCAGAGTAAATTTGAGATGAGCATGTTGGGGGAGCTCTCATTTTTCTTGGGACTCCAAATCAAGCAAAGAAAAGATGGCATCTTCATCAATCAAGAAAAGTACATCAAGAATATGCTCAAGAAGTTTGGACTGGAAAATGGAAAATCAACAAAGCTTGAAAAAGATGAATGAGGTAAATGTGTGGATGTTAAATTATATAGGTCAATGATTGGCTCTTTGCTTTATCTAACCGCAATTAGACCATACATTATGTTTAGTGTTTGCTTATGTACTAGATTTCAATCATGTCCTAAGGAATCACATCTACTAGTCGTTAAGAGAATCTTTAGATACCTTAAGGACACTCCTAGTTTAGAACTTTGGTATCCTAGAGACTCTAGCTTTAGCTTGCATGCCTTCTCTGATGTGGATTATGGAGGATGCAAAATAGATAGGAAAAGCACCTCCGGTACTTGTCAATTCCTAGGAAATATGATGATTTCATGGTTTTCAAAGAAACAAAATTGTGTTGTATTATCTACCACTGAAGTGGAATACATTTCAGCCGGTAGTTGTTGTGCACAAGTTTTATGGATGAAACAACAACTTTTAGATTATGAAATTGAAGTTAGTACCATACTTATCAAGTGTGACAATACTAGTGCTATTTGTCTTACTAAAAATCTCATCCAACACTCTAGAACTAAGTACATTGAAATTAGACATCATTTCATTAGAGATCAAGTCACAAAAGGAGGTATAGTTCTATAATATGTTGATACTTTGCATCAATTAGCAGATATTTTTACAAAACCTTTAGATAGAGAAAGATTTTGGACCCTTAGCAGAGAATTAGGTTTGACCAACCTACCTTGACTTAGTGTTTAAAATAATTTTAGCACTTTTAAATTAGAATTGAAAAATGCTTATAAAAATAATATTTTTTGATTGCATTCTTTGCTAATAGTTAGGGGGAGTTTATGATTCTTAGTGAAAATTAATTGTATGTTCAAATAAAATTTAAGGATAGATTTGATTGATTGAACATTGTTAATTTTCGATCTATGAGTTCCATCATGCACGAATTCTGAATTTAAACAAAACTCAAGCCGCCTTTTGTGGGTTTTCAACTTGAGACCTCATTTGGTTTCAAGACGCCATTTTCGAATTTTTATCTTGAACCCTCATTTTATTCTTTTATTTTTTTTCTTTTTCCTTTTTTCTCTCTTTTTGTTTTGAATCAAAATACCTCTTAACCACGTCGGAATTCACTATAAAGGGTAATTCTGATCCATCCATCTCAGTTAGGACTAGAGCTCCCCAGAAAAGGCTTTCTTGACAACATAAGGTCCTTCCCAGTTGGACATCCATTTTCCTTGGAAATCTTTTTAAATGGGTAAGATCCTTCTAAGCACCAGATCTCCTTCGTGGAATTCTCGAAGGCGAACTTTCTTATCATGTGCTCTTATCATACGTTTCTGGTATATCTGACCATGAAAAATAGATTTCAATCTCTTTTCTTCAATTAAATTCAATTGGTCATATATGGCTTGTACCCATTTTGCCTCATTTAGCTTCACCTCTGACAAAATCCGAAGTGAGGGAATTTTCACCTCAATAGGTAGAATAGCTTTCATCCCACATACTAAAGAAAACAGAGTTGCCCCAGTAGACGTTCGTACTGAAGTTAGATAAAAAAACCAAATGGCAACTTCTCATGCCAATCTTGGTAAGTATTTATCATTTTAAGTGTTTAAAACATATTTTAACATTTTTGTGCACTATGCATCAATACACTATGAAAGTGTACCGATGCATCCCTTGAATATGCATCGATACACTATGAAGGTGCACTGATGCATGCCTTGAATGTGCATCGATACATTATGCAGTGTATCAATACACTCGTCGGGTTTTAGGCTTAAATCCCTAAAAATTCTTCATTTTCTCAAAACTCCTAAAACCTAAACACTCCGCCGTTTGCTCTCAAATCACCCCTACTTTCAAACTTTGCTCTTTTTCAACGATACAAGTCGAAATTCATTTAGTTTTCAACGTACAATCCTGCTACAATCATTAAAAACGTGCAAACATCACTACATTTCACTCAATCCGAAATTTTTCAAGGTAATTTTCTAAAACCCATGTTTTATTGATTTTTGAACTAAAGACTAGTTTTGATTAGTTCTAGGTTGAACTTTATATCAGGCATTGATTATATGATGTTTCTAAACTATATTTTACAACTAATTTCATCAAAAACACATAAATTTTGTAAAAAAATTAATTTGAAATAAAAAAAATTATTCCTTTGATTTTAAAATTTGATTTTTTGATTTAATTATGTTGTTTTGAAAATTACATATTGTTATTCAAACATTGTTTTCAAAAATAATTTTCAAAACTTGCCCATTAGAATTATTTTAGAGAACCTTGATTTTTGTGGACTCATATTGAGTTTTGGGATTTATTATATTGCATACATATGTTTCAATTTTGCAGGATACCTTACCCATTCCGATCTTTAATCATATCTAAACGTCCTAGGTTGTCATCGAGTCATTCAACTCAAAACCGACCTCTATTCCTCCACCCAATCCAAATCCTAATCCGAACGATCCAAATATAACCATTCTAAACTCGTGTTTTGATGTGCATGGTCGTAGACAAGATCTCTACCATAGGTATCATAATTGTTTTGAGTCATATAAAATCCAGGAAGAGCGGATTCCCTCTATTCAAGCCGTAGTCGATATAAATTTTGAATATCTTCCTACCCTTAAATCCTGGAAATTTGATAAACTTTTTCACCTTAAACCGATTGTCTATGATCAACTAGTCTATATTTTCTACTCCAATGAGGTATGTGTCCAAAACGAGCGTCAAACTAAAACTATAGGGATTCGATCTTATCTTTTAGGTCAATTCCTTTATATTGACTCCGACACAATCGCTTCCAACTTTGGGTTAGATAACGCGGGTCTAGATAATGAAAAAGAGATAATGGTTGTACCCTATAAAGCTAAGGATAGTGTAAGCACCTTAAGAACTCATCACGAGCGATTCCTTCACTTGATGATCTCTTGGTGGTTTAGACCATCCGGAGGTAGGTACTCATCTCTTAGGGTCTTAGATTTATTGTGTATACATTGTATCCAACATAACAAGAAAATAAATTTTCCACAGATCATTTTCGGTGAATTAGTATATACCGTAAAAGTTGTGTCATCCAAAAATGTCGAAACTTTAGTTTACGGTTGTCTATTTAGTAATTTGTTTATCAAACTCGGGCTTAAGGTTTCGCTTGATATTCCCATTCCTCTCCAGAACCAAATAAAACTCATATCTTTAAAGAAATTGGGATGGAAGAAGGAAAAGGACCAATAGGTTTGATCTATCGAGAAAACACCAGGAGCTAGCTCTTTACGAGCTCCTCCGGCACCGGCAGCGGACGATGATCCAGAACTTCAAGAGCTATTTCAAGATATTGACGATCACGTACCCGAGGATGAGCCGGCACAGCAAGAGGACCAAATGCTTCCATACTTTTGATCGTTTTTGGAGTCATTTGATATGAGGTTTACATCCATAAAATCCCATTTAACCGCTACGGGGGCTCAACAATTGGAGAATCAACGAGAGATTCGAGCTAACCCTGAAGCAATGGATAATTGATTCAATGCTATAGACCATAGACTCGATGCGCTTACATGAGATGTGGCTAATATATGGCCATATTTATCTCCTCCCGATCCTACTATGGATGCTTGAACTTCGCTTGCTAGTTTTCTCAGGATGAATCATAATGGATCCTAACATTGTGTTTAAACATTTTGAATATTTGGCTTTGTTTGTTTGGATTTTGAATATTTATTTTGGATTGTTTGTTTTGAATATATTTTGGATGTTTTGCTTGTTTGAATGATTATTAGTCTTTTGAACTTAAATTAAATTTTTATGTTAGATTTTGCATCATTTACATTTTAAAACATTTATGACCAATTACCATTACACATTATATATGGATATTGATTTATGGAACTAATGGCTAATCTTTCTCTTGATCGTGTCTTAACAGCTTAAGCTTTATCTAAATATCAATTGGCTACATTTTCAAAAACCTTGTTTAAAACGTTTTGGAGTCTTTTTGATTTAACAAAAATGGGGAGAATAAAGTAAGGGGAAGTAATTTCAAAAATTGATTTCAAAAATGAATTTTCAAAGAAAATCTTAAAATTACTTAAATGTTTTGTTATATCAAAAAAAGGGAGATTGTTGAAAACATTTTGATGTTTCGATATAACAAATTAAGTGTTATTGAATTTTAAGATTTTATAATCATTTTTAAAGTATATTCGATTAGAATTATTCGAATATCGAAATATTACTCCAAGTTTTTCAAAGGTCAATTTCAATCCTTACTAAAGTGTAAAATTGTGTTTTAAACTTAAAATATTTTTGAAATTTTTTTACAAAGTATTTCGAACCAAAATCGAGCCAAAAATCAATTTTATATAGGGATGTACCGATGCACTCTTTGATGTATCGATGCACACCCTAATTCGAATGCATTTTGTGTACCGATGCACAGTCATGCATCGATGCACTCCTGATTTTATTGAAACATCGAATGCATTTTATGTACCGATGCACAAACCATGCATCGATACACTCCTGGCTCTTTTGAAACATTAAATATAATTAGTGTACCGATGCACCCCAAGTGTACCGATGCACTACGTCTTATAACAGTCGAAATATTTGAAATTTACACATAGAGTACCGATGCACCCTTATGTGTGTACCGATGCACCTATACTCCCAACCAGATTTTTAAATGATAATTACACAATAACGGCTCTATTGACTTCACCAATGATCCCCAACATTCAGAAGTGATTGAAGGTATATTTAAACAAGCTCAGGAGTCATTGATCGACAACAAGAAACAAGAATTTGTGAGATAAACAAAGAGAAAGCCTTAAACAATCAAGTTTGAGTAATTCAAGCCAATTTTCATTCAATATTCATTTTTGCTTTAAAGAACACTACTTGTACTCAAATGTATTCATTCTTGAGTGTTCTTTCTTTGTTCTAGAATTGTGCAAACATATTGCCTAGTGAGGTTTTTCTATAAGTTTGCAAAATTCGTAATCTTCTCTTTGGGAGAGAGTGTTCTCAAGAATTTGGGGTATAATTCTTGAGGGAGTTGTAAGGTTACTCTTTGTCCTCAAAAGAAAAAACAAATTAGTGAATTTGTTGGAAAATCCTTAGTGTGGATAGCTAAGGTAGTGGACGTAGACTTTGGTTGAGAAAGTCGAACCACTCTAAACCGTTGTGCAAATATTTTCAATTTTCTGCAAAAGCTTCCACCAAAAATTTTATTGCCAATTCACCCCCTCTTGGTTGATTCGTCGATTGATTAACTCAACATATTCACCTCATTATTTTTAGGTTTAAATATATAAAAAGTGTCCGACATATGCACGTTTTTCCAGTTTAGTGCTTAACATTTTTTTTTGTTTTAGTTTGGTGTCTAATGTTTCATTCTGTTACTCAAAATGGATCACGCCATGACAGACCGTTAGTTTTCTCCGTTAAGTGACACGTGTCACAATCTTACAATTTTAAATAAATATTAAAAATATTATTATATTTATAAAAAACCCTTATTTCTTTTAAATTACAAAAAGCTCAAATCTTAACACTGAAGCTTACCCACGGCGGCGGACGGCGAGAACGACTACTACGACGTGACCCACTGCTTGGGTTTTGAGCGGACGGCGACGAGAAAGCTAAATATGGTGGCGGTGATGCGAACGGCCGAGGCGGCCATAATCATCCAAAATTTGAGGTGTCGGGGTGGGTTTTCAGTGAAACTTCAAGGGATCGATTCCGACGAACAGCAATGGCTATCCACAAATTATTTTGGGCGCTTTGATCATGGCGGCGAGGAAGAAGCTAACTATGGTTGCGGTGAGGCGAACGGAGGTCCGAGGCAGCCGGAGTCGTCCAAAATCCGAGGCATCGGGGTGGGTTTTCAGTGAAACTTCAAGGGCTCAATTTCGGCGAATGTCAACGACTATCCATGAATTATTTTGGGGGCTTTGATCATGGCGGCGAGACGCTTCGATTTGGCTAGGAGGTGACACGCAGTGAAGAGCGACGTCGGCAGTCGACGTGGGTTCAGGGGTTGAAATGAATGATTTCAAAGTTTTAGGGTTATTTCGAAATTAATGTGTTTCTTTTTTTAAAAAATATATATAATTTTTATTTTTTATTTTTTAAAAAAATTAGATGTAACTTAAAGACGATTTATACGTAAGAAGACACTCTAATCAAAAGTATATGATTTTAATCCAAAAATTTATTGTAAGTTAACTGATTTATTGAGGACATTAAATACTTAAAATGACATTAAATTGTGGATATATATTGAGGACGTCCCATATTAAAAGATTACGACTAGAATTAATTAAATATGTTATGAAGATTTTTAGAGATATATGAGGGATGATATTTGATCTTCACGCACTTATATAGAATTATTTTTTATATTTAACTTCAAAAAGATATAAAAATAATTTTGAATAAAAGTTAATTTTGAAGTCTAAAATATCAGTTGAATTATGATGAATTTTTAGATTAGAATCATATACTTTTGATTAGAGTGATTTTTTACGTATGAATCGTCTTTCAGTTATATCTAATTTTTAAAAAATTTAAAAATTAAAAATTATATATATTTTTAAAAAAGAAAACACATTAATTTCTAAATAACCCCAAAACTTTTAAAACCTTCATTTCAACCTCTAAACCCACGCGACCGCCGCCGCCGCTCGTCCGTGCCTGTCACCGCCCAGCCCAATCGAAGCACCTCGTCACCATGATCAAAGCCCCCAAAACAATTTGTGGATAGCCATCACCGTTCGCCAAAATCGAACCCTTGAAGTTTCGCCGAAAACCCACCCCCGATGCCTCGGATATTGGACGATTCTGGCAGCCTTAGACCTCCGTTCGCCTCACTGCCACCATATTTAGCTTCCTCGTCGCCGTCCGCTCAAAATCCAACCGGTGGGTCATGTCGTAGTTGCCGTTCTCGCCTTCCGCCGCCGTGGGTAAGCTTACGTGTTAGAATTTGAACTTTTTTGTAATTTAAAAGAAATAAGGGTTTTTTTTTTTATAAATATAATAATATTTTTAATATTTATTTTTAAAAATAAATTTTAAAATTACTAGATTGTGACACGTGTCACTTAACAGAGAAAACTAACGGCCCGTCACGGCGTGACCCATTTTGAGTAACGGAATGAAACGTTAGGTACCAAACTGGAACAAAAAAACATTAGGCACTAAACTGAAAAAACAGACATATGTTGGGCACTTTTTATATATTTAAGCCTTCTTTTTATGTCATCTTTTCTATGGATGATTTTTTAATTTTTTTATGTAAATATGAAAATGGATGATCATTTGAAAGTAAATTGCAAATGAATTAGCGATGTGAAAAAAAGAGATGTAAGTGGTTTTCAATAGCTGAACCATAAATGACGTAATAAGGAGAATTAATAAAATAATTTTTCGAGGAACATGGAAATAATCTTGGCGATGTTATATGATTAGGATCTCTGCCCAGCTGCTTCAAGTACCAAGTGTGATCTGTTTGACCAGCGGAGAAACTAGTTATTCTACTACAGATTACCATTATCATATTTTGCCTTTCTTCTTGCACTATCTATTTTTTCAAACTATATAGATCAAACATTAACATTCAACATTATAAAACCAAACACATTTAGCTCCCCAAGACAACAATAAATTACTCAAAAAATAACCTGCTTAATCACATGACCCCTCTGAAATGAAAAAAAAAACACTGTGCTCAGAGTTACATGTAACAGTCAACAATATATCACAGGATCTTCCCTTAGATATTTCATTATTTTTCCTTCGACGAACTTTATAAGTTGCAAGACTGGGAGAAACCCAAGATCAAACCAACTTTGTTGAATAAAGATTCCCAGCACATCGGCCATGAAAGCAAACACTCCACCACCACTTGTGGTTCTTGCTCTTCTTCTTCTTCTTCTTCTTGTACTACTTTCGACACCTCTATCTAATATAGCTCGAGCCGAAACTCGTTCGATCCGACTCCGACACGAACACGCTTCGATGGCGTCGAGAAAGGCTAAGGGTTCATCTTCACAGGGAAACCCTAAGAAGCTGGTGGATTCAAGCTTCAGGAGGATACCTCCGAGCACTTCGAATCCTATAGGGAACAAGTAAAATTCTTGACGTTCAAATTCAACAGTTGATGGATTTGTCTGCAACTTGAAGGTTTTAGTTTAGTTTGATTTAGATTTAGATCTAGATCTGTGAAACATTGATTTTGTTTTTTTTTTTGGGGGGGTTACGTTAATGTCTGCTGATGTAGAGTAACAGCTTGAGAGGCAGCATTAGTCAGTAGAAAAGAGCATATTTTTTGGGTGATGTACAGCTCTTAATTGAAGGAATAAAAGGGTATAAATATATACAAGCATGAACTATTCAATCCATATTCTAATGTATGTCTTTAACCGTTTGGGTAAATTCAAGTTTAGTACCTAAACTATAAGTTTTGATCCGTTTTAATATCTAAACTTTTATTAATTTCAAAAACATACATAAAGTTTAGTTTTTGTTTCTTTTAGTACCTTGCCGTTAAAAACTTTAGTTTTTGTTTCATTTTGGTACACCACCGTTTAAAACTCTAGTTTTGTTTCATTTTAGTACCCGTTCAAAGTTTAATGTTAAATTTTGAAAAGATTGAAAGTTTAGGTGCCAAAACCGATAATTTAGGTATTAAACACGATAAGTTTTTAACGACGGGTACTAAAATTAAATAAAAATAAACGATAGGTATGGTTTTTAAAAAATTAAAAATTTAGGTATTAAAACATATCAAAATTAATAGTTTAAGTACTAAATGTGTAGTTTACCCTAATCTTTTTCCTTATTTTAATGGTATAACAGATTTTGTGTGTAGTATAGTATCAATGAACAATATTAACAGTTAATCAATTAATAACTACATTAGGTATTCAACTAAATTTAACTTAATTATTAATTTTTTAAATAAAAATAAGCATAAAAGACAAAAATTTATTATTAAGTGAATTATTCGGTTGGCATCCAATGCCTTACTATCAACAAAGCTTTGGATGCCAAATTAAGGAAGCAATGGTTAAAGATTTGTTTATTATACTTCACAAAAATTCAAGACAAAGTGTTTTTTTCTTCTTCCTAACAAATTATATCTTTCAACTTCAATAGACAATTATAATAATCATTAGAGTAAATATATATTTTAAGACATGAACTTTGACTTTAAATTACAGTTTGGTACCTAAGTTGTTTTTGTCCAATTACATATTTGAACTTAAATTAGTATATTAACTTAGTTCTTAGGGTTAGATTTAATTCTTCTTAAAGAAGACTCTTTTAACTTTGCATTTATTTTTACCTTTTTTCAAAGAATATTGAAAATTCTTTCAATATCTCTTTTAGCACATGCTATTGTTGATCATTATCGACGTTATTCTAATCATTTTCTCCGATAACGACACTAAAACAAAGTTCTCTTTCCCCTTTTTACTTTACAATTTTATTTACTTATACTCAATCGATGGTATAGTTTAAGGGGTAACAGATTAAAAAGATTTTAAAAATTTAATTTTGTGAATATTTTCTTTTTAGAGAATCCGAGTTTGAATACACGAGTGAAACAGAAGTTTTGTCTCGAGGACATTGCTTTGCCGTATAGCCTTTTCTTGAAGGAATTGATGCAAAAGCTGAACCTTTGAACAAACAAATCCAGAAGATTTGTAAATGTCAGGCCTTGCAGTTGGCAAAGAGGTCGCCTCTTTACTTTTCTCTCCAACCATTCTTTCTCGCCAACAAAAGAAATGGATTGACAAGCTGCTGCTTCGTCTGAATTCATTTTCATTGCATTTTGATCCATCTACCTTTTAAATATAAATTCATGAAGGGTGTGGTTAGGGATGATTATAAGTCGGGTTTTGGCCCTCCCAAATTCGATCATAAAAAATTTAATCATTTTGTTCCTATTCGACTTGATTTAGATTTAAGAAGATTTTATTTGATCCAAAATCTGATTTGATTTTTAAGATCAAAATTCCTACATGCATTTGATATTATTGAAATAAAATATAAAAAATTTGTTTAAATAAGGATCTAATTGAAAAAATAATATAGAGATCGATATTATTATAATTATACCTAAATATATAAATGTTAATTATAATTTTATATTGAATCAAGTTTTTTTATCCTAATTCTTAAATCCATATGATGGCGTTTTTCCTGAAATATCACCTATACCCTATAATTTTCCCTGTCAGGCACCCTTCAGACTATTTTTCCTGATCTAACACCCTTTACAGTAAGACGCGCCCACTGCAGCGCGTTTTACGTTGATATGGCGTCACGTGGGGTAAGGCGCGCCCCCTACAGCGCACTTTACGCTGACATGAACACACGTGTCTAAAGCGCGGCCCCTAGGGCGCGCCTTACGCCACGTAGAGCTATAGCGCAGGTCAGGGCCGCGCTTTTCAATTATCACATGCTCAATTATCAGACATGCATAATGCAAGGCGCGGTCCCTGCACCGCGCCTTGCATTATTTAACCAGACCTCTCGACTTTAAAGCATCCTCTCTCAGCTATAAATAACCCTCTCCCCGTAAACTCTCTCACAATTCCCTCTCAACCGAGAAATTAATACAACAATCCTTTCAACCAGTAAATAACACCCGACAATCCTCTTATATTTAATTCAGAAGTTCATTATATCTTTCGTTATAAGGTAACTTTGTTATAATATTTTTTTATTACACTTATTGTTTATTATGATTATTTGAAAAAAATATTATAGTAATTGTTTTCAATTAATTTCTGTGCCAGTTCAAGGGGAAAGCGGGAGCATACGTCGAAATATTTTTGCGGTGCAGGTAATAATATAAAATTATATTATTTAAATTATTTACGTTTATGTGTAAAATTTTATTGTGTTATATTTTCGTTCATATATTATTTATTTAATCATGTTTGTTTCAGTTGTTTTTTGCAGATATAATATTGTTGCACTTTTAAACTCTAAGAATGGAGTGACTTTCAGCTATTGTTTATTATAATGGAGAAATTCGAGAAGATGAAACTGGCGTTGTTTTCATATCAAATGAGTGTGCTAAAATATCATTCAAGAGAAACATAACTCTTGAGGAGCTGATAACGAAGATTTCGAGGAAGGTTCATGTTGGAAGTAGTAGAAGAATGTCGTCGTTGTAGTACATATTTCCAACATCATTGTTGTCATTAACTTATACAACGTTCGAACTATCGAACAATGATGATGTTGAAATGATGGCTGATTCTCAAAGAAATTATTCAGACGGCGATATTGAGATGTATGCAAAGTTTGTTCAAGTGCATGTTGTTCGGGGTCAGTTATTAAGCTCCCACTATGGGCTGGCTGAACAAGTTGATCAAGTTGACAGCCTGACTACAGTAATGTGTAATGATTTTAACGCCATAATGGGAAATCCGCATCATGGTGCCATCAAATCAACCTTAATGGGGAGACATTCATCCGTAACTCCTTACAATATGTACCGAGGTGGGTCCACGAACAATCCGTATGGCAACATCGCATCCAGTTCAAGGGGAAGACCTTCATCTGCAAATTTATTTGACCTTAATATAGAGATGTCATCGACGCAACAATCTGTGCAGTTTCCATTTGACACGATGACTTCAAGCTCCAAGATGAGGCACTCCACTACGAGCTTTTTCGATCTCAATGTCGATATGCCTTCTAGTTCAAGGGGAAGACGTGCAAATAGTAGGTTCTTTGACCTAAATGTAAAGAGCATGGAGGAACCATTATCTCCACCAGAAGAACCGCTTCGTGAGCCTGGTGTGGATGGTGCTGAAACTGGACTATTCATTCACCCATAATCACTGTAATTCAACTCCGATGATGATAATAATGTAGATGAAGTTCCATTAAATGTGGCACAAACTGACCCTCCAGTACACATGTATGAAGCTGATTATGGTGCAATGTACGAGTTTGCGGATATGTCTCATCTCGGTAACTATGGATATTACTCATCAATAAATAATGGTGAGTTATCTTTAGGCATGGAGTTTTCAAGCAAAGAAGAAGCGACGATGGCTATAAAAAATTACAATATACGTAATTCTGTTCAATCGAGAGTCGACCACTCCATGACAAAAAAATATGTATGATACTGTGCCCGACGCAAAAACGGATGCAATTGGATGGTTCGTGTATCGAAGAGGAAAAGAAAAAACAACAGATGGGAATTAACAGTATACAATGATCCTCACACATGTTGTGCTTGAGGAGTCAACCAAGATCATCCCAACTTGGACTCTGAAGTGATATACCAAGCCATCATGCCCATGGTAAAAGCAAGCTCTCATATAGCTGTTGCTGTGTTGATTTCAGCTATACAATCGCAGTATGGGTACACTGTCTCCTATAAAAAAGCTTGGTTGGCAAAACAAAATGCCATTGTCAAACTTCATGGCGAATGGGATGCATCTTACAACGAACTTCCAGGCTGGTTTAGGCTGGTGCGGAGCTTGAATCCTGAGACAATTGTGGACTTCGAAACCTCCTATGCATACCATAATGATCAAGTTCTTCGCGATCGATGTCAATTCTACCGGGTTTTTTTGACTTACCCACAGTGCGTTAATGTTGTCAAATATTGCAAGCCTGTGGTTTAGATCGACGGGACTTTCTTGTATGGAAAATACAAGCAAGTTTTATTATTGGCAGTTGTTCAAGATGACAATCGTAACATTCTTCCAGTTGCTTTTGCTCTTGTTGAAGGAGAAGATACAGATTCTTGGGTTTTTTTTCTTCCGAAACTTACGTGCACATGTTATCACGAGGAAAAAAATATGTGTCATTTTATATCGCAGAGCTGGGATCAAAGCAGCAATTGAGTATATGGGTCTAATGTGGAAACCACCCTTTGTCTAACATAGGTCTTGTCACTGACACATTGCTGCGAACTACCATGGAAGGTACAAGAAGAATGATGAGCGTCAATTAATTGTGTGCATGGGTAAGTGAAACTGATGTAGTTTGTTTTCTTTCGATCATTTTAATTTTGCAAAGAAAGCAAGTTAGTGAGTTATACATTTTTTGATCAGGTTACGAACTACTTCCTCAAACATTTGAATCAATGCTTCAAGATTTGCGGACGAAAAATGAGAAGGATACGATTACATCAACCTCATCGATAAAGAAATATGGGCGAACACATATGATGGTGGATATCGATATTGACACATGACGACCAACTTGGCTAATGCAATCAATTCAACCTTAAAGGGTGCACGTCACTTACCTGTAGCGGCTTTGGTAAAAACTACATATTTTCATTTGTGGGGACTTTTTGCGAAGCTCGTGAGACAAACTCAAACCTGGATACAAGGAGGTCATATCTATCACCCTAGATTAGTTGTAAATCTACAAAAAAAAATTGTTGCATCAAATGGAATGCCTGTAACAAGCTTCTCTAGAAGACATAAAATGTTTCGTGTCACAGAGTTATCGCGACCTCTTCAAGGGATTGAGGATGTGTCGTTAAGAGTAAATCTACGGGACAGAACGTGCGACTGCGGGTTTTTTCAAGCTCTGAAGTATACATGCTCTAATGTGATAGCAGCTTGCTCGCATACACGTCAAGACTATAACTGTTTTGTGGATCCCGTATACATACTATCTGAAGTTTTTAAGTTATACGAATTTGAGTTCCCTCTATAGGTAATGACAAAACCCCTGATGAGGTTCAGGATTGGCTTCCGATTGTACCAAATCCAACTTTATTAAGGGAGTGTGGTCGTCCAAAATCCAATCGAATTCATTGTGATGTGGATATTCGAGAAAGATCTAGACAAGACAGAAGATGTGGGCATTGTAGAAACCCAAGACACACTAGAAAAACATATCAACTTCTGTTGTCATCAAGTAACAATTGATGAGGAACTGATGTACTTGTTTATCAAATAAGAATTATTGTACTTTAATTTGCATTTACTTCAAGTTAATGTCATTCGATCTCACAATAAGTGACAAACTGAAGAAAGTTATCAAACACAATTATTAAATTTTATCAAAACAATAACAATTTGGTATTTGAATATAATTTTAAATACAACAAACTTACAATAAGTATTAAATGATAAATGATAAACAAATTACAATAACTGATATTAAATGGTAATAAATAAAATTAACCAAAATACATTAACAAAAAGTCCAACAAATTTAAATAAATTAAAATAAATCAAACAAAATTAATGAAATAAAGTAAGTATTAAATGATAAATAATATAAAAAAATTACAATAAAAAAGTCTAATAAACAACTAAATACAAATATAATAAAAAAAACAAAATCTATCGATGTCTGCGACGCGAATGTGTTCCGTAGAGTGGTGGATGTCGGTGTCGAGGAGGATTTCTTCGTATCAGTGGTTGTGACTCCTCGCTGTCATCATCATCACCATCGTCGTCGTCGTCGTGAGTAGCTACATTAGGTTGATGAGGAGCTGATGACGATGAAGCACCTCCATAGAATAAGAACCCTGGAGGTGTATGACTGACTATCCCATCGACCTGCGAAAACTGGGAAAAACTCATAAAACCCATACATTGCTGAGTGTGAAAACTGTACAGGAAGTGTCTGTGTTGCGGCCATGGGTGATAAGGTTGAACCCGCCAAATGTGGGCATATGAACCGCAAGTCGGATCTACAAACATAGACCCATAATATCCTCTAGGAGGGGTCATAAAACTCTGTGACGATGCCCGCGGTGGGGTCATAAAACCAGGTGACGGCGACGGCATTGAGTAAGGGAACGGCGGTGGCGACATCACATATGGTTGCGATATGTAAGTCACTGTAGATGGTGGTTGCTGTGAAAGTCATGTTGGTGCAGTTGAGGATGAACCGAAAGTACCTGCTCTCCGTCCATGAGTCGGGGGACGATGGTGTTGTGTCTGTGAACGTCTCTGTCGACGTCATTGAAAGGTCTGCCCTCGTGCATCATTGGAAAGCAGAAACGATTTCCTGTTACTGTTGAACCACTCATAATAACCGTCAGCAACTATCAAGAGGTCAGTAAAAATGGGCTCTCTACGGGGAAAGCGGCGATGTCGATCATCCCACAATACGACCCACTCATGATGCCTCACCAGCCAATATGTATCGGTCTTGCCGCGTCTATCTGTGCTATGCAACTCGTCCATATTGCGAGGTGCTTCCGGAATTGGTTGAAAACAACCAAATTGCCGGAGCACGCGATCAATAGAGTGCCACTCGATGATCGCATAACAGATAAAAGAGATCATCGCCATCCAAACATCTAATGGGCCCCTCAACTCATGTGGGATCACCATCCTCATATCATCATTAGAATATGACACTCATTCAAACTAAAACATATATATATATATATATATATATATATATAATATATCAAAATAATAGTAATTATACAACTTTAATCTAAAATCGATTTTTAAACATTAAAATGCATACATGTGTGCCAGTCTTCTGATCAATTAGCACCCTAATTTTTTCTAAATCATCAGGTAGCTCCTGATGATTTTTCCTATCAGTAGACCACCTATTCAAGGAAAACAAAATTTATTATACACTGTATAAAATGATTAATATACAAAATCAGTTTTATAATTACCTCAATAGTAGCGGAAATACGAATGGGTTCTTGACAAAGTGACATAAAAAGGGCAATCGATACCATGCCCAAGACTGTAGCAGTAGGAGATATCCGCCGATAGCATTTTTCATGTAGTCAGTGGCTCGACACATCTCCCTGTACATGAAAGCCAAAACTGCCGAGCCCCAACTGAGTGATTCGGCCAGACGAAAGTCGCCAAGATATCACAACCACATATAGTGAACTTGGTTG
This sequence comes from Hibiscus syriacus, assembly GCF_006381635.1. Classification (NCBI taxonomy): domain Eukaryota; kingdom Viridiplantae; phylum Streptophyta; class Magnoliopsida; order Malvales; family Malvaceae; genus Hibiscus; species Hibiscus syriacus. The sequence goes on from NW_024062703.1 coordinate 1,009,737, forward strand.
CACGATTTGTCCGACATCAGCAACCCTCCCATCAGTTGCAGTATGCATGCCCGTGCATACATTTTAACTTCATCATCAGAGGCGTCTTCGCTCAACTCCTGAAAATTGACATCTAACCAATTTAACGGTATCCGACCACCGTTAAAACTTTCCGGGACACGTACTAGATAGTTCCGGCACAAAGCAGTCAATGAACCGTGCGCCATCCTCGATATCACATCTCCATCCACCGGAAGCCCCAGGTGCATAGAAACATCCTCAAGTGTAATCGTGCACTCTCCGCACGAAAGATGGAATGTGTGGGTCTCCGGTCTCCACCGCTCCACTAAGGCAGAAATAAGGTTTGGTTCTATCTTACAGTGACCCTCATATCTACCTATGTGACCGAATCTAGCCTATACTAAATACGGCAAGACATGACTAGGTATCACTAACTTAAGATTCCTAATAAAAGAATCTAATACACGGTTCCTCTCCTAAAATTAAATAATTACAAAAATTATTTTTAAACTATAATCATGCATTAAATAAATAAATAAATTATTACTAATAATTTAAATTATATTAAAACATTAAAATGTTATCATATCAGCAAAATGTCGCGATATATGATTTCCATCCAAGCGAAGTAGACCTCATTCCATTTTATATCTGCAAAAAAAATTAATTAAATAAAATATTAAATAAATTAAATACTTAAATAAATTAAAAACAAAATATTAAATATAATAAAATATACCTTAAACAGTTAAAATAGAATATAAGAGTATTTGAGAGAAGTTGAGAGGATTTGGTGTGATGAAAGTAATTGAGAATGAGGGTATTTATAGGGAAGGGGTAGAGTGTGAACGGCCGGGGTAGGGGGTAATTAAACCTAAGGTGTGCCGCAGGGGGCGCGCATTTCTGACGCGTGTCAACATTAAAGGTAAAGTGCGGCCCCTGCCCCGCGCTATACCCTAAGTAGCGTCAGATCAGCGTAAAGCGTGCTGCAAGGGGCGAGCCTTACTACAAAGGGTGTTAGATTGGAAAAAATAGTCTGAAGGGTGTCTGACAGGAAATATTATAGAGTATAGGTGATATTTCGGGAAAAACGCCCCATATGATGCCATCCTTTCTAAAAGAGAAAAAAAAATCGACTCAATCCAAATCTAATACCCATCTCTAAATATGATGACTCATATTCATACAATTGTATTTGTAGGCATGTGAGAGTTATTTAATTTTAAAACATAACATGATACTATTTCATCATCATATTATAATTTTAATATATATATATATATATATATATATGTTATAATTAAATTAAAAGTTTTTTTTTGTTATTTTAATCAACCTGAGCTAAAACGACCCATTACTCGAGCCCAATGGTGTAAGTAAAGCATACCCAGGGTGGGCATGTGACCGTCTTAGTAAGGGTGAGCGTTCAATCGAGCCGAGTAAAAAAACTTTGAGTTATTCGAGTTGATAAGTTTTATTTTATAACTCATAGTTGACTTAAATTTTTTCGAGTCAAGTCGAGTCAAATTTTTGAGTTTTTATTTAAATTTAATTGTAAATATTTAATTATGACATTTTTTATTCTGATTTAAATCGTACTTTATAACCATATATATATATATTCGTATTTTTTCATATTTGATTTACTTATACCATACAAGATTGAGGGGACTCGACTCAAACTTCGACTCAAAGTTCAAGATCAATCTATTAATTACCAAAAATCTTGAGTTTTTCGAGTTGTATTTTACAACTCGATTTGAACTTGAAACTTTTTCGAGTTGAGTTTATGAAATTACAACTCGAATCAAATTGAAAAAAATAAGTTTTTCGAGTTGAGTCGAGTTTTGCTCAACCCTACTCTCTGAAATTTGAATTTCTTTATATTAATTGTTCATTTTACTATAGATGTCCACCCTAAAATTCTACTTGTGCCCACTCCAGAAAGAAAATTTCATAAATAATTAATATGTTACCTACCTCAAAATTATTTCTAGGTGCTCGAGCCTGACCAGGATTGGAATTGGTCCAGAATGGTCAAAGACAGCTTGGAGAAGAGAATTCAAAACCAAATTCTTTCCGAATTTTGGTAGGTGTTGATATAATAACATCAATAAAAGAGATCGCGCCGTTGAATTTAAACGATTATAAATAACATATATTAAAATAATTATCATACACATTACTATTTCATAAAATATATTCAAATTTAAATATAAAAAAGGTATTTATGGCATACTGGATCTCTGTTACAATGTGCTTAAGTCCATTAAGCTCATGGTAATGTCAAAATCTATCTGGTAAGTAGTAAATAATTATTTCTTTATTTGTGTAATAATACACATTTAAATTAAAAAAATTACAAATCAAACCATTTCCATAGCTGAGATAATTGTAAGTTTAAAGTTTTAACATAATGTTTACAAAGGTGTTTAAGTGTTTATTATTAAATTATTAATTAAAAATAAAATATTTATTTTTATTATTTTATATTTATTTTTTGAATTAAATTTGACAATATAAAAAATATATTTATAAAATTAATCATATAATTAAATATAATATTTTTAAATAAAAGATAATATAAAATATCCATATTATAAATTGAAAATATAACAACTAAAATTTAAAATAGTATACCAACAACTAATATAAATTAGTCTATTAATAAATCATATATCACTAATTATAAAAAGTAAAATAAAATAGTACAGGGACCCTATCATATTCTAACCAATCAAACCGTGGGCGCCAAGGTAAATCGACCAATTTAGGTGAAAATATCGATTTTCACCCACGAAAATGTCTTCTTTACGCCTATGTCTTTGAAAGGTAAACAGAGTTGTGGAGATCTGTGATTGGCGTTGGCAAAGTCAGAAATCTCCTTAAAAGTTCACGTCAAAACTATCAGTTTCAACATTCTCTAACCTCCTCTTCTCATTCCCCATATCGTTATTGTCCTATACGACTGGTAGCTGATTCCCCTGTTTCTTCTTGCTCAACAATGGCTCCTCCTGTTACTGTTAATACTATTAACCCCAAGGTACCATTTTTAGCCCTTTTTCTTTCTTTCTGGACTTTTGAATTTGGGTTTCTTTTGTTTTCTCTTATTCTTTTCATTTATCGTTTGACTTGATGTTGGGTATTGATTTATTGATACTTCTGAATCTGGCTTTATTTTTCAATGCTGCGTGTGTTGTGTTTGTCTTGTCATTTCAAAAAATCAACAACTTTGTGTTTTTCTCCTTTCGTTTCCCTTTGGTATAAGTGCTTTCTTGTACCTTTTTCTTTCATTACTCGAATGATGGTTTCATGTTGTGTTTGTTTATCATTTTTCAATATTATCAATCGATATGCATGTTTCTGTTAAAAGTTTTCCTTTTTTCAAGCATGTTTTTCTTTGGGATGGTTAATCTTTTCTTCCTTTTATGTAAATGATCATGGTTTTATAGTGTGTAGAGACCCCTTTTTAGTGCCTGTACTCAATAGATTCCACTCCTTTGTGCTCAAATCAATCTTCTTATATTGTCCATTAAGGCAAGCTTTCTTCATATTTGTCTGAATTTAGAGATTTAAAAATTTAAAGCAGTGACAATAAGGGGAAAATGTTAGATCATTTAAGTTCCCTAGCACCTTTTGTCTTTTGATTCAGGTTATGCAATACTCTCATTCTAGTTTGAGCCAGCTTAATATCTTTTGTGCAATTGATCTATTTAATTGTGACTAATTCTATCTTTATCACCAGGTCATAGAATGCGAGTATGCCGTCCGTGGAGAGATCGTCATCCTTGCACAGGTATTATGCTGATCCGCATTATCTCTTGTTTATTCATAACAATTTCATTACTGTCGAGTTATGTTTTCATGCTTTTGTGCATATCTGATTGAACTTAAAGGTGAATTTTGGGTGATTTCAGCATCATTGCTCATTGACCGTCGGTTTTCATTATGTTTTAGAAATTTTGAAATAATGCTGCCTGCTAATATAGTCTATTAATATCTCCCTCAGAAATTGCAAGATGAGATAAAGATTAAGCTAGAGGCTCATCCCTTTGAAGAGGTACATATCTATCTTCCATTACATTTTTTTATGGACTCTTGTGGAGTTGAAATCTCATTTATGCTTCATTGACAATATACCTCTTTCCCCTTCCTTTGTCTCTCCCATGGTAGAATAGAAATCCTCTTACTTATATCATATTACCGTTTATGAATGATTGGTTGCAAAAGGTGTGCAACTCCTGAAGTACAGTGAAGAAGTTTTTATGATGGACTTCTGGATTTCACCCATCTGATTATGGCTCTTGTTTAAAATAAGCTTTTATTTGATATTCTACAAGTATTTCGTATATTGCAGATCCTGTACTGCAACATCGGTAATCCTCAATCTCTCGGTCAGCAACCAATAACATTTTTCCGAGAGGTTGGTTTCTTGCTACTAGATATCGGTTACCATAAAGTTGTGTCCTTGTGAATGAAGAAATTCTTACTATTGATGTCTCTGCTGTAGGTTCTTGCATTATGCGACCATCCACCCCTTTTGGACAAAAGTGAAACACAGGGTTTATTCAGGTATTGAATTACTATTAGCCATAGGCTTTTTTGTTTGTTCTGTTAAATTTTATATCTATTTCATTTGTTTAACCTGGACCCTTCAATAGGCTCATCTAAGGACACTTACATTTTGCTAAAGAAATTCCATTTTGGTTAAGTCTATTAGAATAGAAGGGGATATCTTCCCAGTATTTCATTTCTTGTGAGAAATCTATTCTTGATGGTCGAACATAAAGAGTTATTGTCTTCATCTTGCCTAGAAAGTTTACTTCGGCAGATTATCGGTTTTTCTTTGACAGACATTCCTTTTCCTTGTGTAATTTGGTTCATGGCTTGTTGCAGTAAGGACTCCATTCAGCGTGCTCGGAAAATTCTTGATCAAATTCCAGGAAGGGCAACCGGTGCCTACAGTCACAGCCAGGTTCTGATCATTGCTCATATCTTGGGTTTTTTGCAATTTATTGTTATTTTGAAATCAATTTATGCCTTTTCTTTTGACCATATGTGCTGGAATTTCATTCATACTTTTTCCTCTTTCCCGCCTCAGGGTATCAAGGGATTACGTGATACTATTGCCGCTGGAATTGAGGCTCGTGATGGTTTTCCTGCTGATCCAAATGATATATTCTTGACGGATGGTGCCAGCCCTGCAGTAATATTTTTCTCCTCAAATTTTCATCTTTACATGAAATATGAGTTCCTCGTGAAAGCGCGGATGATGGAATGAATTTTTTCTCCGTATTTCCAGGTGCATATGATGATGCAGTTACTGATACGATCTGAGAAAGATGGAATCCTCTGTCCCATCCCTCAGTATCCTTTATACTCTGCTTCAATTGCTCTACATGGTGGAACTTTGGTATGCATATAGTAACTTGAAGCATTATTTAGAATTTTCGAGATTTTTGTAATCTGTCCTCGGCAGATTGTTGCAATTATAATTTTCAATTGGCTTTTACAGGTTCCCTACTATCTTGATGAAGCAACAGGATGGGGTTTGGAAGTATCTGACCTCAAGAAACAACTGGAGGCAGCCAAATCCAAGGGCATCGATGTTAGGGCCTTGGTTGTTATAAATCCAGGCAATCCAACAGGACAGGTACTCTTTAAAATGTTTTCGAAAAGCATATTCTCTAGGAAGGAGTTTCTTGAATCAGGTTCTCACGAGATTTTGTTTTCTCATTCTGATTCTAGGTTCTTGCCGAGGAAAACCAGAAGGAAATTGTGAAGTTCTGCAAGGAGGAAGGTCTTGTTTTGCTGGCAGACGAGGTAGGTTGATTTCCATATGTACTTGCTTTGCCACTTGTCGACGATGACCCTGCTTTCCCAAAGACAAGTTCGGATTGACCTTAATAACAAACTACCTATGGTTTTACAGGTTTACCAGGAGAATGTTTATGTTCGCAAAAAGAAATTCCATTCTTTTAAGAAGGTTTCTCGATCTATGGGGTATGATGAGAAGGATATACACTTGGTATCTTTTCAGTCAGTCTCGAAAGGTGACCACTGGTTTCATCTAGCTCATATCATTTTTGTTTATCGATGATAGACAAACTTACAAAAAATTCGGAATTGTGATGGAGAATATGCACTCTTTTACTGTTTCCAGGGTATTACGGAGAGTGCGGAAAAAGGGGAGGTTATATGGAAATTACCGGTTTTGGTGCTGATGTCAGGGAGCATATATACAAATTAGCATCTGTCAATCTGTGTTCTAACATCTCTGGTCAAATTCTTGCTAGCCTTGTCATGAGCCCACCTAAGGTTAAATCTTTTGCCTTTTGAATTCGGTTTTCTGCTTTCATTTCAATGAACATTGGATGCATGACATAAATAAAGCTTTTGTATCTCCCAACTATCATGCTTTATCATGGTTGACAATATTGGAATTCGTCTGGCACTTTGGTGGCATGTAAAGGTTACCGGCAGTCTTGACTTTCTCCGGTTCGATCGCCTTCTATAGGCATATGATGTTTGTTGCAAATGATAAAACATATGAAATTTGCAGGCCGGAGATGAATCCTATGAGTCATACATTTCCGAAAGAGACGGAATCCTCTCATCTTTAGCGAGGCGTGCAAAGGTTAATGCTCTCTTATGTTGGATCGGTTTAAAATAAATAATGAAATTGCACTCTCCGATATGCTGGTGTAGTAGATTTAAATTACATGACTTAACAAAATTTCGAATGCAGACGCTGGAAGATGCATTCAACAAGCTGGAAGGCGTAACATGCAACAAGGCAGAAGGTGCAATGTATCTTTTTCCCAGGATTAATCTGCCTGAAAAGGCAATCAAAGCTGCTGGAGAAGCAAAAACGGCACCAGATGCATTCTACTGCCGTCGTCTCCTCACCGAAACCGGAATCGTTTTTGTTCCCGGCTCTGGCTTTAGGCAGGTGAGTTGACCTGAGTTTGATTGGATCAAAATATAAATATTTGAAGGCTCCCTGATAAAGTGGGACTAACATGTGGTATTTTCCTCCTAGGTTCCCGGCACTTGGCATTTTAGGTGCACTATACTCCCTCAAGAAGAGAAGATTCCGGCCGTCGTCACCCGTCTAACGGATTTCCATAAACGTTTCATGAACGAATTCCGTGATTAAGCCTGAGATACCCTTTGCAGGAGTTTACAATAAGATGTGTCCTTTTACCATATAGACACGGACACAGTTTAATAGAAAGATGCAGACTTTTCTTTTTCTTGAAAAAATTCTTTACAATTTCGATGCCTTGATGAGAAAACCTTGTGATCATTTTATTTGCAACAATGGTTGGTTTTATAGCTCATAATGATTGAAATTATTATTGTTGTTACAAGTGAATATTCGATGAGTTGAATTGATGATAAAAGGGTATGTGCATGTTTAGGTAGATAGCATGAGATCTAATGAAGATGGTATTATGAAAATGCCATGATACCCTTGGGCAGGTTGCTCTTTGAAAATATGTTGGTGTATAACATTATCATCGATTATTTTAAGTTAGATAAAATTAAACATTTATAAAAACTGAATTTAACAAAAAATAATTTTTAAGTTTATAAAATCGTACTCCATTAATTATCATACCAAAATGTTATTGTTTAAAAATAAATTTATGGTATGCATGTTTATGGCCTGGTTTGGAGTTTAATTAATGACTAACCCACAATTAAGTGATGCCAGGCAAAAAGACGTAAGTGCAAACTACCGACTCTAGAAAAAGCAAGGCAGCAACAAGATAGTAGACTCATGCAATTAGAAAAGGGTTCTTTTGTCAGCTGAAAAAAAAAAAGAATCATTCCTGATCGGCTGTAATTAAACTATCCCAGTAGGTGACTTTAGTGCCAAACCAGAGAACCAATGTTTCATAAGCTTGAATCCAAAGAAAACAAATATAAGATTCTCCCCCAACTCATGCATCATAAACGAAGAAAGCATGTCCTCGCATCGTTGGACCGTCTATGACAACGCATTCTCATAGGTTAGTAATAACTGCTTCCACCTCTGATGGTGTATATAGATGGTGTGTTGGTGCTAATTTGGCAATATCAACATTGTTGGGAGTCACCTGCAGAAATATTGTTGTCCGATGAAAGATATTAGTCAGCGAAATAAACGAATATTTACAGCGCAATCTAAAAATCGCAAATACTGTATGCAAAACTACACCTTTTCTTCCATTACTTGCTTTAAAATGGACAGGGCAATTGTTTCAGCTTCTTGAAGAGTTAGGTCCTGCAGGGGGAATCCTGTCATGCACAAGAGAGAAGGCAGAGAAGAAGAAGTTAGACTCGAAGAAAGGGATTTGGGAATTATTAAGGAAGGGTTAGGGATTGAAGAGGAGGAATTGGGAATTGAAGCACGTGAAGGGCATATGATTAACTTACCAAATGAGTTGGAGCAAGCTGAGTGGATCCAGGAAGAGTTGGAGCAGTCCGAGTCAGAAGGCCATTACCAGCTGCAACAAAAGAAGGATAAGAAGCAGTTTGTTAGTATTCTGTTAGTAAGGAATGCCAACTGGCATTGTTAGATTCCCTGTACCAGCTTGTAACTAAATAAGACTGCTGGTAATCAACATTTTTCCTCATGAAATGAATGAATGAATTCTCAGCTTTCTGGAATCCCTTTTCTTCTCTCCTTTAATCTCAATTTCTGTCCATTCTTCGTCTAATTTTCTTCTCTAATCTCCTAGGGTCATAACAATTGGTATTCAGAGCCACTCTTCTTGGCAACTTGTTCATTGCTATACCCAGAAAAATACCAAACCATGGTCGAAAATCCTAATCTTTCTTCAATCCAGCAGCAGATTGCAGAGCTTACCAATCTGGTGAAGCAAACTACTGAGGGAAATAACCTTCCTAAATGGTGGCAGAAGCAGGACAGTCGGTTGACTATGTTGGAATCCAAAATAGCGTCGCATCAAAGAGATGTGGAGCACATTTTACAGTTGCTGACTGGTAAAAAGTGTGAGGAAAAACATGATGATTCCCAGGTGTTCGATAAATTACCAACACCAAAGACTAAAGAACCAGAAACATTAGTTTCAGATGTGTGTCCTGGTACTTCGGAAACTGCTTGTCCTGCAAAGTTGGATGAAGTTCCAGACCAACATTCACAATCTGGGCATGCTGAACAATCGCATTTTGGGAATCCGGAAATCAATTTGCCTTCATCTGCGTCTTTGTCAAATCCTCATTCTCTTGAACTTCATGATGAAATGATTTGTTGCATATTGAACAACGAGGATCTTGAGATCCCATGCAATGATGATGTTTTCTTAGGTAAAGGTTTAACTATGGAAGAGTGTCTTCAAGCTGGTGGTGATCAAGCCTCATCCCTTGCAAATCAAAAGGATAGTAAAGAAGAAGTGAGCTTGATTCTGACAAAGATAATCTTACTCAATGTTTTACTGCTCCCAAGTTGGTATGATTGGATATTTTGTCAAAATCTATTCAAGGTGTCAAATCTGAGTTTCATGATGGTCAATGTCAAGTGATTTCCAGACAGTCTCAAGATTCCCTGGTTGACCCATATAGGTTCAAAGCAGCCCACACATTTCCTAATTCTGATGCAGATGGTGCAGCAGAAGAATATAATGACCCTTACAAGTTTAGATTATTGCTAATGGGAATTAATCTTAAAGATGCGCTAGTAGAGGTTGAGAAGATAATTAGAAAGGGCAGTGGTTTTGTTGCTGTGGAGATTCCATTTACTCCTCCTGCCAAATGTATTTTGGAACTCTCGTCGAAAGAAAACCGCCAACTTGGCCATAACTATATTGAATCCGAGCATATTCTTCTTGGATTGCTACGTGAAGGTGTAGCAGCTCGTGTTCTTGAAAATCCAGTGGACATCGAGGAACAAGAACAAACCATTTCAGAGAATGCTCAAGTTGTTGGGGTTTTTTGGTACTTGTTTTCCATTGAAAGAGAATACACATGCTGGAAAGACGCCTGTAAGAATAATACAGAATGCTTCCCCCGTTTATTTTTCTGTGATGGTGATTCTTCTTTTATTGTGTTGTTGAATCAATCGTGTCCTATACAAACACCCAACACGACTCTTTTCAATTTTGGGATATTCCTTGATGCCCTTAATCAGGTGTTGTGGAGTCGGAAGATTTTCTAGAGAAATTTTTTTTCTGTTTCTGGTGGGGTCTGCAAAATCTAAGTTCTCTGGGTCAGAATCTTAAAACTAGTACCTATGTCTTCGAGATCTGCTTTGCAGTTTTCATTTCAATCTCGGGCTTGGTTCTATTTTCATTTCTTATTGGAAATATGCAGACATATTTGCAGTCCACCACTACTAGGTTGGAGAAGATACGAGTTAAGAGACGTGATGCAGAGCAATGGATGTCCCACCGCTTACTACCTAAGAGTCTAAGGGAGCGGATAAGACGATACGAGCAATATAGGTGGCAAGAAACTAGAGGAGTTGATGAAGAGAATTTACTTTGTAATCTCCCCAAGAACCTAAGAAGGGATATAAAGCACCATCTTTGTTTGGCTCTGCTCATGAGAGTACCGATGTTTGAGAAAATGGATGAGCAATTATTGGATGCAATGTGTGATCGTCTCAAGCCAGTTCTCTACACAGAGGAGAGCTACATTGTTCGGGAGGGAGACCCAGTTGATGAGATGCTCTTCATCATGAGGGGTAAACTATTGACCATGACAACAAATGGTGGAAGAACTGGTTTCTTTAATTCTGAATATCTAGGGGCTGGGGATTTCTGTGGAGTGGAGCTTCTCACATGGCACTAGATCCCCATTCTTCATCGAACCTCCCTATCTCGACTAGAATTGTTCGAGCTCTGACAGAAGTTGAAGCCTTCGCTCTGATGGCCGATGACTTAAAGTTTGTTGCTTCTCAGTTCCGCCGGCTTCACAGTAAGCAGTTGCGCCACACTTTTAGGTTCTATTCGCAGCAGTGGAGGTCTTGGGCAGCTTGTTTTATACAAGCAGCTTGGCGCAGATACAACAAAAAGAATGTCTAATCTTTGGTAACATGTTCACACTTACTGAAATGAGGGCAGATGCAGATTATAACAGTCGTTTGTTATTTGGGTACACATCAGTTCGATCAGATTTGATTGCTGGAGAACTTAGAATGTCTGAACCATTTGGAAATTTTTTCTTTAAACTTCAAATGGTAGAGATGATTGCTCTAATCTTTTGGAGTGCTCTAATCTTACAGCTGCCAATCCAAAAACCATGCCTAGCTATTGGGTTTCTACCTCTCCATTCTGATGGTCTTCGAGTTGGGCAACTTGTTACTTTGAAACGGAGAAATGAAAGGCCAAAAGATACAGGGAAGAGCAAAGTTTCACAAAACAATGATGCGGTGTGGTTTGAAGTAAATGTAAATTCTGATAAACCACCTACTCTGCTATGGTGTTCAGATTTCATAGTGCATACGGTCCCAGATATGTTGCAGAACAAAATTAAACAACATGCTGATAAAAATCGAAGTGAACGACAGTTTCAAATTGGAGAAGAAGTATACCTAAGATTGCAACCTTACTGGCAGAATTTACTTGTACGATGGATGAACTTGAACTCAAATCACGATACTTGGGAAGCTCATACCATTCTGAGGCCTCAGTTTCCAATTTTTGATCCTTGGGGACAATGATCTATTCGTGGAGGGGGTAATGTCATGCACAAGAGAGAAGGCAGAGAAGAAGAAGTTAGACTCGAGGAAAGGGATTTGGGAATTATTAAGGAAGGGTTAGGGATTGAAGAGGAGAATTGGGAATTGAAGCACGTGAAGGGCATATGATTAACTTACCAAATGAGTTGGAGCAAGCTGAGTGGATCCAGGAAGAGTTGGAGCAGTCCGAGTCAGAAGGCCATTACCAGCTGCAACAAAAGAAGGATAAGAAGCAGTTTGTTAGTATTCTGTTAGTAAGGAATGCCAACTGGCATTGTTAGATTCCCTGTACCAGCTTGTAACTAAATAAGACTGCTGGTAATCAACATTTTTCCTCATGAAATGAATGAATGAATTCTCAGCTTTCTGGAATCCCTTTTCTTCTCTCCTTTAATCTCAATTTCTGTCCATTCTTCGTCTAATTTTCTTCTCTAATCTCCTAGGGTCATAACAAATCCTTAGTAAATCGCAGCAAATTGTAGCATCGGTACCACAAAACGTGATAACAACTTGACTTGTAATGTAACTGAGTCGAGCACTCCCAAAGAAAACAACATACAGACAGAGGTGAAGGTACCTTGTTGAATTGCTCTTGCAAAGAGCTTTCTGCACCTTCAGAACCCGAACCTATAGCTTTTGCATTGCATTGTCAAAATGTTCCAGAGGGATCGGTATAGTATCTGCAAAAAAAGAAATTGGAATATGTAAATGACAGAATGAAGACATATGCCTGCATATCAATACCGTGCCGGTCGATTTTGTTTTGCATTATCTAGGAACCATATTTGGGTTTCTTTTCTTACAGAGCCCAGATACTTCATTTTATCAGTACAACCAAGCCAACAATAAATTATTCTAATTGAAAACAGTAACTCATATACCTCCCAATTTAAACACTTATAGGAATCTATAATGACTTGAAGTATAACAATGCTAGACCGCATAGGTTTGAAAACGCATGCTACTTGGATCAATGGTATTGATCGTAAATTTTGGATTAATATGTTGGGGAATGGTAGCCACATCATGCGTACGACGCATTGAGCTTATTACAGTTTTAACTTCTTAAAACCTTGCATCTAAATCAAGCATGCAGCAATTAGTATGTACCATATAACTATATCTCTACTGAATTACCACTTCCAGAATGACTGCTAGACCGTGAGAACCGTTTTAATTGTGGTGACAGCAATTATTAAAAGATGACATCCTTCAGAAAAAGGCAGTTCAATGACTAAGTTTTAACTGATCAGGAAAGTGATGATATAATTATTTAGTGGCAACAAACAGAAATGTTCGCCCTAAAAAGTTACTAATGCAACTGAAATTCATTCAGTCTTTCTCGTATGCTAGGCCCATTCTCTCATCATGACCAGCAATGAGAAGAGACACCCCAAATGGCCGGGACTGCACAGGAAAACGTTACTATATATGTAAATAAGAACTTCAAAAGTAATCCTACAGGGAGAATTCTATACCAGATGGAAAAAGAAACTAAACACACAAGTAATAGAGGTCACTCTGGGTATATGACCCTCTGTTTATTGCTTACTAAGATGAGCAAAAATCATTGTAGAAAACGAAATAAAAATATCTATGGCTATATACAGAAATGATAAACAATCATACCATGGATTCTTCATCTCCTTCCCCAAATCGAAGGGCCAGATCACAAAGAGCTTGTGTTGTGTACTCTACAGTCATTGGCTCACCATATGAGAATCTGTGGTTCTGTGTGAAAGTAAAAGATATTAGCATAAAAGGAACAAATAAATCCATATCAAACGGTAGATCACTATGATACCTGAGTCTCAACTCGTGCATGTTCAACAAGTGTACGTGCATCAGCAATCAACCCACTCATAGCACATCCTATATGGTCATCAATTTCCATAATCTTCTCAATACTGCTGGGTTCCTGAAAGAGCGTCCAGTAATGAGCCCAGAAAATGTTACAATAATCTACAATTCTACATTCCACAAAATCTACTATATGCAGCACATGCTGGATTTCAAGTATAAATTTAAGAAAACAAGTGTTGCTTCGACTGCACGACAAAGCAAAGAAGCGACGGGTAAAGGAATCCTTGGGAGTATAGAGCAACATACTGAGAGAGGAGACAGTGATGGCAAGCATAATCGAATACTTGGCATGTCTTACAAATTTAGTACATCACAAGGAACCCACATACTGCCCAGCAAATTACGTGAATCAACAATAATATCGGAATAACTGAATAAGTAATTGCAAACTCCATTGCTTGGACAAATATTTTCAATTCTTGGGTCTTGAAAAGTAATCAATATTGTCATGTTTGCAACCGAAGAGGTCATAGATCAAAAGAGACTCATATTCCTAATGACCCTAAAAGTTAAACACTACTCCATTCTTCATGTAACTCCACATCTTAAAACACGTCCTCCAAAATGCATTTTAGCAAAGCAAAAGAAATGTAATAAATATAGAACTATTTTTCTTCTATCACACACAAGGGCCAAATGCACAAGTAAATCATAGCAGAAATAGTTTGCAAATATAATCACATTAAATCAAGATTACATACCAACAATGGCGAAGTAATACGCTTCTTGTTGGAGTAAGCTGAAGACACGTGCTGGCACACTTGTGCATGACCATTACTGGCTAACGCTCGTGGATCTACCCAGCTGTGTGTGCAACAGAGTGTAGCTCTTGAAGTTGTAGCGGTTAATGTTGTTAGTCAGTGGGAGTCTGTTAGAGTTCAGTTAACTACTTGTAGTCTTGATTAGTTCTTGAAGTCTTGCCAACTATATAAAGCATATAAAGGTTGATGAAAAAGAATGAAGAAAAGCATTATCAGCTCTAAGCTGTTTTTTGTTAAATACAAATGCATTGAGCCCTCTCAACATAGTATCATTCGCTATTACGTCCTAGGGTGTGCTTTCGCTGTTATGGATCACAGTACCTCGTCTATGGCCACATCAATGGAGTTCTCGTCAAGAAACACCAAAGTGTTCACCAACAAAAGGGTGAACGTCGTTCTTGATGAAACGAATTTCCTACTTTGGAAACAACATGTCCTTCTCACTGTAAGGAGCCATCGCCTTGAAAGAATGCTCAATGGTACAATGCTGCCGCCTCCAGAAACAATTATTGGTGAAGATGGAGTTGCACAGTTAATGAAGAACATGAAGAGTTCTTGGCTCAAGACAGTGCATTGGCTTCTTGGTTGCTTTCAACGGTTAGTCCTCACCTGCTCCCACAATTCGTTGGTGCTGAAACGTCTGCCCAGGTATGGAACAAGGTCTTACAGTTCTTTTCCAATCGCTCTACCATTGCCATCATGAGCTTACATTACAAGCTCCAATCTCTCAAGAAAGGAGGAGATAGCATGAGAACATATCTCACAAAAGTGAAAGAGGTCACTGACTCACTGATGCTCTAAACTCATGTGGAAGTCCAGTATCAGTTCCTGAGCACGTTGCGAGTATTCTCAAGGGCCTCACAAGGGAATATCAACCCTTCATCGCAGTTATATCGTCCATGTGTGACACACTGTCACTTGATAGCATATGCACGATGCTTGTTGATGCTGAAACTCAGCTTGAAGGTTTCGATTACCAACCTGACTCCTTACCTGTCAGTGCCAATCTTGCGCAAGGAAAAAGTGATACTGACTCTTATAAGAACCGAGAAAAGCAGCAGCCTCGGTCAAACCACTCATCCTACACGTGTGGTAGATCTCGTGGCAGAGGTAGAACATGACCTAGAGTTCAGTGCCAACTATGTGGCAAGATTGGCCATCTTGTCAGCCAATGTTGGCACAGATTTGATGAGGATTTTTCTAGTATATCAATTGATGATCACACATCTGGCCTTGACTCCTCAAAAGTGTACTATGCTGCAAATGGAAACAATGAGAGTGCATGTGCTTGTTGTAACCACAACAGCACGCATCATGATGATAACAGGAGCAATGCTAAAAGTCAAGCACATTCAGTGTCTGCTGGCCAAGACCAGTGGGTAATTGATTCTGGAGTAACACACCATGTTTCTTCCAACGCAGCCTCGATCACTCCCCATTTGAGTTACAACAATCATGGTAAGTTAATGGTAGGAAGTGGAGACTATCTACCAGTTCACCTGGTTGGTAAGGCTGAGCTATCTACTTTCTCTAGAACCTTGGCTTTAAGCAACATTCTATATGTTCCTTCGATAACTAAAAACTTGCTTTATGTTTCCAAGCTTGCTAAGGATAATAGTGTGTACCTTGAATTTCATGCCAAAATGTGTTATGTTCGAGATGAAGCTTCCAAGACAGTTCTACTACAAGGAGAAGAATGCAATGGACTATATACCTTCAAAGCAAGAGGACCTTATTGCAAAAGTAGTACGGTTGAAGTTCAAACTGCAATAGCTTCTTCTACAACTTCAGAAACCTTGCACAAAAGACTGGGTCATCCAACCTATAATACACTTGTTAAAGTTTGTAAACAAGTAAATGTAAAAATGGTTGATGATGTTTTACAAGTAAATGTAAAAATGGTTGATGATGTTAATAAAACTGCATTGCCTGCCATTTGGGTAAAAGTCACAAGTTTCCCTTCTCTCACTCAGACAGTATTTACAACGAACCATTCGAGCTTGTGTATTCTGACCTATGGGGTCCCCCGCATATCTCGTCTAATGGCTTTAGATTCTATGTCTCCTTTGTTGATGCTGCTTCACGATTCACGTGGTTGTATCTACTAAGAACAAAGGCTGAAGCCTTAACTGCATTTCACCTGTTTCAAAAGTTAGTTGCTACGCAGTTTGGTAAATCAATCAAAGCTCTCCAAACTGACTGGGGAGGTGAATTTCGACCTCTAACCAAAGAGTTAAGCAAAGCTGGAATTACTCATCGCCTCACATGTCCCCACACGTCTGAGCAGAACGGCGTGGTGGAACGAAAGCATAGGCACATAGTCGAGATGGCCTTAGTATTACTTGCACAAGCCTCCATGCCTATCAAGTTCTGGTCGTATGATGTTCAAACCACTGTACATCTAATCAATAGACTGCCATCAAAGGTGCTACTGAACAAGTCCCCATTTGAGATCCTGCATGGGAAAATACTTGACTACAGCTCACTGCGGGTGTTTGGATGCAGATGCTTCCCACATCTAAGACCGTTCTTACAGCACAAGCTCGAATTCAGATCCCAACTGTGTACATTCTTAGGCTACAACACCCAGCACAAAGGATTTATGTGCTTAGCCAACAATGGACGTGTTTTCGTTTCCAGGCATGTTATTTTTAATGAAAATATATTTCCTTTTGCAGATAAATCTGGCAGAAGTTCAGTTGCAACCTCGAATGGAATGACATTTTAGTCACTCAAGCTGGTCACCGATGTCGCGAGGTTGCAGCCTTTACAACTTGAACATAACAGGTTGTCCCTCAATGCCAATAGCAGCTGTTCATCGAGTGACTTGCAAGGTACAAATTCTAGTTATGATATGATAGACACTGAGGTTGTTCTTGAGGTACCTGCAGTTGATGCTCATGAAGACGATCGACATGAAATAACCTCACAACAAAATGTGCAAGACTCGGCCACAAATAATGACACTGAAATTGAGGTCATAAATGATGGCACGGAAACTGAAGCCAATCGTGTAAATAGTCATCCGATGATGACTCGAAGTAAATGTGGGGTATTTAAACCCAAAGTGTATATTGGAGCTATTGTTGATGATGTCCCGAGAAGTGTTCATGAAGCACTTGAGTTCCCAGACTGGAAGGCAGCTGTTCTTGAAGAGTTCAATGCCTTACAACGCAATGGAACCTGGGAGTTAACCAAGCTACCCGAAGGAAGGAATGTGATAGGCTGCAAATAGCTGTTCAAGATCAAAATAAATCTTGATGGCATCATTCATCGTTACAATGTGCGATTGGTGGCTAAGGGATTCTCCTAGATCCCTGGCTATGACTTTCGGGACACATTTAGTCTTGTAGTCAGGTTCAACACACTGAATCTCATCCTGTCATTGGTTGTAACCAACAACTGGACCTTAAGGCAAGTCGATGTGAACAATGCCTTCTTGAATGGAGATCTTCAAGAGGTAGTCTTCATGCAGCAGCCAGCTGGTTTCGAACAAAATGCTCCTGATGGAAGTAAGCAAGTACGCTGCCTAAAAAAGGCGCTGTATGGATTGAGGCAAGCTCCGAGGAGCTGGCATACCAAGCTATGAGACAGCCTGTTGAGCATTGGTTTTCAAGAATCAAGAGCAGATGTATCTTTGTTCATTAAGAAGGAAGGTGTGCACTTTGTATATCTACTAGTATATATTGATGATATCATCATCACAGGCCATTCAAGTACTAAAGTGGATGAAGTGGTTCGATTGTTGGGTGAGAAGTTCTCTCTGAAGGATTTAGGACAACTCTCGTACTTCCTAGGCATCGAGGTTAAACGAACAAATGATTATCAAGCACTGTCACAGAAGAAATTCATCGTGGAACTTCTTGAGAAAACTGACATGTTAAAATCTACTGCAACACCGACTCCTATGGTAGCAACCACTAAGCTACGGTTTGATGATGGAGATCCAGTCGTTGATGCTCACTACTATCACAGCATAGTTGGTGGTCTTCTATATGTGTGTCATACAAGGACAGACATTGCATTTTGTGTAAACAAAGTTGCCCAGTTCATGCATGATCCACGACAGTCACATATGGCTGCAGTTAAGCGAATCATGTGATACTTGGTTGGCACAATGAATTTTGGCTTGGTGTTCACTGCTAATGGAACTGGTGTGAAGGTGGTTTCCTTTGCTGATGCAGATTGGGGAGGTAATCTCGATGACAGGAGATCAGTATCTGGACACAGCGTGTTTGATGGAAACAATTTAGTTGCCTGGAGCTCAAAATAACAAAAAACCATTTCTCGGTCCATAATAGAGGTCGAGTACAAGAGTATCGCTGACACTGCAGTAGATGTGGTGTGGATTGGAGCTTTGCTCACTGAGCTTGGTGTTAGTCAAAAAGAGGAGCCCGTCATAGGGTGTGACAACACCAGCGTCGTGGCACTCAGTGCCAACCCTGTTTACCATGCCCACACTAAACATGTTGATTTGGACATACACTTCGTGCGCAAGAAGGTTGCAGCCAAGTTGATGAGAGTCAACTATGTACCTGTTGCGCATCAGGTTGCTGATGGACTAACGAAACCTCTTGCTCGAAATGCATTCGAGGAATTTCATGCAAAATTGTGTGTCAAACTGTGTTGAGAAGCAAGAAAGGAGAGAGCGGGGAGAATGTTGGAGTAAGCTGAAGACACGTGTTGGCACACTTGTGCATGACCATTACTGGCTAACGCTCGTGGATCTACCTAGTTGTGTGTGCAACAGAGTGTAGCTCTTGAAGTTATAGCGGTTAATGTTGTTAGTCAGTGTGAGTCTGTTAGAGTAGTTAGAGTTCAGTTAACCACTTGTAGTCTTGATTAGTTCTTGAAGTCTTGCCAACTATATAAAACATGTAAAGGTTGATGAAAAAGAATGAAGAAGAGCATTATCAGCTCTAAGCTATTTTTTGTTAAATACAAATGCATTGAGCCCTCTCAACACTTCTCAACAGCCAGCACAACGCGTCTTTCGTCTTTATCCCAATTACAGTCGAACTCGACTATAAAATCCCAAAAATTTCAAAAACAAGAAAGACCAAATAGAATATTTTCCTTTAAAAGTTTGAGTTGGGTGAGTTTCTAAGCAAACAAACAGAAAATAGTTTTTACCTTGATGGCCTCAATAGTATATTCCACCTGAAACAATCTTCCCTCCGGCGAAAATGTGTTCACCCCACGGTCATACTCAGTCCTTCAAAGACCAATCACCAAACATTAAAAGGGGAGAGGGGGAGGAATTAAACTTTACCATCAACAAATATGAAACATCTTGGATCGATTGAGTGTTAGATCTAACAAAACCTAAAGAAACAAAGAAAACCCATAAATTTTAGCTTATTCCTGCAAAGAAAGTTAAAATTAGAGGGATGATTTACTAGCGAAGGAGGGTATCAATGAGAGAAACCAAATGGTTGTCCCTTGTTCCCATATGTAATGGGGTAAGGGGAGGTAAGATAGTAGGCTGCCCCCAACACTAGGTTGAGAGCAGCTTCCGTAGAAGACCTCCGAATTATGAAATGCCCTCCGTGGGACTCAATCCCACGACCTCAAGGTTAAGAACCTTGTGCTCTACCAACTGAGCTGGATAGTCATCTCCAATGAGAGCAACCAAGCTTTGGAAAAAGAAAGTTGTGGCCTTTCTTAAAGTCTCCTAGACTTATACTCTTATTGCAAAACAAGCCAGCACATAAAACGACTCCGTTTTTCGTTATGTATATGAATTTACTGTGAATATCGACGGTTTATTGGGCATGCTTTAACCTTTCAACTAAATGGGCTTGAGAAAGTGATCTGCCCATATCCATGAATTTGGTGATTGGTCTTAAATTGTAAATATATTTAAACATACGGATCAAATTGTAAATGTATGTATCCATTGCATGAATAACTTAAATTTTAGGGTAAACTAATATATAAAAAACAGAAATAGTGCTCTTAAATTTTAGGGTAAATTATTTATTTAGTCACCCAACTATCAACTTAGTTCCATTTGGGACATCTAATTATTTTTTTAAAAATATTACTAATGTTACATTTTTGTTCATGTTGATCACCCATCATTAAAAAATTAATGGTGATATATACGTGTTACCATAAGGTAATGCCACATAATAATTGAAAAATAAAAAATATATAAGCAACATTAGTAGTTCTATTAATTTTTTTGTGACAATGGACCAAAACGTAATGTTAGTGATTATTTTAAAAAAATAGTTGAATGACTAAAATGAAATATAAATGATAATTGAGTGACTAAATACATAATTTACCCTAAATTTTATTGAGACTTTATATTTTTTTAGGTTAACTACACTGATGATCACTTATGTTTGTGTTTTGTTCACTGATTTCAAAATACATAAGATATGGTCACCTTCGTTCTTCTTTAATTAAGATGCGGTCACCACGATTACGAGTTAATTGTAGTTAAATATTTTGGTATAATCATACATTTGGTCCCTCTTATTTACATATTCTCTCAATGTAGTCATACTTTTAATAAATTAAAATAATTTAATCCTCCAATCGAATGATGCCATTGTCATTGGTACATGTGTCGTGTCGTGTCTCACCATTCAATTGGAAGATTAACTTTATTTTAGTTTAATTTATTTTAATTTAACAAAGCAAAGCAAATTGATGGAAAAATAAATATAATAAATTAAAATAAAGTTAATTCTCCAACCAAATGGTGACACGTATCATGACACATGGCACCAGTGACACATGACATCATTCGAGTGTAGGATTAAATTTATTTTAATTTATTAAAAGTATGACTAAATTGAGAGAATATATAAATAATAGAGACCAAATATGTGATTATACCAAAATATCACGTCACTTAATTTGTTAACTGTTAACCGCCGTTAACCCGTGGTGACTACATCTTAAATAAACAAAAACAAAAGTGATCATATATTAATTAAATCAAAACAAAGGTGATCATATATTTTGTATTTTGAAATCAGTGGACTAAACACAAATATAAGTTATCATTCGTGCCGTTAACCCTATTTTTTAATAGACCAAATCCAAACTATCACCATACGATAGATGTATAGTTTATATGTTTTAGATATGCACCATGTTAAATCTAAATTAGTATCTACACTCTAAGCAGACAAGTAAATTGATAGAAGGATCTTATTAATATAAATATCTTGAGGATTTAGTTAAAACATTCTAAAGTTTAAAGACTAATTTAAAATTAGATAATAATAAAGACCTCCGATGCAATAAAATCCATTTAAAACTCAAACCCAACGTTTAAAGTAAAGAGATTAATTTTTTGTACATGAAAATAGAATGACTAAATTCCAAATAGCATAAGAGTACGGATAATTTGGGGGCATATTTTAACCAATTGTTGAACTGTAAACTAGTCCATGGTAAAATTATACTTTGACTCCCTCCAAAAACCTATAATTCCATTCTGACCACAAGAAAAATCCGCTTCGCCCTGTTTTATGTTTTATGTATGTGGTATTTTCTGGTTGTTTTGGTCTTCTTGTCTTTTTCCTTGTCTTCTCTTTCTCCTAAGATACTGTGACTGGCAGTGGATCTATGGGGTCAAGCAGAGGAAAAGGTGCAACAATGGCCATGGGGAGTGTATACAAAGGCTGTGAATCAGAAATCCACATGACAAATGCTATATAACACTCATTCCCTGTATATATCTAAAAATACGAATTAAAAATATCACATCAATTTTATAAAATATTCACTAAAAATAAATGCTCAAATATTTTGTTTTAATTTAAAACATCTCTTTATCAACTTTATATTTGTTTCATTAGCTTGCATAGTCATAACATAATGATTTATCATTCTAAACAAAGTTGATTTTATGCAACAATTTGACAGCTCCATGTTGTTTCATATCTATATACAACTGCCTAATATTGTTTGATTTAAAACCATTTTATAATCGTTTATAATATTCATTCATAAATACGATTATAGCTAATATTAACCAAAATTCAAATAGTCCTAAAATTACTATTACAGACTCTTTTTAAAATAAATCTGATAAAGCAACCCAACGAATATAATGTACATGCCATTAATAAATCAAAGATAGGATGTCTTACTGATATTGTCGGTATGTGTGATTTCCGTAAGATGCTGACAAACTCCTTACTTCACGCCCTTTTCTTTATTCAAACCTACGCATGAAAATTATCACACGCTAAGTAAAATTTAGTGAGGTCATAACATAGTTAAAGTGATATAAAACATAAATTTCATAAAATAATATCGCATAAAACTGTAGTTTAAATAAAAACATTAAAAATTTCAAACTGTGCTATTTAAACTGATTTCCTTATGAAAATCAACATATGATGATTTTACCAAAATCATCAAAATTATGTAAATCAATATCAAATATAATAGACAACTCATAATCCTTTCCTAATGATTATGGATAATAATATCTTATAAAATACTCGTATCATAATTTCTGTTAACTGAGATGTCATTCATAATTTTCATATCTCAATGGATATTTATGAGAACACAATGTACATAAGTAAGGTGCGCACTATGCACATCATGGTGCCACTCATAACTGAATTTTCAAAGTTGACTAAAAGAAGTTATTTTGAGCAAAATCTGATGCCCTGTTTTATGACATATTCTCGATTAAAAATTTATATCTTTTCGTATACACATCAACATCAGTGGTTGTCTGTTGTAAACGAAATTAGACTGACGTATGAATCTAACGGTATAAGATCATCCTCTAATCAATTCTGCATTATTTAGAATAAATTTCTAAACTCATTGATCGAATCAAAATTTATAGACAACTTTCTTTAATTAGCATCTTTAACTCATTCCATAATTCTATAAGCTTACCAAATGAACATATAGGATTGAACCGCAATTCACATAACATTAGGAGTTACTTCTTACGGTAGTAACATCGTCACTGGCTCATCGCAAGCCAATTCTTGTGAGATAACATAAATAAAAATTAAATGCACTCACCTTTACTTTACTATTCGAACCTTCTTCACAATAATCCTCTCAATACCATTCAAGTTACTTGGTTCACTAGAATTATCGTGGTCTGACAACGTCATATAATAAAATAAAATATTCAAACTATATATTAGTATTGAACTAACATAATCTAACCTTAAATATAAAATTCAATAGAAATAAAATCGATACTTAAATCAATAAAAAAACTAAATCGTACTTCCCTCGAAATTTCAAACTTCTCAAAATATTCCATAAATTCCATAAATATTTATTTCCATTATCAATCCTTCAACTTTTTCCATTTAAACAATCAAGCCATTAATTATGAAATCTTTATAGAATTCATCTTAACTTTTCCATTAAATTTATAATGATCATTCTCACACCATTTGCAAGCATTATTTACTTAGCCATTTGCAAGCTCGTTCTCACCATTTGCAAGCATTATTTACTTAGCCTTCAAGGGAGTACTCTTAGACCTTATACTACTTTACTTCCTTTGCGTCATTCTGATCATTTATAAACTAATAACATATATCATGCTTAGGTTGTTAGTTATGAGTTTTATCAATTAAGTATCTTGCATAATTAAACAACATCTTTATATTACTTGTTGCATGATGTTATTTCAAGCATATTATTGATTTATATTAGTCTTGCATTCATTTATATAAGTTTCATTTCATTCATGAATTGGCATCATGTTCATTCATTCATTTCTTAGCTCATTTTCATTCATTTCTTAGCTCATTTCCATTCAATTCAGCTCATAAGTCATATACATTAGCTCACATATAGTATATCATATAGTTCTTAGCTCATGACATGCATTCATAGCTTATAAGTCCACAAACATGCACAATATCAAGGTATTATTTCATTCATTCCAGCTCATTTCCTTTGATTTACCTTGTTTTCTTTGCACATATAGGTACATGGAAGCAGGGCACACATTAGGGCAGCTTGAAGGAGTATTTGGCACTTTATGGCAGCTCACAATCTCTATGGAATCTCGTGGAAGACAATGGAAAACTCAATTGAGCTGGAGGAGCTAAGGGCTAGCTAAACTTAGCTCGGTGGACTAAATGAAGCTAAGTTGTTAAAGGTGACCAAATGAGCAGTTGAAGGTAGCTAGGAGAGTTGCTAAGGAACCAAGGAGGTCTCAGCTAGGAAGCTCATTCACCATCAGCCCTTGCATTACTAGCTAGCTACACACTCAAACAAGCTTGGAGGAGAACCCATGCACGCCCAAGATGATGCACATGACCAACTTTTATCTTATGCACAAGGTTGCACCACAAGCCTTCCTAGAACCCCATGCGCGTGCCCATGTGATCAACAAGTGTATGACATGCGTATGACTTCCCCTAGGTGCGCCAAGCATCCAACCAACATCACCATTTGACCAAAGACCATGTTGATTCATTTAGACGCCAAATTGAGAAGGCACAAGCACTATTCAACCAATCATTATACCTTCTTCATTACAACTGAATCATTATCTATGCTTCTAGATAATTTTTCAAATAATTATGTATTTTTAAAGGGGCACAAAGGCTGGCAGAACCACTATGTATCCAATCGACCATGTCCCTTCATTTCTATAAATAGGCTAGTCCTATTTCTTTGTAAACACATATTTGATATAATTTATTCAAGTGAGATTTATCTCTTTTCTCAAGTCCTTGGTGAATTTTATCGACTTATCAAGTATTTCTATACTTGTGGTGTCATCCCCTTCTATTTGATACTTGTGGTTCCTAGATTATTATCTAGTGGGTCCAAGTCTTTTCTACCACCCCTTAAACAGACTTATAAGGTTGGGTATTTGCTCTCCTATAGCACTGGTTCTTCCTTAGTATATTTAAGATATTATCCTACCCTTTCATTTGTTTCATAAGCCCAAACCATTTCCATATCAACCTTACTTCCACTACCAATCTCATATATGAAAATAGCCTTCCATTTTCACCTACATCAACTACCAAGCCATTCACTTATTTGCAGGTTGTTTTGCTTCATTCCTAGATCTATAATCAATTGAATATACTAGTACCTTACATCAAGCGGTGTTCAGATCTTTGGTGGAAGAAGCAACGTGCAACAACAACAACAAATTCAAAATACAAAAAGAAGTGCAAGTGAAGAAAGTTCAAAAATCAACACAGAAATTGCAAGCACTCAAGAAGAAGACAAAAGGAAAAGAAAAAGA
This sequence comes from Hibiscus syriacus, assembly GCF_006381635.1. NCBI lineage: Eukaryota > Viridiplantae > Streptophyta > Magnoliopsida > Malvales > Malvaceae > Hibiscus > Hibiscus syriacus. The sequence continues at coordinate 1,035,277 of NW_024062703.1, forward strand.
AAATTGCAAAGAAAAAACGTTGAAAGCACAAACAACAAGTTATCATCACCAAGAAAGTCAAGTAAGCATTTATAATTGATTGTGGTGATAGAAATATTGTAAAGTGATCTTGTTGTAAGTAACCCCTTTTTCTTCTTTTCTTTCTTATTTTTAAGCCACCTTATTACATTATATTTGTTTTTCCATACCTACTAACCATTTGCAGTCGACGCACAACAAGTAAGATTACTTGGTATAGTTTTGAGTAAAGTCTATTTAGAACTTGAGACAAAGAGACCAAGAGGAAAAAGGCTTGAGCATGAGAGACTAGAAGAGGACAAATAAAAGCCTTGAAGTTCTAGAGTGCAAACACGAGCGGATTTAAGTGTCATTCAAGTTTTCTTTGGAGTGAATTCATGAGGCTTTGTGAGAGCATTTATGGTAAGATCCTTTAACACATTTTCATTCTTTATTTTCAGTAATCATGTCTATAGAAGTCCAGGACAATCACCCGAAAGAGAAGCCCCAAATTTACAAACTCAAGCAATTATGCATGAGATGGCTAGATTGCTAAAATTAGAATTGGAGCACTTACATGACATAATTGATCAAGTTGAAGCATCCTTGGGCAATAGAAGAACAACACACCATAGACATGAAGAAGAATTAAAAGAGAGGAAGAAGAATTTGAAGAGGAAGAACATGCTGAGGTAGATCAAGTCTTCCAAAGATCCAGAAGAGAAATTTATAAGAATCAAGGGGAATATATCAAAATGATAACTTCAACAACATCAAGGGGAAAATTCCTTAATTTCAAGGAATAACTGATCTAGAAGCTTATCGTGATGGTGTAATCAAAATTGAGCATATTTCTGAGTGCCAAAACTATACGGAGCAAAAGAAAGTATGACTTGTTGCTATAGAATTTGTGGACTATGCTTTAGTTTGGTAGGATCAACTAGTGAGTTCAAGGAGAAGAAATGGTGAACGCCCAATCAAAACTTGGGAAGAAATGAAGGTCATTATGAGAAAGAGGTTCATACCTATTCACTATCACTGTGATCTCTATCAGAAGCTTCAAAATCTCAAACAAGGAAACTGGAACGTTGAAGACTATTTTAAGGAAATGGAGATAGCCATGATGCGGGCCAATGTTGATGAAGATGGAGAAGCGACCAAGGCAAGGTTTTTATCTGGCTTAAATCCTGAAATTGCTAACCTTGTTGAATTGAAGCATTATGTAGAGATTGAAGAGATAATACACATGGCTATAAAGATTGAGCGACAACTTAAAAGGAATACCTTCAACAGGAATAACACTCATTCGGCCACCAAATGGAAACAAGAGCCTAACATTTTTTGAAAGCCAACCCCGGTTCTGGTTAAGGATAACCTTGAAGGATCAAGAACAAAACAAGTAGGAGAGTTCAGCAAAGGTAAAGAAAAACAAGCAAGCACTTTCGAGAGGTCAAGAGACATCAAATGCTTCAAGTGTTTTGCAAAAGGACATGTTGCAAGCCAATATCCCAACCGAAACACTATGATATTATTAGACAGTGGAGAGGTTGTTTCAGATTTAGAAGAACATGTTCATGATGAGGAAAAAGAAGCAATCTTTGAAGAGGAACCGAATGAAAGAGAGGTTGTTGTTGGTGGGGAAATACTTATATCTAAAATATGCCTCCAATCCCAACCGATTAAGGAGGAACTACACAGGAACAATATCCTTCACACAAGGTGCCATGTTAAGGACAAGGTTTGTACCATGATTATTGATGGAGGAAGTTGCACAAATGTAGTCAGCACTATTATGGTGGATAAACTAGGCTTGTCAACCTTAAAGCATCTGACTCCATACAAACTCCAATGGCTCAATGAAGGAGGTTAGTTAAATGTCACAAAACAAGTCCTAATTCCATTTTCCATTGGTAGGTACAAGGACGAGGTACGTTGTGATGTAGTCCCTATGCATGCTAGTCACATTCTTCTTGGGAGGTCGTGGAACTATGATAAAATGGCCATTCATAATTTTTATCACAACCAATACTCCTTTAAACATGAAGGATGCAAGGTCACTTTGCTGCCTATGACACCAAAAGAAGTACAACAAGATAATATTCATATGAGAAGGAGTGTAGAGGCCTTGCGAAAGGATAAGCCACCTTTGAAAATTGAAGACAAACGATACATGAAATCAAATTTTTTTATGAAGAAATGTGATTGTTCGTTGTTGGAATTTGCAAGGATTTCAATGAATAATGGTGACGGTTCGGGTTTAAAGACAACTTCTCACCAAGATCACGATTCACGTCTTCAAAAGGTATGTACCCATTCATCTAAAACATCACGCATATTTATTTTTCAAGAGAAATCAAATGAAAGGTCACTTCCAACTAAGATATCCTTAGAAGAAGATCTTTCTGAAAAGGTACATGTTGGTAGATTATACTTCAAAGAAAGGCCTATTAGGAAAACTTATGAAAAGGTACCTATTGGAAGTGCCCATTCATCAAAAGGATACAACCATTTGTCAAGAGAGAAGATTGAACAAATAACTAAGCATTTGGAAGGACACAACGTTAGACCATTCAATCATACCCAATGCTTCGATTTAAGGACAAATCACCCTAAAGTATGGGGATAATACAAGCTCGTTCTCACCATTTGCAAACATTGTTTACTTAGCCTTCAAGGGAGTACTCTTAGACCTTATACTACTTTACTTTCTTTGCATCATTCTGATCATTTATAAACTAATAACATATATCATGCTTATGTTGTTAGTTATGAGTTTTATCAATTAAGTAACTTGCATAATTAAACCACATCTTTATATTACTTATTGCAAGATGTTATTTCAAGCATATTATTGATTTATATTAGTCTTGCGTTATTTAGATAAGTTTCATTTCATTCATGAATTGGCAGCATGTTCAATCATTCATTTCTTAGCTCATTTCCATTCAATTCAGCTCATAAGTAATATACATTAGTTCACATATATATCATATAGTTCTTAGCTCATGACATGCATTCATAGCTTATAAGTCCATAAACATGCACGACAATAAGGTATTTCATTCATTCCATCTTATTTCCTTTGATATACCTTGTTTTCTTTTCACATATAGGTACATGGAAGCAAGGCACACATTAGGGCAGCTTGAGGGAGTATTTGGCACTCTATGACAGCTCACAATCAGCTCACAATATCCATGGCAGCTCCTGGAAGACAATGGAAAGCTCAATTCAGCTAGAGGAGCTAAGGGTTAGCTAAACTTAGGTCGGTGGACTAAATGAAGCTAAGTTGCTAAAGGTAACCAAATGGGCAGTTGAAGGTAGCTAGGAGAGTTGCTAAGGAACCAAAGAGGTCTCAGCTAGGAAGCTCATTCACCACCAGCCCTTGCATTGCTAGCTAGCTACACACTCAAGCAAGCTTGGAGGAGAACCCATGTATGCTCAAGATGACGCACATGACCAGCTTTCATCCTATGCACAAGGTTGCACCACAAGCCTTCCTAGAACCCCATGTGTGTGCCCATGTGATCAACAAGTGTGTGTCATGCGTATGACTTCCCCTAGGCGCGCCAAGCATCCAACCAACATCACCATTCGACCAAAGACCATGATGATTCATTTAGGCGCCAAATTAAAAAGGCAAAAACACTATTAAGCCAATCATTATACCTTCTCCATTCCAACCGAATTATCACCTATGCTTATAGATAATTTTTCAAATAATTATGTATTTTTAAAGGGACAAAAAGGCTGGCCGAACCACTATGTATCCAATCAACCATGTCCCTTCATTTCTATAAATAGGCTAGTCCTATTTCTTTGTAAACACACATTTGATATAATTTATTCAAGTGAGATTTATCTCTTTTCTCAAGTCCTTGGTGACTTTTATCGACTTATCAAGTATTTCTATACCTGTGACATCAACCCCTTCCATTTGATACTTATGGTTCCTAGATTATTATCTAGTGAGTCCAAGTCCTTTCTACAACCCCTTAAATAGACTTATAAGGTTGGGTCTTTGCTCTCCTATAGCACTGGTTCTTTCTTAGTATATTTAAGATACTATCCCTTCCTTAGTATATTTAAGATACTATCCTACCCTTTCCATTGTTTCATAAGCCTAAACCATTGACATATCAACCTTGCTTCTGCTACCAATCTCATATCTGAAAAATAACCTTCCATTTTCACCTACATCAACTACCAAGTCATTCTATTTGAGTCATTCACTTATTTGCAGGTTGTTTTGCTTCCTTCCTAGATCAACAATCAATTGAAGGTACGGGTACCTTACATCAAAATTCTCAAACTAATACTTTAACATTCAAAACCTTGCAATTTCATCCCAAACTTCCTTAACTTTTCAAATTCAACCACTCAATTTGATAAACTTAAATTTTGATCACAACTCAATATTTAAACTTAAAAATCAACATATAACTAAAATTTCCAGCATTGATATTTCTCATTTCAAAATAATACCAACGTGTTTTTAAAATCACAAACAAGTCCTTAAAGTTTTGGGACCTTTTGAATTCCAACCTTAAACTTTACCAAACTTGTAATTTGGTTCCAACCAACTTTATAACTTAAATTTCCAGCCTTTCAAATATTAAAAATCAGCATTGAACCCTCTAAATATCACATTCTTGCAATAATGCCCCGTAATTCTCAAAACTTGTATATTAACCATTTTTTTATATTTCAAGCTTCTAACTTGATCCAAATTGATCTCCAAGTCTCATAGAATAATTCTAATATCATTTCTATACCATAGGAAAACTTTCCATAATTTTCCCCTAATTTCTTCATATGGTCGAATATTTCAAGTAGCTTTAGGCATGGTTTTCATTCAATTTCAACCGTGATTTCAATTTCCTAACATCAAATTCATGCTATTCTAATCATAATAACATCAAATTACATCAAAATCCAATCACTCTCTAAAACCCTAGCATGATTGAATATCATATAAGCATATACAATTAATTTGAATCATCATACCTTAGGATTAATCACTAACATCAAAACATAAAAAACCCTTCATCAATCTTTCAAAATCCCTAAACCCTACATAAACCCTAACTTTCAATCTCAACATAACCATCTTCACCATGAAATATTGGTACCAAATTATAGAAAATTTCATGTAGATTAATTCTCTATTTAACAACTTAGTCCAAAAATAATCATGTAGCCTTAAAATTAAAATAAAATTCTTACCTCAACACCATGGTAGTTTCGACCCTAGCTTGGATATGTGCTGAAAATATGTTGATTTCTCTTCATTATTATAGTATTTAATAGTTAGTACACTTGGCATTTAACTAATTTAATTGAATTTAAAATTCAATTCTTAAGAAATTTCATTTTTACCATTAATTAACCTTGATAATTACCAAATTCCATTGACATATTCTCCATTAAAATATTCCTTAGTCAGATGAACAAACTTGACTTTGACTTTCTACTTTGGCCATGAAAATTTTGAAAATTACATTTTAGTCACTAAAATTTCATTGTTCGACCAAATCTAAAAAATTATGCTGATTTGAGCTAAATTTCTCTGATCTAAAATATGAAAATAATATTTCCAACCGTTTTCCAACATCCTTCAAATTTTGTGAAATTCTGACTCGATCCGATTATCCAATTCCTATGCCGAACTTTATCACTTTATAGCTTTTAACACAAATCTTGTACCGAAAATCTGGTTCCCACGAAAATTCTCATTTTTAGGCTAAAATGTTCAATTACGAGCTAAAATACATAACTTTTTAAATTTACATTTTGGTCCCTAAACTTTACAAATTTATACTTTAGCCCCTAAACTTTCAAAAATTACATTTTAGTCATTAGTCAAAATTTGGGATACTACATGCTACTCCTGCAAAACTTTTATCAAAAGCTTTCTTGTTTAGTTTTTTTAAGACGTTCCTTTTGCTGATGTAACAGAAGTTGATCATAATTTTTATCGAGTGATTGATCATAAGTCTAATACATGTATGTGGTTGTTATCGTCTCAACTCATACTCATGTTCGTGCAATTGTGTCTTCATCATGCACCGCATATTTATTCTTTTTGTACAAAATTTATACAACCTTTTCATATTTTTATCTCTTTCTTTCATTTTAGTCTAATATATACCTGCATAAGCAAAAGGTGTATTATTGTAAAGGTGTTTTCCATATAAAAGGCGTATTTTTAAAGGTGTTTTCTACGTAACATATATGTAACTTACGTGACATTTAGATTAAAAAAAGATTCATTTTGTGTATGCCGAGAAGATAAAAGTGTATGCTTTTGACCCCTTGTATATTCAATTATCAGCAGGTCACAAATCACAATGGCTTCTATGTTAGTGGAAGAATTGGTTCACTATCATTACCAGACAAGTCCCTTGTTTTACTCAACAGAATGAAACATAAAAAGGACAAAATCCTTAATCCTTGTGAGGGTCACAAACAAAATAATGAAGAGAAAAGGCAAATGAGTGTGGCAATACAATGGTGAAAGAACTTTTAGAGCTGAAACTTCATACACTGTTACTGATGTGATTTCTCTACACGAAAAAAACTTTGCAAGAATGGTGGGGGCATTGGGAATGATCTATCTTTTCAGTATCTGTTATTGCAAGGTAAACAACCGCACGAGATGTTGCCGGAAAAATTCGAGTTACTTTGGTTAATCGTCGGCGCATTGTTCGGCTTTTGCATTTGCTCAGTGTGTTGCTGTTGTGCCGAAGCTCTCCATTCCTCGGCTTTTCGATGAACGATCATCATTCTTTCATTAATTTCTCCTCTAGTTTTGATCTCATCTTTTGGATTTTCACCTACAAGATGAGAAGTTAATGTTGATCAACTAAATGCATCAGTTGTACATGATTAAATATACTCTAGAGCTTAATGAAAAAATTCGAGTTAATAAGTTCGGATTAAGCTTTGAAGTATAGTCCAATTAGCATATTCAGTTGATGAACAGCGTCGAATGTTCCGATATGGTGACGGCAATAGGAACCGGTGGTAAAGCCGAGAAAGATCGAGTAAGTACCTCGAGCTTTCTTGATTGAGCTTCTGCTTTTGCACTTTGAAGGTTCACCCAAGCTTGGATTTTTGCTTCCTCTCTTTGGTACCTATGACCCGAATAATAGTCGTTACTGAGATGCTACATAACTAAGACAATGATCAAATGTATTTTACCTCTTTACCTCATGCAACATTTAGTCCTTTCCTCTTCTTCCCATGAAGGAGTTCTCGAATCCGAAACACTTCTCCGGCACGCACTGCCGGTCTCAAAATGCCTAAGGCTCTTCACACGTCTTCCTCCTCCTCTTCCCTCGAGCTCCAGTTTGATGTGATGGAATCATATTGAGACCCAGTTGTAACTTAGCTAGATGACACTCTTGCATCTGTAAGATGTCAATTGTGCTATTAGAACTATTCGAATCGGCGGAATTCAATGGACCTGACCGATTAGCCGGCGTGTTATGTCGCACGGGCGACGAGCTCTTGCACGGCGTATGGCATCTAGAAGTCATCGAACTTCCGAGTGGAGTCATCTCGGTCCCAGCGTCCTTATGTTTGACTTCATGGAACACGTCGGTGCCTGCATCTTTCATGGTTTCACTGGCTGAGTTTTGGAAAAGAAACCCTTCTCTTGAGGGCTCTGAACATCTGAAATCCGGCAAAATCGGTTCTATTTCATCTGTGAACTTATCTACATGATCATTGCATCAAAACAGATGTGATTCTAAAGCCAAATTGTATTCATCAGCTCACAATTAAAACGGTAGACCACATGTTCCATTAAATGTATTTAGATTCTACCTTTTAGAAAGACATCAACGGAGCCATGGTGTCCCAATGAAACTGACCCTTTAAAGCTCGAGACAACCTTTGAAACATTCTCCTCAGTTACCCTTGATTTCTCAGAAAAAAATTGACCTTGTTTAAAGTTATCACTTTGTTTAGCCACCTTGGACGACTGTGCAGGTGGCGGCCTAATGGCGAGAGCAGGAGAGTCATGGCTAGAGCTGCTGCTGATTAGCCATTTCTCTGCATCATCCCACTTTGAAGGAAAGCTTTTTCTACCACCGCCGCCGCCACTGAAGCTGAAAACAGGCCTACCTGGTGTAGAAGGAGCTTCATAAACTCCCCTTTTTGTTGTATCTGAGTACACCCCAACTCGCCTCCTCTGCGTTGAAACATCCAAACCCGACATTGGAAAAGACTTGACAAACTCAGATGTCTCCTTGAGATTGAGCTTGCAAAGTGGGTCTGAAAACGTGTCTGAAAATGGGTTATCATTACTCTCCATAGCCGGTTCCTGGATCACATGAAACACAATTCATTAACTGCATTAAAAAACAAAAAACACAAAAGAATGCAACAAATGTGGGATCTTTAAGCTCAAAATACCCCATTAGAAAACAAAAGTGGAGCTTGGAAGTACTCGGGGCTTGCAAGATCCATGCTTTTTGTTGAAGATGAACTGGTTTTTCTTGGTCAAATGGGGTTTCTTTTTCTTGAAAACTAATAAGTCAATATAAACTGATGCATGTGAAAGCGATTGCAGTTTGAAGTTTGAGCAGACAATGGAGTTAGCTAAACAAGGCAAAAGCTTAGACCAGTAGAGACCTATGAACCAATGAACTACTGTTTCATAAGCCCCACAGGCCACATGGGCTGGATAAGTGAATAACAATTAAACAAAAGCTATATATATATTACCATTTCAAAATGAAACAACAGTGACACATTGTCCTAATCTCACAAATTTATGTAAAACAAGCTAGGAGACGAAATAGTACTTCATCAAAAGAAGAGGAACTTCGGGAGCTAAACATAATTTAATACTACAAAAGAATGCACAGAAAATTATATAAAAGGGATAAACCAAACTTTTACTCCTTGAATTTAACAATTTATTGCAACTTAGTCCCTGAACTTGGCCTTTTGCGACACAATATGTGTCAGAAGGACTAAAGAAAAGTTACAAGTTCAGGGCTAAAAGTTGCTTTATACCTTTAATCCTGGACAACTGAGCTAAAAAGGAAAGGGAATGGACAAGGTGAATCAACATTTTATTGGTTTGCCTACATGCTTCTTTTGTATTCTTTTTGAGAAGCTTCTTAATTGGATTTCATCTCCACTTTAGAGCGTGAGCATTTCACAATCCATAGCTCATAAGCTGTTGAATTTCAGGTAAGCATTAGTTAAAAACTTCGAAACAGTTTCTTTGCGAAACATCCGTAATCCATTTCCAGTTAATATCCGAACACGAACACTAACACGAATATGAAAATATGACCCTTTGGGAATGACATTTCAAAAAAAAAAAGACCCTTTGGGAATGAGGCATCTCTTTCAAAAGTTCAAAGCCAGCATTATTGTCAGTTTGACATATGCTGTGTAGCTTAATACAGTACAATAAGTGTTACAGTGTTGAGTACTTTTGTTCATTAATATGTGTGTCTGTATACAATAATGTTAGACTTTTGCCTTTCGGTTCCTATCTGCAGAAATCATCAAAGCAATTGAAGATGTATTTAAGCACCCAATTTGTTGAGATTCAAAGCTATTAATGGTTGATGGTTAACAAGGCAATCAAATTCAAAGAGATATAGGTTGCATATGGTGTCCTTTAATTCTTTGTTTTGGTTGAGATCTTACGTTAAGTTATAACTTTAAAAACAGGAGGGTTAAAGTAAATTTCAGTCCCTGAATTTGTCATTTTTTTCAATTTGATTCTTAAATATTTTCTTTTTGTAATCAATATTAGTCTTTGAACTTGATAAGTTTTATCCTATTCCACGTAACACGTTCTCAGAGTGTCACATCATTTAAAAGCCTAAAAATAATAAATAAATCCAAATTGAGTGACTAATGTGGACCAAAACAAGATATAGAGATCAAGTTGGTAAAGTTGATAAGTTTAAATATTAAAAGTTGATTTATTTGAAATAGAAGGGTGTAGAAACGAATTTGACGTCCGGGATTTGAGTTTTAAGTAGGGATGGGCATGGAACCCGATGGGTTTCGACCCGATCAGGTCTGACTTTTTTAAAAAAAATCGGGTTCGGGTCAGGTCTGATCGAGTTTTATATTAAAATATTCGCAGTCAGGTTTAGAGTTAAAATAATCTTACCCGACCCGACTCGAATAGTTAATGCATAATTATTATTATTTTACTTTTTTTACTCTACTTATTCCTACTCATGTGCCAGCAACTTCTAGTCCGGTAGATATTTCAATGGCAGCACAAGAAACCAGCAACTTTAATGATTGCTAGGCCCAATCCTTTCATGTCCTTCTGCTTTTCCACTCCTTTTTATTTTAGTACAAAATGCAAGACCAAGCGTGATATTAGGGCGTGCATTACACTTATCAATGAAATTGATTCCAACAATTATTTTAGGTATTTTTTATATTTTAAATTAAAAAATTTTGTGGGATTTAATAAATAAAAAATTAAATCGGTCGGTCGGGTTTTTTTAATTGTCTATCGGGTCGGTTACGGGTGGAGTACCCTTTCTTCTCGGGTCGGGTGGTCCAAAAACCCGACCCGACCCATGTCCATCCCTAGTTTTAAGATGAAAAAAGAATAACTACATGTTTGATCACTTATCTATTCTAAAATTTGTTTTAGTCACCCAACTATTTTTTTTCAAGATCATCCTAAAATTTTATTTTATTTCTATTTTAGTCACCCGATGTTAAATTTGACCATCGAGTCAACAAAAACGATAACGTGAGATGGTATAATAATAATTTAGTCTCTAAAATAACAACATTAACAGTCTATCCCCGAAAAAAAATTCAAGATCCACTCGACTCTATAATTAACATAAAGAGTTGGCTTCATACTAAAGAGAAAGAAAGAAAATGTAGAGTTGCACAGGGTGCAACGTGGTCCAGCATTTGCTTGAAGATGGAGTTAACCAGGTTTAGGTGATAGCTGTAAGATATAGCCCAAAACCCACCGGATAGCTCAACCATGGGTTCCTAAAAGAAGTGAAAATTCCAACCTACACCTATTGATGTGTGTTTTGGCCCATTATAATGTGAATGATCGAATGCTACAATCATTTATGTATACAACATAAAGGAAAACAGTGTTCTTTTTTGGCATTTTTGGCTGGATAGCTCCATCCCAATTATCCTCCCCTACACAGCTTGTGAAAGAAATAAAAGTAGTTTCTAGATCCCCTAAATAAGATAAGAGTTTGAATATTGACGTTGTAAATAAAACTAACCGGGTTAAAAGAGTCCCCCCATAATGAAACTTTGTAGTATTATACAAGCGTGGTTTAACAAACAAAAAGGAATAAAAGGGCTTTCAATCACATAAAACGGCTTGATACTTTTCCTGTAAATTCATACCTAAAATAGCTCAATAAAGCCCCCAAAGATGTGATTGGATGGAGGAGCAAATAATGGAGAGAGTAATCCCAATAAACACTCCATCATTTGCCTCAACGTGTCACCTGCAAAACCAACAAGCCAATCCATAGAGATGCAAATCTCATCCTTCATTTTTAGTACATAGCTCCAAGATCCCATGTTGTCACCATTATCAATACCTTATTTAAACTATGAAAAAAACCACCACTTCAATCTCCAAATTTGTCTCAACATAACAATGTCTTTAGCAAGCTCCTTTCCTCGTCATGTTCCGGTTACAGCTTTGAGTTCACCAGCAAACCATGGCAACAAGATCGTGATGCTGAGGAAAAAACAGGTTTCGAACAAGAAAACACCCATTATTCAGATCAAATTCTTCTCCAAGAACAAGGTCACGATGCTTGTTTAGTGTGTTTTTTCAGGACATAACTGGCAAAACTTGTGTTCCATGTTTGTTTTCATCTGCAACTTATCTCCAACATGAATTCTTGAATGTCTGCTTTGCAGGTTTTTGAGGATCAGTCTGAAGGTGTAATCTGCTATAGAGATGAAAATGGAGAAATGGTTTGTGAGGATATGATGAAGGCCCTCGATTTCGTCAACGAACATTCTATCATCTTAGGTAATCACGTTGACATCAATCCCGAGATTGAATACCCGAATTACTGACCGTGTTTGTCATTGTTGAGCTGAATTCAGACATGTTGAGATCCTTGATCTCCTTCAAGATAGATGGCTTCAAATTGTTAATGGTGTCAATGATTTTTAACAAGTTCCACTAATGCAAGACTCTGTGTTGAATCTTCAGTCGATATCAATCCGGAGATCGAATAATGTAAAAAGCAAAAATCTCTTCTATTGTAATCGATCACTTTGTTTTACAGTATGATGGAATATGTGCTAGTTTGTTCGAAAATTTCATGCAAGGGTCACTAAATATTTGACCTATGACAGAAATTCTCATGGCTTAAGCAAAAAAATATATGAATTTTTTCTTCTCTTTTGTTGTGTAAATGGAAATCAATCTTATGATCAAAGGAAAACAGAATGGGAGAGACGAACTCTGAGAATTTCAATTCATTCATGAAATCACTTGAAGGTGGTCCCGTGTTGTCCGTTCTCTTCGCCTGTATCCGACTGAGATTTGCCTGATGTGGCAGGAGAGGACCACTGATCTGGGATCATTAGAAAATACGTAGCCATTGCTTTCCGGAACCTTTTTTGTATTGCTTTGGTGATATTACAGTAGGTGATGCGTTCTTCGGTCCACCGAGGATGCCGGAAGCCTTCACCCAAGTTTCAAGATGCTTGTCCCAGGTATACTGCCTCATGTAGTCGATGATTCCGACAACTAGCTCGTGCTTTTCCTCATCCACTCCAACTAGTAACGAGTAATCCATCACGTCGCTTGCCTGCAAGGTTGAAAAGATAAAGAAATAAGAAAAACGGAACGTAGTCATAATCTAAACTAGAAATTAATGTCATGCAGATTGATCTCCAGGCCAGAAAACTTACCGCAAGAAAAGCAGTGTCATTCCAGATTGCTCTTTCCAACAACCGCTTTGCTTTATTACTCACGAAAATCGGGGAAGTTCGCATTGACTCAATCAAGTTCTGATCTAGCAGAACCTTGGTGCTTCCACTAGATTGGGGAACATAACGAGATCTAGATCCTTTGAGATCATATTGCCGCGTGACAATTCGTCCGAACAGAACATTCTCCATAACCAGAACATCCATCTTTGCCTCTTTCCCACCTTTAAGATGCTTTGCCGAAACCTTTCAACAGAAATCAACAATAGAAAGAAACAATGATCACAGAATCCACAATTATCATCATTCGACCGAGATAATTATAAACTTGAAAGATGGACTACGTCAGGGTTATTCCATCTAGTTGACCAAAATTAGATTAATGGTTATCGTATGTAGCATTAGAGTGTATGAAGCAATAGGAACAAGCACCTGATAGATACCAAGAATCTTTGCCAGGCATGTCGGACTTCGAGAACTAATTGATTCGGACATGTACTTGAAATATCCAGGTGCCGTTTTTATAAATGATTCCAACTCTGTCTTTGTGACTTGCTTAACGATAAAACGATCATCTGAGGTTTTCGCAAAGAAAACGTTGCTCTTGCCACCCTGAGCTTTCCACTTCCTGCAACGACTCAAAGACCTTATAAAATCAAGCTCTGATGGGCAACACATTCTCCTTAATGCCTCGAATCTCTTTGCATAATAGCATGTAACAGTAAATTTCACTTTATCAGACGATCCATCATCTCCGAAAGACACCTTTACATGCAAAGACTTTGTGGGGAAGAGTGGATCCATATTTGAGCTGCGAGATCCAATAATGTTATCGGTTGGACCAAGACTTCTATGAGAATCAAAGGTCATCTCGTTAAAAGAAAGTGACGATTGAATCAGTGATTCAGGGAACGATAGTGATGCTGTTAAATCCCCACTTTCTTTAGGCCTATCGCCATCATCACTTACCTGGAAATGATATTCGGGTGATGCTAAAGCGTATGATATCATACTTGTGGGCTCATCATCATAAACTGGAATAACAATGTCATTAAAGCCTACCGGCAAAAGCAGTCTAGCTCCGTCTTGCACTTCCAATTGTCTATATGATGAAATATAGATTGGATCATATTCGGTAAATGTATCAAGCTTGGAAGCATTGCCTAAAAGGTTTTTGTTCAAGGAGCGGTAGAAGCTTAAGAAAGGCATTTTTAACCAGCTTACAGCGTCTTCTGTATTTTCAGAGCTTTTAGAGGACCATACCGGAGAAAGAGAATGAAAAACCTTCGGCTCAATCTTTCCTTCAGAGTGAACTTCCAAATCTAAACCGTCTGTTACTGAATCCGCAATAGCAATATCGAAAGCAGCAGAATCAGAAAGAGAACACGAGATATTGTTTGGTACTACAGCTGCTTGCTGAATTTCCCCAGTCCAAGCAGCTTCGAGGGTATCTGACAAATTTTCTATGACAGGAAACTGGCCTTCAGACAAGGCGCGGCGAACATTTGCCATAGGTTTCTCACATTCCAGTCGCTCATACATGCTCTGCGTATCAGAAAGAATACCATAGTCTTCGTATACCGCGTTTGAAGTTGCACTCGTATCTGGTTCTTGATGTACCAAGTCTGAGTGATTAGTGTTGCCATTTAATTTTCCTTGTTCAGAGCCCCTGTCAAGCTTTGCATCCGCAAGAGCAAAGTCGCAGCATTCACAGCCTTTTCCAAGTTCCAGCATATTGATGTCCTGGAGGTTATAATTTTCTAAATTGGTTGCAAAAACCAGGCGATGGTCCACATATAAGATTGGAAAAGTAATTGCCGCCGCAACCGGTTAATTTCAAGAATGTCAATAGCAAGTTCCCCTTTTTTCACTTCCCTTTTCAAAGCCTTTTGCAATGATTCCTGAACCAAATCCAAGAACAATGAGAAACCAGACACTAAAAACAGCAATGAATATATTCGACATCTGCTAAAGCTCTATTCTTTAACAGAATTATATTGATACATGCAAACGATAATCACAATGGACCTCCACAAATTCTAACTTTTCAAAAACATTTTCTTATATAATTTCCCTGTCTCACATGAAACTCCATTTGCTCCTTTTGTAACATTCCTTCAAGCTCAGCAATTTGATGTCTCAGTTCAGGTGTTTTCGTGATACTATGAGGTGCCCCAGCCACAATTAATTTATCTGTAATTTTACTTAGAGAATTATGTACTTCAGAAAACATATGTTCTGCCCGGTCAGCCACCTGTTTTCGATAATAAGATCAAATATATTAGTCAACTGCAGAGAGATCGATATCGGCTACTTAAAAAACCAAAACCAATATCCGCACACCTTATCTGTCTCTTTCTGTATCCAATCCTGATTCTCAAAGTCAAAATTAACTTTTGAGGGAGGAAGGTAGACAGAATGGACGTCAATTGTAGCATACCGAAAGCAAGCAACCATTCTCCCCAATCTACATATATTTAAACAATGAATAGTCAATTCATTTGAACATTCACAATGTCCTTAGGGCTAATTTTAAATCAAACAAGTGGTGAATTATAATTATATGTCAAGAGCCTGCACAAAGCTGTCTTTTAGCATATTTTGAATGAGGCAACTATTTGTACATATATGATATCTGGTTAATACGTATGAAGATTATAGGAAACGGACCCGTAGAAACGAAGACAATCTCTATGTAAAGAATGGCCACAGCTTGCAACCCGGCTTGCAGCTGCATGGTTTGAAAAACTAAGCTCCAAAAACTTCCCAAAAGATAAACCCCAAGCAGCATCAGACATCACTATTCTCTGTGGGTCGGAGGCAAGCCATTGGCCCTGGTACATCGCATGCATCTGTGCCACATCCAAATTTTGCCCAGTCTTTCACCAGATAAGAAATTTTCAGAGAGTTTCTTAACAGATATGGTGAGGGTTCCTTGTTGATGACTATAACAGTGAATGTGTGCTTCCGAAGGCAAATCACATGAATGGCATCGGTAACTCTGAAAAATTAATGATATCCGTAGTCTCAAAAGAACTTTTGGGGTTTGTAAAATGCAATATATAAATGCAAGGGGAAAAAATATTTACCTGATCCAACAAATCATCCCGTAAATACCGACCCAAAGGTTTATCAAAGCTGCCATAGTACTTGATTCGAAAGAGATGGGACCTCTCGCAGACACTCCCTTTCCACACGCATCGAGATGATAAAGAAACCAAAATGCTCTGGTTGTCTTTTGGTGTTGATGGAAATTCTTCTTTCAACGGTTTTGACTCCTCAGAATGGTTATTAAGGTTATTACTATCTCGTTGCTCAGAAGATGACTCTGAACCACCTAGCTGAAATTCAACTTCTGTGCTATGATTTCTTGGTCAATGTGTGCCATAGAAAATTGCCCCAAAGAATATAATCGTGCAGGACTACTAAAATTGAGATCATTATTCAAGAAAGCCGACTCCCTTGCCTCAGCAAAAACTTCTATCATTGAAGATACATTGGAATCCATATAATTTTTGTCGGAAAAGGCATCTGAAATAACTTTTTCAGAAGGAGACGATGAAAGCGCAGTGAATTCTAAAGGGGGTGGACTTGAAGACAATAAGCTTGTCCCATTAGGTAAAGTGGGAACATCGTTAGCTCTTTGGTGATCCTGGGACATTTTATCAGAAGGAACAGTAAAACCAGGAAAGGTTGATATGGACCTTGAAATGCTGGATGGTTTATCCATAAATGATGTAGAAATCGGATTGTCCAACGGCAATCCTGGCAGAGATGCTCCTTCATCAGCAAGAAACGATGTCTCCAGAGCCAAGTGATAAGCTGCAAAAATTCCATATTGGACCACATGCTTGACTTTCTTCAATTCATCTCCACTTGCCCCCCTAAGTAATATCTGAAGCAAACATATACATGCAAGCACACAGTTTAGACTAATTCAATGATCCATTACTTACAAATTTATATAGACCAACACTGTTGGGAAAAGAAATATTATCACCAAAAAAACTAGGTGTAAATTTTAATTTCATCTACTCCTATATTCTACTATTAGTTTTTGATAACTTACAGTGCAACCCAATGGCTTAGGGCAGCCCTCAAAATACATTAATGTCTTGGTCAATTTCTTCCCTCCTTGTCCAGCAGAACCAAGATCTTCGACGAACCTCTCAACATGAAATCTTTCACAGTAACCCATCTTCTGGGAAGAGAGAAGATCAATCGAAGGGATTATTTGAGAGCCTGTACAGCGTGCAATGCGCTCTAACAATGTCCTCTTGACATTGAGAACAAGTGATATATTCTTTTCAAGAAGATTATCCTGGACGAATCGGGAAACTGATTTCTCTACCAGAAGGATGTTGGGCTGCTGTGCAAGTATCTTTGCTACTGCCATCTTCAAATGGTCCATTTCCTGGTTAAAGAAAGATAAAAAAGATAAAACGTAGGGGGGAAAGCATAGATGCTTATTGAAACAAAAGCAATCCTAAACACAAAAAAAAACCTGAAATACCTGCTGCAACAAAGTATCAAAACTAGAAAGTAGGTTAGAGACTCGTTGGTATTCAAGAGCTCCACCAAGGATCAACAACCGAGGTTTCTCTATTTTGGAAGCCATTCGTCGATGAGCAACATTTTTCTTGCAAACCACTCCTTTGACAATCATACTATAAGAAATCAAAGGAAAAGAAAATGTTAATGACCAATGCTGCAGTATAGTTTAATTCACATGTTGGTATCATGCAGCAAATGGAAGTGAAAAAAACTGTGCAATTGCTACTCTAATATTATCAATATACTATTATGAAAACTTGCATTTCAAAAGGACAAAAGGTCATAATCAGTTGTATAGAAAAAAAATTATCATCTTGCTTAGCAATTACCTCTCACACCGACGTCCAGAAGCTATGCATTTCACTTTAACATATCCACCGGGATCCATCCCTCCCCCGGTGCTTCTGTCTGGCTTTAGAAGTGTAGCAGCCTCCCATGAAAGAGCTGCGATGATCTCCAACCAGCATTCTTTATCATTTTCATCACCCACAGGAAGGTTCTCAACCAGTAAAAGTTGAGATACCAAAGCCCTAAAATGTCCATCGACTATCCTTCACTGCTTTCTTTTGCTCCTTATTTGACTTATCCTTAAACAGAGACTTCCCACTTCCAAAGCTGCTAGTGCGCAGATATGCCCGCTCTCCTGTAACACCACAATCTTCATCATCATCATCATCAAACAAAGCAGCTTCCTTATCATCTTCTTCATCTTCAGGTTCAGGAGGGAGCCAGAGAAGTTTATTATCTTCAAAATCTATAGGATCAGCAGGATGTGAAGGAGATGATGCTTTGCATTCATCGTCAACTTCACGCTCAGTTTCCACCTTGGGAAGCGGTGGTAGTCCTTTCAAACCTGGTGAAGGGAAAGTGTAGGTTATAGTAGAACAGCTTAAACTTTTGAAGTCGGTATTTTCTACATTGGGATGAAATTTATGCAACTCATCGTCATTGCTAATATCCTCAAATTCAAAAGGAGTATGAAAGCCGCTTCTTGAGAGAAAAGCTTTGAGTCAGAATCAGACATATAGAAGCTGAAGCTGCTGTAATCATCCTCATCATCGCTCCTGATGCCACAAAAGCAAAGCAACAAGTGAGCAATAGGAATAAAACATTAAGACCTCATTTTGTCTCCAACTCTTTCACTATGTTCTAATGGCTACTGATTCTTCCAAAAACCTATTCGATAGATAGCACTGATCAAACATTGGGTGGAGAGGGGTACAAAAAAAGTGCAGATAAAGCTGCCAAAGCACATGCACACTCAAGCATCTAACTCCAAGTTATGCTCGACTGATAGACAAAAGCAGAAAAATAAAGGAAAAGTACGACAGCAGATTTTCTGATCATACCTGTGGAATGAGAACTCATATGGCTGTTAAGGGGGTCCCATAAAGCCTATTGGATGGATCGTACATCCATTGTCAGATCATTCCTCGTCTTTGGTGCTATCTTTCCAGGCTTATCCAGGCTTTTATTCATTACAGGTAGTGGATGAGGGATATGAATAGACCTTGGTTGAAATTGTTGATATGGTCCAGCTGTATATGGAGCTAGTGGGCCAACAGTAGAACTACTCTGAGCAGTTCCACTGGATATAGTGCTGAAGAAACTTGCAGCAGAAGGTGAAGTACTAAGTTCCTGATTCAGAACTTGCACACCATCATCTGTAGCGGTTGTGCCCTGCTCCCACTGCTTGAAACAAAAGTTACAAACCCGAATCCTGTCCCACTCTTCTTGTGGAATCCTTGCATCATTAGATGGCACAGGAACCGAGTTTGCTGTACACTTGGCACAGAAAACTCTGCCACAGAGTCGACAATGGTGTCTACGGTTAAATACCGTGAACGGAGTTTCGCATTCATAGCACATCATGCAGCTATGATCAGCCATCCAAAAATCCCTAGACACATGATCAGGGTCCGATCGCCAAGGGAGCCAGGACTTCACTAAACCAACTATCTCAGTAATAGTCTTGTTAGAATCATCCATCTGTAAATGATCCTAAAGCCCCTACACATTATGCTATCTTCATTCGACACTCCTGACAAACCATGAATTATATTTCATACAATCCCGATTCGCCACAAACAGAAACACTTTCTCACCAACAGCAACAATGGCATCCCGACATTTCTACGAATAGATAACAGACTATCATGTCCTCTAATCCACCTATCAAACTAACTCTCATTTCTCCCTCTCAGTCCAAACGACTGATCCAAATTAATGCCTCCACTCTTCAAATATCAACTAAAACAATTCATATTCTCGTGTTACAATAAAGCAAAGGGAAAAAGATTGATCCTCACTCACAACAGATAAGATTGAAGAAAACCCTTCTTCCTCATGAACCAACTCATAACCATCTGTCACCAATCTCTCCCACGCGTAAATTTTAAACAAATCACATTTATTCATCAGAAAGCAACATATATATCATTTCCTAATCTCAGCCAACAATAAATAAATCAATAAAGCATTATGTTCCCTTCCCTTATGCATAAAAAAAAAGATCCAGTTTGATTGTAATCAAATTCAAACCCACGTTACCTCAATCAGCCAATCGCAAACGCCAACAATCAATGGTCAATCTATTCGAGAATGAAGCAACCAGCCAACGGATTATTGCCACGTACGCAAACGCAAACAAATCGTCATATTTATAGAATAGAAGGGAAGGAAGGAAGGTGGTGAAAAGACGAATGAAAAAAAAAGAAGCTCGCAAAACCCAGAATGGAATTCTTTATCAAGAAATCGATAAAATTTGTGTTCTTGCTCTTGATCATCAGCATCGATATTTGTATTTAATATCACAATCTACAAATTGAGTCAAAATTTCATATATTTTTTAAGATTTGTTTGTTTAAAATGCTGCTGATGTATATTGTTTTGCCACCATTATCATTTGGCGGAAAAGGCGACACGCTCATTTAACGTGGGTGCATGATTTGAACAGTAGACTTGGTGTATGTGAACAAAACTGAATTTCCGACCAATTATTTTTGGGATAAAACAACCTTGGTCTCTGATTAATAATTTTTAAAATTTGATTCTTGAACTTTTATTTATATTATTATATTAGTTTTAAATTTAGATTTCTTTTTAATCTAAGAGACAAGATAAAATAAAATCTTAAGTGATAAATCGTATAAAAATTTAAAAATATTTAAATAAAATTTTGAAGAAACAAAGATTTAATTTTATTAATATTTAAATTTATAAGACTTGAACCTAATAAATTTAATGGTAGAAAATAAATTTAACGTGTGTGTACAGTCATTATTAATTAACCAAAAAATAAAAATATTATATTATAATCGTACCATACTAATAAAAAATATAAAAAAATAGAAATAAATTAAATAAAAAAATTAGATAATATAAGTCTTCTCACATTTTGCATGGCTCGTGTCTCATCTCTAAATAATGCGATATAGGTTGATAACTTTGTACATTAATTGATAAATTTCTTGGTAGATAAAAATGACTTGGACAAAGTCGGCATATGTTAATTGATAAATTAGAAAGAAATAAAAATAAAGAATTAAATATAATTTATCCATAAATTAATATTAAGTAATTTTGAAAGCCCTTTTTAAAGTCGTTGGTTCATTTTATTATGGTACTTTTATAAAATTTTATTTTAGTCTTTGTACTTTTATTTTTTTCAATTTAATCTTAAAATACAAAAAATATAATTAAATCATCAACAATTATTGGCAACTTGGTCAAAATTAGTTTTAATTGTCGACAATTCACCTATACTATAGAAAATTATTATTTTCTAAATTAATCTAAGGAAAATTTTACGACGCTCGACGAGTATCGATGAGCACCACTAACAATGAGCACCATTAATTTAATTTATAAAAATTTAAAATTATAAAGTACTCAACATGTAATTATGAATTAGTTAATATGTAAACGTAAACTATTTAAAATAAAATATTAATTACATTATTTTTTATAATCTTATTTTAAATAATAATTAGATCAAATATTAACCCATAAATTAAGAAAACCCTAAATTCTTTTTTTCTTACTTTGATGATGCAGCTGCAGTGTTGATGGCGACGACGGTAACAACAATCGTCGCAGCAGCAACAACAATTGCAACACAATAACAACAGTGGCAACTGCGGCGACTGCAAAGCAAAAAAAAAGGATTTAGTGTTTTTAATTTAGGAGTTAATATTTGATCTAATTATTATTAAAATTAAGATTATAAAAATGATGTAATTAATATTTTTTTTTAAAATTTACATTTAGATTTTATCTAATTATAATTATATGTTAAGTACTTTATAATTTTAAAGTTTTATAAATTAAATAAATAGTGTGCATTATTATTATTATTAGTACTCATCGGTGCTCGCCGAACGTAAAAGAATTATCCTTAATCTAATATCATCATAAAATCTCTATTTTTTTCAGCATCCGTTTCCCCTAATTTTGCCTATATTTTTAAAGTCTAAACGTTAACTTGAGTTGTTATTCGGAATTTAAAGGGAGTGATTTAAGTTGTGTTGGATGCAATAGCAAGTTATATTATATTTTTAGAGATATAATATAATTTCAAATTCGAAAAATTATACTATTAAAAAGCAATCATAATCTAAAATATAAAAGGGTAAACTACGCATGTAGTATCAAAACTATCAGTTTTGGTCCATTTTAATACATAAATTTTTAATTTCTTTCAAAACCATACCAACATTTAGTTTTGTTTCATTTTAGTACTCGTCATTAAAAATTTAACGCGTTTAATATCTAAACTATCAATTTTTGTCCGTTTTAGTACCTAAACTTTCAAATTTTGTTAAACTTAACATTAAATTTTGAACGAATAATAAAATGAAACAAAAAAAATAAACTTTAGGTATGGTTTTAAAATTTTTAAAAATTTAAATATTAAAATGGACCAAAAATATTAGCTTAAATACTAAACGTGTAATTTACTCAAATATAAAACTAACATTTAACGCGATTTACTTTTAAGTTGAAAATAGTAAAATCTAACAATTAAGTTTTGTTTTGCTTGGATGTGGGTCTATCCCTAACCTAAAAGCCCAAACTGTAAGGGCACGGCCTACAAACAATAATTTTTAGGGTTTTTTTTTTTTGCGCAATAGGACAAACGAATAAATTAATTAAAAAATATGGTAAGTAGAAGTTTATTTTAGGATATATGGTATTCATGAAACTCGTTATGTCGACGTGATAAGTTTTAGTAAAAATATTTTTTATTTAAACTCGTCACATGTTTCAATAAAATATATTTTTCTATTAAAATTTATCACAATGATGTAAAAAGTTTAAATAAAAATAATTTTATTACAATCCGTCACTTCAACATGATAAGTTTTATGTATCATAGAAAATAAAAGCATATGTGCCCTATTTTGAAAAAAAAAATTAGGCTACTCTATTGGGCCAAAAAACTGATTTTTAGAAACAAGAAAAAGGCCTTTTATTCTCTTTAGGATAACATTTTAGGCAATTTTGGCCCAATACTATAGACTAGCTTATTATTTAGCCCAATACGATATCAAATACTTTATTTTGAGAACTACGGTATTTATTATAGTGACTTGGAACTCATCACGTGGATATGACAAATACTAATAAAATATATTTTTATTAGAACTTGTCACTTTGACGTGACGATTTTGAATAAAAAATATTATTTAAATTTGTCAATTGCATGCACGGTAACATTTGCCGAAGATCTCAAATAAATTTTAGAAATATTCTAATTTACTATTTCTTTTATTCGCATGGTCTATTGGCCCAATTTTGCCCAACATTTTACATATAGGTCTAATTATGCTTCCAACTCCAATATTCTGTCTTTATTTTTAGAAATTAGTCACTCTCATTTAATAACTATAATTCAAATGAAAATTCCGTCAATACTTTTTATTATTTTAATGTGAAAATTATAAAGATTCTTTGAAAATTTAGATAATTAATTAATCAATGATAGAATATAAAATTCTATTATTTTTGGATATTTTATTAAATAATAATTGAGATACTAAACACATACTTTGCCTTGTTTTAAATGCTTGCTTGGCTGGCAGCAATTTTGATGAGCAAAGCTTTGAAACCAAATTGCCAACTTGGATTTTAATTAAGTATAAATTCATAATTTTGTCAAAGTGAAGCGTGTAGGCCACACTTACAAGGATATTTTTATTAATAAAAGGAACGTGTAGGCCACGTACTCGGCTTTAACCACCTTTCACATCATAAATCACAGTTTGATCATCTGCTACTTATTAAAGTAATTAACCAAATTATGACAAAATAAGTGTAGGACATGATAATATCTTAACTTCTGAGCCAGTTGTATTGTATAAACAAGACCTCTAATAAACTCATGTAATCTCTAAGAACAAAATCTAAAAATCAATTCACCAAATTTCAGGGTGGATGCACTACGCCTCCGTAGGGATCGAGTGCATCCCATTATTTTAGAAAAATAGTTAAATTTAGTTTAATGTGTTAATAAAAAAGGAAAAAAAATTGCATACTCATTACTTTTAAAGGAAAAAATTAAAATTTTAGACTCTGCTCTCAAATTTTTGAATCCATCATTGTCAGATTTATTTAACCTAATAGCTTACGATTATTCATAATGATTTTATATATGACTTCAACTAGAATTACTATAAATACATTTTAGCCGCTATCCGAAAAAATGAATTACCTCTACTCTCTTATTTTCACTCGTGTGTCATTTTAATCTTTTACATTAAAAGATATCAATCAACTAACAATAGGATGGATTTATTCTTATCAATAAATTTAAATGTGAACACAAAATGGGTTTAACTATTTCATTTTGAAAGATTAATCTAAACTATGCCAAAGTGTGTTGATTATAAAGAATTGAAACAAGCTGTGTGACCAGATGAGCCCACTTGTTTCAACATGAAAACAAGAAATAGAAGATGGAGATGGAGATGTTGATAACTCCAAAAATATATTCCTAAACCTTCTCAATTTGATTTGATTGATTTGTTTGGCTACAAGATTAATCGATCAAATTATTAATTTAGGTTTTAAATTTAAATAATTATTTTTATTACACTTTATTATTTTAATATATATTATCCCAAATTTAAAATTTTAAAAACGTATACTCCTCGCTACAATATTGCTTATCAATGATTTTTGGGTAAATTATTCAGTTGACCACTTAACTATTTCCCTTTTACTTTCATCGTCGAACTTTTAATTTTATCAATCACACCACATGACTATTTAATTGTTTCAATCAAGCTATTAGCCGTTAACCTTTGGCGGAAATGATGATGTGGCAGTTAAAAGCCACTACTCAGTTGACCATTTAACTATTTAATTGTTTCAATCAAGCTACATAACTATAATTATGTCAACTCATTTTAATTGTCACGTTATTATTTTCGTCAACGGTTAATGATTAGTGACTTTATTGAAACAATTAAATTGTTATGTGATGTGATTGACAAAATTAAAAGATCGATGACGAAAATAAAATGGCTAAATAGTTAAGTGGTCAACTGAGTAGTTTACCCATTATTTTTAAGTATTTATCGATTTATTTATTATTAAATATTATTTTTATAATTTTATTAATAAAAATATTAATATTGGTATATTTTTAGTGAAATAAAAATATTATAAATTATATTAATTATTTATTAAAGTAATAGTGTCATATTATATTTTAAAAATATTAATTAGTATATTTTAAATATATTTATTAAAATATTATTATATTATTATATTAATATTAAATATATAAATAAATTATTCATTATTAAATATATAAAAAATTATTATATTTTATTAAAAATAATAATATCTTATATTATAATATAATTAATTATTTTATTATAATATTAAAAATATTATATTATATTATATTATTATAAAATTAATAATATATTTTTAATATTTTAATAATTAATATTTTGATGAAAATGATATTAAAATATTTTATTAATATTAAATTCATAAAATAAAATTATTTTGAGTATTTATTCTTTGAAGTAAAAAGTTCGAAAAATGACTTACGGAAAATCAGACCGTAAGTCATTTTCCAGAAAACACAAAGGAAATTATGTTGATCAGGAAAATGAATTACGTTGACCAACCAGTTTTCCTCCAAACAAATACTGTAAAACATTTTACGGAAAACGAATTACTTGAAACAAACACGGAAAACATTTTCCGAAAAACGAATTACATGAAACAAACACGGGATTTCGGGAAAAACCAATTATGTAATTCATTTCACGGCAAACAAACAGACCCTTACATAAAATTAAGTTTTTATCTTTTCAATTTTTAGATAAAACCATTATAGATTTATATTATTTTAAATTTAAATATTTTTCTTTTTAAAATTGAATCCTAATTCTATTATTTTTTTATATAAATAACTAATTTTATTCAAAATATAAAATATTCCAAATTACAATAAAATTGTACAATCACAACAGTAAATTAAGCACATAATTAGAAAAATTTTCTATAATAATTGAAATAAAATTAAAAACTTAAGATCACAAAAATGAGTCAATTAGTCGTGACAATGTCAAATTAATTCTTTGAAAAAAAATATAAATGAAAAAAGGTCACGAAACTGAAAACATGAAAAAAAAAGCATAAGAAATGCGTTATAAAAGCATAAAAAATGTGCAACACATGCATATTTATTGAAAATAAAAAATAAAAGAAAATAAAGATGTACTATAGAAAAGAAGAAAACAATAAAGAATATCAACAATCAACCAATATTAAAATTAGTGTAGCTGTCGATTAATAAAGATAGAAAAAATATAATTTTAGTGTTAATTAGCAACTAAACTCAAATTTTATATAAATTAAAAGAATAGTTTTAATTAAATTAGTCAAAAATATCCATATATATATATATATATACACAACTAATCTAAAACGGAAATCAAATAGATAATGGTTTTCTATTTATCGAATAAATCAAATTGGCAATAATTTGGGGAAATGGTGGGGGCAGGGCCATGTACCCCTTCTAAAGTCCAAACTCAAGACCTTGTCTTTAGCAAGCCGCCCCTCTGCTACCATTTGTTTATTTTTTGAAAAGTGTCGTTTAATTTGATTTCGATTTGTCGTTTTGTTTCAAGTTGTCTGTTGTTCCATATTTACGGCATATTATGGTGCGTGCACCTGCCTTCTTCACCTTTTACCCACCCTTTTTTTAAAATTATTACTTTCTTGAATTCGCGGTAAATTTTGTGGGAAGTTTCTAGTGTGATAACTAGTCTTTTCTCTTCCCCAATATGTCCCTCCCGTTTTTCACTTGATGTAATATTTTAATTTTTATAATTTAGTTAAAGTTTTAAATTTATTACATGATATTATGAGTAAAATAAAAATATTTATAAAAAATATTATGTAACAAATTAGAGACAAATATTTTTCATTATTTTTAATATGAAAATGATACCAAAGCATACACCAGACTTTTTCACGCGATTAATGGGTGATTTTCTCGAAAAATCACTTCTTGATTAAATATTTAAGTGTTAGACATCGTTAGAGAAAATATTACGGATCTAAAAACATTTACAGAAAGGCGTCGCCCAGGCACTGCGTCTTACGTTGATGTGGCGCCACGTCGGATAAGACACGGCTCAAGTACCGTGCTGTAAAGACTGGATACTAGTTTCGTAATTTTTTTAAAAATAGTGTCTAATATGTAATTAATTTCTGTTAGAGTGATTTTTGTATAAAAACATCAATTTTTTTAATTTATATTTTGTGTGTGAAAAAAAAAACTTTCTGCATTAAAATCTTTAAATCTGTTTTTGTAAATTATTTTATAACTCGACAAATTTTGATTTTTGTATGAAAATTTTATTGATTTTTAAAATTAATTATTTAAAATATAAAAAATATTAAAATAAACTTTTAATTACAATTGAGGGATCAAATGAATTATTCGTCATTACTTATTATTTTTAACAATAGTTAATAATGTTTATTCATTTTAAAAAAAATTAGAATTTAATATTTATTTTATATTTTTTAAAATTAATATTAGAAAGAATATTTTAAATATATTTTTTAGTTTTACCCTCTTTTTTTCTTATTGAATTTTATTAACTTTTAATTCTTTTTTATTGTATTTTTATTGAATTTTAAATATATGAGTTATAATTTAAATTAATCATTTATTTTGTTATTATTCAAATTAATTAAGAAAAATTATGGTAAAATGTTTCCAAAAGAAAATTATAAATACATACATGAAAATCTAAAGATTTTCATTTCTTTTGTGTTACTCACTAAACTTGTAACAAAATTCAATAAAAAAGAATGTAAAGCTAAAAAATATCACCTATATATTTAAAAAATTATTTCTAATATTAATTTTAAAAAATATAAAATAAATATAAAATTCTAATTTTATTATAAATGAATAAACATTATTAACTGTTGTTAAAAATAATAATTAATGACTAATAATTCATTTGATCCCTCAATTGTAATTAAAAGTTTATTTTAATATTTTTTATATTTTAAACAATTAATTTTAAAAGTCAATAAATTTTTCAAAAATATATAAAATTTACAACTTTTTAAATTATAAAATGTTTCTTATCATCGTCATCATTTTATAAAAGAAATATTAGTTATAAAACTTTTATATAATTATTCATATTTTAAATTATTTATCCTCAAAGTTTTTTTATATTAGATTATACGTATTGTGTTATTTCATGCAAAAATAAAAAAAGTTAATGCATAAAGATT
Organism: Hibiscus syriacus; assembly: GCF_006381635.1. NCBI lineage: Eukaryota > Viridiplantae > Streptophyta > Magnoliopsida > Malvales > Malvaceae > Hibiscus > Hibiscus syriacus. Next base: position 1,063,555 of record NW_024062703.1, read on the forward strand.
TTCTCACATAAAAAAAGGGCAACATTTTTACACAAATAACACCTAACTTAAATTAATTACATATTATATATTATTTTTTTTAAAATACGAAACAAACACTTAATCTTTTGAGAAATCACCCAATTAATGAGGGTCGTAGTACTTTTACAAACGATGTATAATATGTAAATATTTAATAAAAAGGTTATTTTCTTTAACAAATGGCCCAATTAATGAGGACGGTATATATCTTAGTCGGATGAAATAGAAATCAACGAGATATAAAAGTTACGTCATTCGTACAAATTATAACACGTTCGAAATCATTAAATCAAACAAATTCAAGACCCTCAAAGATTATTTAAAATTCGATTTCATTTACAATATTAAAATTCAAACCATTAATAATTGTCGTAAAAGTAATTTCATTGATCAAACAAGGGTGAAAAGGTAAATACAACTTTTCATCATTTCCTCCGCAAGAACTATAAAATGCACATTATTAGCCCACTAAACCCTCAAAAAAACATCTCATTTCCTTTCACCAACCAAAAACCAAAACTTGAAGGAATCGTTTTATCGTCTTGTTAGCAATTCTCTGTAAAGTCTTTTTTTTTCTTTGACTGAAGTTTATCTGAACAAACACCACCATGTGTGGGGGTGCTATCATCTCCGATTTCATAGCGCCGCCGGAGCGTTCGTCGCGACGCTTGACGCCCGACTTCTTGTGGCCTGATCTGAAGAAATCCGAGTTTAAGAAGGGTTACGGTAAAAGGTACTCAAAGCCGGTGATCGATTTGGATGATGATTTCGAGACTGACTTCCAGGAATTTAAGGACGAAGAATCTGATGTAGATGACCATGATGTCAAGCCATTTGCTTTCTCTGCTTCAAAGAAATCATCTTCTGATGCCTCACATGGTAAATTACTTGGTTTTAGCTGAAATTTCGTTAAAAGCTTGTGTTCTTCTAGATATTTCGCAGGCTATATATTTCTTTATTTCCTGCTGCAGTGCTTTGCTTCATTTGTTAAGAAGTTAATTTCCCCCCTTTTCCATTTTTTTTTATTTTAAGCTGAAAATATAACATGAAAAAGAAAATTGCAGAAGCTAGATTGTGAAATCTTAGCAATTTAGAACTTCTTCAACTTGAGTAAACAAAGGTCTGTCTGGAATAATACTGAGATTTTCGGCAAACACAACTATTCATTTCGTTGTTAGTCTCCTGAGATTGGTATATTCCCTTTTGTATATTGCTGTTTGAGATCTTGTTTCGTCGTCCATCTGCAGTAGGAAAAATCAAGTTTACTTGATTGATTTGGAACAAATTCAATTCGATAATATTAACGCATGGAGTGATGATTTCTGGGTGTAATAACTAGATATGTATATCTGATGATTAATGTTTTGAATTCTGTTTCCTTGTGAAAGTTTTGTTGTGATTTGTATTTGGTTGATTCTTTAAACTTTCTTTTTCCAATTATTGCAGGTTCGTACTCCGGAAATGCCGCCCAATTCAACGGTCAAGATGAGAAATGCGCGAAAAGAAAGAGGAAGAGTCAGTATCGCGGGATTCGGCAGCGTCCATGGGGTAAATGGGCTGCTGAAATCAGAGACCCGGGGAAAGGGGTTAGGGTCTGGTTAGGAACTTTCAATACTGCCGAAGAAGCCGCAAGAGCTTACGATGCTGAGGCTCGGAGAATCCGTGGAAAGAAAGCTAAGGTGAACTTCCCTGACGAGACTCCTCGTGTCTCTCCGAAGCGCGCAGCTAAGACAAATTCTCAGAAACCAGTCTCCAAGTCAAACTTGAACCCTGTCCAGCCAAATCTGAACCAGAATTTCAATTGCATGAACAACCCCGGGCAGGAATACTTTGATACCATGAGCTTCGTAGAAGAGAAGCCGCTGATGAATCAATTTGCATACGTGCACCCGGTTCCTATGTCTGTAGATGCTGGATTTAAACCGTTTAATCCATCTGACAATACCCCAGTGTATTTCAACTCCGATCAGGGGAGTAACTCCATCTATTGTTCTGATTATAGCTGGGGAGAACAGGGTTCACAAACTCCCGAGATATCGTCCATTCTCGAAGCTTCCATAGAGAGTGATGAGTTCCTGGAGGATGCAAACCCTAATAAGAAGATGAAACCAAGTTCCGATGATGACATTCCTACAGAAGAAAATTCGCGAAAGAGTTTATCCGATGAGCTATTGTCTTTGGGCAATCAGATGAAGTTCTTCCAAATGCCGCCGTTCCTCGACGGGAACTGGGATGCCTCGATGGATGCATTACTCAACGGAATTGAAACACAGGACGGCTCAAGCCCGATGGATCTCTGGAGCTTCGATGACTTCCCATCCATGCTAGGGGCCGCTTTCTGAGCAAAAACTTCACCCAACTTGCTAGTTTTTGTAAATAAAGCAACGTGTGAGTGGGTTTCACAAAAGCAAACATTAATTTCGTTTTTGCTTGAACAAGATGTTTTATTTACATCTTTTGGTTGTTTTACTTTGTCTCAGGAATTTGGTCATAAATGTGTGAAGCCCAAATAAAAGCCTTGTGTGCAGTGCTTTCTGAGGTTTCTTTTACTATGCTTTATCATTAATGTTAAATTTTAACGACTACAAGTAGTTTATGTGTGTGATATAATGACCAGAACATATGAATGTTTTAATCTTTGATCAGTGTTTCCCTTTACTTTCAGAGATCTTAGTTTTTGTTTGGATGGATGGAAAATACGTCTGGTCAATTTTAAATTGATGTAATCGACTAAATTCTTAATCATGGAAGAGGCCAGTTCCATCTTATAAAATTTGGACATGATATGTCGTGGTGTGGCAGAGGCACGTGAAGTCATATGGGCTAGCAATGCAATGTGCGGTTGCATTGGACTTTGTTCACTATGGAACTATAAATAGGATTTTCCCAGTCTGCTGCTCTGTTTTCTAGCTTGCAAGTGACGAGCATTGGACCTTCAATTATTTGATATTTTTTATATTATAAATTTGTATAAACAAATCAATTTTTTTTTGATATTATTGATTTTATAAAAAAATATTATAAAATGAACCCAGCAGCTAAAAAGTTTTACCCTTATTTTCGCTGAGTTGGATGTCACGTGTGGAAGGCACATCCCCGGGGACGCGCCTTCACTGACTCGATTGCCACGTGTGGAAAGCTTATATCCGGAGACGCCCCTTCCATTAAATGTCATAAATACCCCCATCCGTTTTCCCTAACTACCCCCCTTCTCCCCTATATAAATCCCCTCAACCCTCCCTCATTCTTCACACCAAAATCATATTCCCCTCTCTTATATAACTCAAATTCTCCAACAATTTGAGTTTTAAATTTGTTATTAGTGGTAAGAAATTTATTTTTATGTTAATTTTTTAAATAGTTATTATATTTTATATTAATATATTTATGTAAATATTATTATTTTTTTATTAAAATAATATTTATATAATTATTATTTATTTAGAATTATTAATTTTTTTGTGCGCTAATTATATTGTTTTGTCTACAGTTATAATGGAAAATGAAATACTGTTGTATCTCCAGATATTTTAGCGATATGGTAATATTTTTTATAATTAATGTTAATATTTAAATTTATTTTTATTTTAAAGTTATTATGAATTTATATTAATTTTTATTTTTTATAATGTATATTATTTAGGATACTGATCGTATTTTGGAGATTTTTATTAAAAATTCACGTATACCGACACCGGAACGTATTTTGCCATATTTGGCTTCTTCCGGGTTCGGGTATATTGCAACAATTATTGGCGGTTGCAAACTCGAACCTGTCCTAATTTCTGCACTGATTGAGAGGTGGAGGCCCGAGACACACACTTTTCTCCTTCCATGTGGAGAGGCCACAATTACATTGGAGGATGTCTCTATGCATCTGGGGCTTCCCGTCGACGGAAATATGATGTGTGGTATGGCGGATGGTAATTGGCAATCAATGTGCATTAATTATCTTGGAGCTGCTCCGCCAGAGTTTAATGGAGGTAGAATAGCTTTATCTTGGTTGAAAGTTAATTTTGAGGTTTTAAATGAAAATGCTTCAGATGATCAAGCAAAAGCATGTGCTCGGGCATATATTCTACGAATAATTGGAGGAATATTGATGCCCGACAAATCTCGCAACCAGGTGCATTGTATGTGGTTGCAGCATATGATCGATTTTGATGAAACTGGAAGATATAGTTGTGGCGCTGCAGTTTTGGCATTTCTCTTTAGAGAAATGTGTCGGGCGACGAATTATAAGAAAACTGCTATCGGTGGATGTCTTCTGCTTCTACAATCATGGGCGTGGTTCCACATTCATTTCTTATGCCCGATTGTGAATGAACCATACGTATTCCCCTTATTGTTGAGGTAATTTTCGAACTAAATTTTGATTTAAATATTTTCAATTAAATAGGGTGATATTTAGTTTATATTATATTTCATAGGTGGTCGATGAAAACAAATGACCATAAAAGTATACCTACTGGGTTAGAGGAAATTCGTTTACTTATTAATACGAAAGCTGGGTCTGAGGTATGTTTTTAAATTTGTTTAATTATTAATATTTTAATTTAAAATGCTAGATATAATTAGAATATTTTTATTTATTTGAATTGTATATTTATAATTTCAGTTTCAGTGGAGACCTTATGCGAGCGATGAAGTGAAAGCTTGCATCCCACCCCACCTTAGTGGGTCATTAGAGGTATGGATATCGGTTATACCTCTTATATGTTATGCTATTATTGAGTGGCATCCAGTTGATCGCGTGCTCCGTCAGTATGGTTGTACGCAATATATTCCTGGAGCACCTAGGAATTTAGACGACGTGCATAACATAGATAGACGAGGAAAGAAATATGTTAACTGGGTGGTGAGACACAGAGATTGGATTGCGCTTTGGGAGAACCAATATACACTGTTGGCCCCTCGACAATATTACGCTGAAACTGGTCATATGGTTACGGATAACTATATAGACTGATTTAATGAAAATGGGAAGCCGTTTCTACTTTCGGCGGAAGCACGAGGGGTTAACATTCCTAGACGCCGAGAAAGACGTCAACCGTCTCAATATCATCGTCCCCCGACGCGTGGACGGAGAGAAGGCGCTACCGGTTCTGCATCAGTCCCACCACAACATCCTTATCCGTCGATGCCGCAGGGGTACATGCCCAGCCCTCCACTTCATATGCCAAGCCCACCAGTTTATATGTCATCTCCGCAGGGTTACATTCCGAGCCCACAGGGTTATATTCCTAGCCCGCCAGGTTACATGCCTAGCCCGCAGGGTTTTATACCATATGGAGGTGCATATACGACTATGTTTAATGATCCAGCATATGGTTCATATGCATCTTATTTGGCTGGTGGTGCTTCTCCGCAGACACCTCAATCTCCATCTGGATCACAGACATCGATGCCAATGTTTCCACAGTTTTCACAGTTCCTGGGGAGCGGTGGGATTGCTACTAGCACTCCTCCAGGGTCGTTATTTTATATAGGCCCTTCAGCCCCTTCAGCGTCATCTACACCAAATGAAGAAAATGTTGTTGATGATGATAGTGAAGATGAGGAGACTGAAGAACAAGTTCCACGAAGAAATCCTCCACGAAATAGACAACCACCGCCATGTGGAACTCATTCGAGAAGACGACATCTGTGATCCAGTTGTATTTTAATGTTATTTAAATAGTTATATTTCAGAATTTTATGTAATTTGGTTATGTTATTTAAATGTTTCATGGTTGTTACATACATATTTTTAATGTTATTTTTTATTCACATTTAACATTAAATGTTTAATAAATGTTTTTAAAATACAAATTATATTATTCAAAATTTAAAATAAAAATAATATTATTCGAAATTTAAAATTAAAATATAAATTATAGTATTCGAAATTTAACATTAAATTTCAACTTAATATTCCAATTGTATTCGAAATTAAAAGTTATATTCCAATTATAGTTCACAATACTTAAATTGAAATTAAATTTATCCATACATATGATTTTATCATTAACATATATATTAAAACGTATACATTAAAATCAACTTATCACTTCACATTTATTCATAAAAACATCTCGATGCTCATTCCATACAATTTCAATGTCACAATCAACTTATCACTTAACATTTATTCAATTTATCCATAACATTTTATCTAATTTATTCAAACTTCACATAACGTTTTAATTTAAGTTATTCTTAACTTGCTGAACTTTCAAAAGAAGTTAAATTTTGGTTATAATTTACCTGATTTCACAATCCATCTAGTGTCCCCGAGGGACATGAGTGACATAATAGGGCAATGATAACATATTCTCTGACAAAATAATGGAAGGCGCCCCCCGGGAACGTGCCTTCAAGTCCCCTGAGAAATAATAGGTACTGATATATCTAGTGTCCCCGAGGGACATGAGTGATATAATAGGGCAACGATAACATATTCTCTGTAAAATAATGGAAGGCGCGCCCCTGGGAACGCGCCTTCAAGTCCCCTGAGAAATAATAGGTACTGATATGAATAGTGTCCCCGAGGGACATGAGTGACATAATAGGGCAATGATAACATATTCTCTGAAAAAATAATGGAAGGCGCGCCCCCGGGAACGCGCCTTCAAGTCCCATGAGAAATAATAGGTACTGATATGAATAGTGTCCCTGAGGGACATGAGTGACATAATAGGGCAATGGTAACATATTCTCTGACAAAATAATTGAAGGCGCGCCCCCGGGAACGCGCCTTCAAGTCCCTGAGAAATAATAGGTACTGATATGAATAGTGTCCCCAAGGGACATGAGTGACATAATAGGGCAATGATAACATATTCTCTGACAAAATAATGGAAGGCGCGCCCCCAGGAACGCGCCTATAAGTCCCCTGAGAAATAATAGGTACTGATATATCTAGTGTCCCCGAGGGACATGAGTGACATAATAGGGCAATGATAACATATTCTCTGACAAAATAATGGAAGGCGCGCCCCCGGGAACGTGCCTTCAAGTCCCCTGAGAAGTAATAGGTACTGATATGAATAGTGTCCCCGAGGGACATGAGTGACATAATAGGGCAATGATAACATATTCTCTGACAAAATAATGGAAGGCGCGCCCCCGGGAATGCGCTTTCAAGTCCCCTGAGAAATAATAGGTACTGATATGAATAGTATCCCCGAGGGACATGAGTGACATAATAGGGCAATGATAACATATTCTCTGACAAAATAATAGAAGACGCCCCCCCGGGAACGCACCTTCAAGTCCCCTGAGAAATAATAAGTACTGATATGAATAGTGTCCCCGAGGGACATGAGTGACATAATAGGGCAATGATAACATATTCTCTGACAAAATAATGGAAGGCGCCCCCCCGGGAACGCGCCTTAATGTGAATAGTACTCCGATTATAGACACTATTATATGCAACATATTATAAACTTTCAAAACAAACTTCAGTTCACAAGCTTTCAAATTCTCAAATTCCCAAACTCTAAATTCTCAAATTCTCTGAAAATGAGTCATCTTTCTGCTGTTGTTTTGTATGATGGAGAAATTAAGGAAGCTAAAGAGGGGGTTGTTTTTGAGTCAGATCATTATATCCCCTTAACCTTGAAGAGAAACATCACAATTGAGGAGTTAATCACAAAAAATTCGTTAAAGATTCGTGTAGCAGGCCAGAGAAGACTATCTTCATTACAGTACAAATTTCCTACTGAACTTTTTTCGCTCACGTATACATCATTTCAGCTTTCAAACGATGATGATGTTTCTATGATGGTTGATGCTCATATGGGGAGTTCACAATCTCTTATTGAAATGTATGCCACTTTTATTGAGGTTCGTGCAACTCGTGGTCTCTCATATTCCTCTCACTTTGGCATTGCATATCAAGCTGATCAAGTTGATAGCCCGACACAACTGATCTGTAATGATTTCACATCATTAATGGCGGATCCAACGCCAGATACCATGCCATCAAGTTCAATAGGAAGGCATTCATCTGCAACTGCTTATGATCTCAACCCACGTGGCTTCACCAATAATCCATATGGCAACATCTCTTCTACTTCAAGGGGCAGACATTCATCTGCCAATGTTTTCGACTTACATATGGAAATGCCAATGAGACGGCAGTCTATTCACATCCCACATGATACAATGGCCTCAAGTTCAAGGGGAGGAGACGTAAGCGGGAACTTATTTGACCTCAATATTGGATTATCGGAGGAACCCTCATCTCCACCAGAAGAACCTCTTCGGGAGCCAGGTACAGATGGTGCTGAAACGGGATTATTCGTTGAACCTGACTCACCACAGTTTAACGTACATTCTGATGATGACGAGGATGACGTTCCGATAAATACAACACCAGCCGAACTTCCTGCACATATGTATGAGGCTGATTATGATGCAATGTATGAGCCTGAATTTCCAGATCTTCCTGATGTTGGTAACTATGGACTTCAATCATTAGTCAATGACGGTAATTTACATATTGGAATGGAGTTCGCATCGAAGGAGGAAGCAATGATGGCAATAAAAGTTACAATATTCATAACTCAGTTAAGTCCCGAGTTGATCGATCTAACACGAAGAAATATGTCTGCTACTGCATCCAACGTCACAACGGATGTCAATGGATGGTCCGTGTATCAAAGAGGAAGAGGAAGAACAACTTATGGGAACTAACCAGATACAACGGTCCTCATACATGTTGTGCAACAGGTATAAACCAGGATCATCCTAACTTGGACTCCAACATTATTTGTCAAGCAATCATGCCCATTGTGAAGCAAACCTCTCATATAGCTGTTGCAGTGTTGATTTCTGCTATACAGTCACAATATGGGTACACTGTCTCATATAAAAAAGCGTGGTTGGCAAAACAGAATGACATTTGCAAACTTCATGGCGAATGGGATTCCTCTTACAACGAGCTGCCCAGTTGGTTTCATGTTGTGCAAAGACTTAATCCCGGGACAATTGTTGAGTTCGAAACTCAACATCATTACGTGAATGATCGAATGGTTCGCGATCGCTGCCAATTTTACTGTGTCTTTTGGACTTACCCTCAGTGTATTAATGCAGTCAAGTACTGTAAACTAGTTATCCAAATTGATGGTACTTTCTTGTATGGGAAATACAAGCAAGTTTTATTATTGGTTGTGGTCCAAGATGGAAACCGCAATATTCTTCCTGTTGCGTTTGCCCTCGTTCAAGGAAAAGACACTGAGTCTTGGGCTTTTTTCCTTAAAAATTTACGTTTACATGTTGTCACCAGGGAACGAGTATGCATTATTTCAGACCGAGGAGCCGGGATAAAAGCAGCAATGGACTCTTTGGGTACAATGTATAGACCTCCACATGTTCAACATCGTTATTGTGTCCTTCATATTGCTGCAAACTATTACGGAAAATACAAGAAGAACGATGAACGTTAGTTAGTCGTGCGGATGGGTATGTTACTTTTTCCCAATTTTTCTATCAATTTCTTATTACTTATTTATACTTCATATTAACTATTACATATTCCTAATGGCTTAGGTTACAAACTCTTACCTCAAAGGTTTGAGTCGATGCTACAAGAGTTGTTTGGCAAAAATAAGAAGGGGTGCGAGTACATTATGGACATCAGCAAAGAAATGTGGACAAATGCATATGACGGGTGGTATTGCTATAGTCATATGACAACAAACTTGGCTGAAGCAATAAATTCAACCTTAAAGGGGGCGCGTCATTTACCAGTCACGGCGTTGGTTAAAACGACTTATTTTCGTTTGGGTCAACTCTTTGCAAAGCTCGGTGGACAAGCTCTTACTTGGATGCAAAACAGACATATTTACCACCCCAAGACTAGTAGTTGATTTACAGAAAAAAGTGGATGCATCAAATGGGACGTGAGTTACAAATTTTTCTCGCACCCGTGAATTGTTTCGTGTAACCGAAATGCCACGTCCGCTGCAAGGGATTGGAGCTAACTCTTTCAGAGTTAATCTGCAAGAGAGGTGGTGCGATTGTGGTTTCCTTCAAGAACTCAAATATCCATGCTCTCATGTCATTGTTGCTTGCTCACATTCGCATTTGGACTACAAAAATTATGTTGATATCGTATACCAACTTTCACAAGTATTCAAGGTATATGAATTTGAGTTTCCGCCCATAGGAAACGAAAGAGACCCAAATGAGATTCAAACTTGGCTTACAATTGTACCAGATCCATTGCTATTGAGGGACTCAGGTCGTCCAAAATCTACTAGAATATATTGTGATATGGATATTCGGGAGAAGTCAACAGAACAAAAACGATGTGGGCATTGTAGAAACATCGGGCACAATAGAAAAAAATGTCCAGCTCTGTTATCATCATATAACCGTTAACTCCTATGTAATTAATATTGTATTTAAATGAATGTTTTTTGTTTCTAATAATTTAATGTTATTGCATTTATATAATTTGTCAATGTATGTACACCTAAATAATTTTTTTAACTTTTAAATACATAAATATTTTTAATATATTTATTTAATATAATAATTAATATTATTAGTTATAATTTTTTTTAAAATATAATAATAATTCCACCTTCTAAGTAGAGAAAAATATTAAATTAAACAAATTAAAAGTTATTAAAAAATTTATGTATACGATGACACATTTCATGTTCTGATTGGAGAATTAAATTTATTAAATTAAATTTTCAATAAGACTAATTTCATAAAATATGTAAGTCTTGAAGATTAAATATATAATTATACTAATTTATTAACTTATGCATCAATATTTTCGTTAAATATTGATAAGAGATGACTAGATTGATAACATTTAAATAATTAACTGATAAAATTAATAGATTGATAATCAAAATCAAAAATAATAATATAACAATATGTGTAATATTATAATTTCATACATTTTTCCTATAACTACAATAAAGTCAAAACTGATTTTCATATATTGTTATATCATATTAATGTAGATAATTCACTCCACCTTTAACACACATTAACAAAATACATTTGATAATTCTTACATTATAATCGAAACACTTTACATAATATATTATTAATTTATAATAATAATAATAAAAATAAAATATTTATTATTAAACAAAATACGTTGCAGTCGAGCTGGCGAAAGGCGCGTCTCCGGGGATGCGCCTTCCACACGTGACATCCAACTCAACGAAAACACGGATAAAATGCGTCCCTGGGAATGCATCTTTCGTCAACTCAATCGAAAGAATGCCATTTTAAAAAATATATATTAAACGGTGCTAAAAAGATAAATATTCGTTAAAGGTGTGTGTAAGGTCAAATAGCCAAATCTTGAGAGGGGATCTGGTGATTGTGTTTTGGTGATCCCAAAGTTGATGAAATTATTTGGGCTACTTTAACGTGTCTTGTCCAAGGGTTCAGCTTTTTCTGGGGAACCAATGCCGATGGCTTGATGGGTTAAATCTTATCGATAAGCAAACTAAAGTCCCCTTGATTTCTTACTTCTTAATTTAAATGATGGGACGTGTGCTTTTTTTTCTATATTTCTTTTGGATTGTCTCATTACAATTAGGCTTAAATGATCATTTCCCCCTAGAACTATTCTTTTTACCGAGTTGGACTTTAAAGTATTTTTTTTACTGTTTTATCCCCTCAACTAAAATTTATTATCCTGTCTCAATTCATTAACTCTGTTAAAAAAATACAGGGATAAATTATATTTAATCACCAACTATTCTCACTGTTCTATTTTAGTTATTAAACTATTTTATTTTTCATAATCATCATTAAACTTAAGTTTTTATTTCATTTTGATCATTAAATTCGATTCGATTTATTTTTAAAATTTTTAACGTATAAGAATTCATTATAAAAATATAGTATTTGATATTGACATTTTTAAACACTGAAAATTAATGAAAGACGCTTAAAAATGACTAATTGCAATGTGTTTAAATTGAATTCAATTACATTTTTTTTGAAATTAAAAATAAATAAAAATTTTCATTAAATAAATAAATGTTACCGTTAAAAGTAAACAATGAATCCAAAAAATTGTATAATACCAAAGTATGTTATAACGGTAAGGCTTAAATGCATATTTTTACCGACTGAATAAAAAAAATCAGTTAATCGGTCGATTAACGGTTAATGTTTTTTTTCAAAGTTCATTTATTAGTTAATTATGTTCGAAATCGGTTAATTAATTAAATTAATCGAAATTTTAAATATTTAATATATTATTTATTTATTAATAGCTTTAGCGATGTTTAAATTTAGATTTTAACCAAACTAATCGACTGAATTAACCAACCAAAAATATTAAATATATAATATATATCATTTAAATTTTTGGTGAATTCAGTCAATCGACCAAACTTTGTTCGGTTCGTATAATTATTTTTTAAATTTTTTTTATTCGGTTAACGGTTAAAAACGAAAAAAAATTTAATTAATGAAATTTTGAAAGTTTAATTCGATCGGTTAACCGAAACGACCGATTGAACACCCCTATATACTAATCTAAACCTTGTTTTAGATTAAACAAAAGGGAAAAAAGAAGAAAGAGAGAAGAAGCAGACGTGCAATTAAATTAGGTGATTAAAATAGAAAAGAAAACTTAAGTTTAGTAATTATTTTGAAAGAAAAAATAATTAAGTGATGAAAATAGAACCATAAGAATAGTTGAATGACTAAATATACAATTGATCCATTTTCTTTTAACAGTGTTAACGGTATAAACATAGTTTAGGGGTAAAACAATATGAAAAATACTAAATGAGTAAACTACAAAATCATCATTGAGCTTTCTTCTTTTTCCTATTTTGTTTATTGATCTTTAAAGATTGATTTTTTTGTCATGCTGCCGTTAGATAATTAACGGTGTCATTACATGAACACTTACACCAAACGATGTCATTTTTTAATCCTTGAAAAAACTAATATTAAACAAAAACGACATGGTTTTAATTCCTTATAGAAATCTATTTTTCTTTTCTTTTTCTCCTTTCCGCTTATTCATTTATACATTTCTCCCCCCCCCCGGCGCGTTTTGCTTCCAATTTCTCACAGATCGAGACTCCGACCATCACATTTGTTTGTGCCACAACGCTACGAGATTTTTAGTTTTTGGGTATGACGTATTTTGGGATAATGGTATTCTATTTGCATAATGACTGTGTCTCTTCTCCATTCTTTCACTCCCACCCATTGACTTCCATTCTCCAATATGAAGAAACAATGTACAGGACTTCATGGTTTTAGAAACAAATGTGGAGCGAAACAAGAAATTTTACTAACGGCTGACATCCCAATATGAAGAAACTATTTCGGTTTCGGTAATCGAATTCCACAGTCAAATAACGAAACCTGAAATCCACTACAACTCTACCGATTTTCATTGAAAATTTGCAGATAGAGCAAACACAATAAGATGAACAAAAGCATAGATCTCCTAATTCTAGACATTAAAAAACTGAGAAACAAACAAATCTAAGCCCTCTCGCCTCTAATCCTCCTAGCAAGCTGGATATCCTTAGGCATAATCGTAACCCTCTTAGCATGAATGGCGCATAAGTTAGTATCCTCAAACAGTCCGACGAGATAAGCCTCGGCGGCTTCTTGAAGAGCGGCGACGGCGCTGCTTTGGAACCTCAAATCGGTCTTGAAATCTTGAGCGATTTCCCTCACGAGCCTCTGGAAGGGAAGCTTTCGGATCAGGAGCTCAGTGCTCTTCTGGTATTTCCTGATTTCCCTCAGGGCCACAGTTCCTGGCCTGAATCGGTGCGGCTTCTTAACGCCTCCGGTCGCCGGAGCCGACTTCCTAGCCGCCTTCGTGGCTAGCTGCTTGCGTGGAGCCTTGCCGCCGGTTGATTTCCTAGCAGTTTGCTTGGTACGAGCCATGGGTATGATGATTTGTTGAGAGAAAAGTAGTGTTTAGGTTGCAAGATTGTGATGATAATTTGAAGAAAAATCTTGGCTGTGGTTTAGATGCTAGGCTTCGATGGAAATATATATAGAAGGGATCTGGGAGAAGCGGGGGACAAATACCAACCGTAGATTGAAAAGGTTATCAACGGATCCTAACCTGTAGATATCGGGATCCATGTGCGAAAAATATAGTCCAATAGGATTCGTTCTTTTAAGCGCCATAGTTCTAACATCAATTTTTAAAAAATTATTTGAAAATTCGGTCGATTTTTAAAACATTAAGGTGGCGTTTGTAGAATGTTTATGAGAGAATTAAAATCTGAAACCTGTTTGGTTGGCAGGAAATTGAATTGAAATCTAATTTCATATTTTGATTGGTTCGTACACATGTTGAAGAATTTGATTTCAGTAATATAAAATGACATAATTGCCTTTATTATTTTTTTTTTGTTTTATTTTAGTTTGTTTTATAACTTACATGTAACAATATATTATAAAAATTTTAAAAAATATTAAATTTTCATTTTATTGATTGATTATTCATTTTAATAAATTATAAAAATCATGATAATAAACATCATAAGTTAAAATCATCGCAATTAGGAATGGCCATGGGTCGGGTTGGGTCGGGTTTTTGGTCCACCCGACTCGAGAACAAGGGAACCTCCATCCGAGACCCGACCTCACCAGAATAAAGTTTCACCCGACCCGAACCGAATATATGAATTAGAAACCCAACACGAAATAATAAAAAAATTATTTTTATTCAATAAAAACAGTGACTTAAAAAAACCCTAAACTTGACCCGAACCCTAAACCCGACCCGAATATCACACTTAAAAAAAACCCAACTTGAACCTTTTTTTTTAAAAAAAAAACCGACCCAAATACCAAAAGATTGATGAGGGTAGTATGGTCAAATTTCACATTCCCTCCTCTAGAGGATTTTAATTCCATTATGTTATGGATGAAATTTACTTTCCCTCATTTGATGGAATTAGATTCCAATTCCCCCTTTTGAAAACGTGAACCAAACATGAGAAAGTGGTAGAATTAAATTCCAATTCCCCCTAATTTCAAGGGATTCCAGCGAACCAAACGCCACCTAAAGTTTTGGCCAAACTATGTCTTTTTTTTAGTTTGACCGACTTTTTTCATGGGTTTAAAAATTAAACAAGTTTAGTCCTTTACATTATCGATTTGTTTTATTTTAGTCCTTCGGCCGTTTTATTTTATTAATCTTTTAATGAAAGTATTATGTGGTAATTAAAAATTTTCAAAAAAAATCCACATTCTTATTCTTCTTCTTCTTCTTGGCACAGCTTGTGCACTCTTGATGGACGTTCTTCTTCTTCGCACAACTCATGCGCTCTTGATGGAACCAAGCTTATAGCTTTCGGTGGTTGTGCAGATTCGGGAGTACTTCTTAGTGACACTTTCCTGCTTAATCTTTCAATGGAGAAATCTGTCTAGATATAGAGATCAGTTGCATGAATTTCAAATACTTAACTCCTTGATTCTTTTCGCTTTGTTTTTATCTATTTTTCATAATATATTGAAGCTCCTCTATCTGGGTGTACTTTGTTGGAAAATAGATTGCTGCAAAATGAGGCATTAACACTAACTGTAAAAATATAAAATGAATTATATAGGCAAAAAACTGGTTAATCGTATCATGGTATTAATCATTGTCTTAGAAGCAAATTCACCCAATTATGTGTAATCACTACAATGGACGAATGGTCTCCGAGATTAATACGACTTTCCAAATTCCTTTCATATAAAAGATGTAGTAGACTTTGATGGTACTACTCTTCTCTTAACTCAAAACAACACTTAAGGAGATGTTTAAAAGAGTGTTTCAAAGCAAATGTTTGCTTATGGATATTCTCAAATGAATGAAATTGTCCGCTATTTATAGGCTAATTAACGAGGGTAAAAACGTTATTTCATGCACAATTTAATTCTATTTTTAATAGAATTAAACAGCTTTATGAAATTGTTACATTTTGAGCATTAACCGCAAGTTTGCTACCAGCTTCCATTTGCATTGATTGAGCTTTGCTTCTCACTTCTATCACCATCGATATGACATGATTAAGCTTGCTGACGGTTGAACTTGAACCCACATCGGCTGCCCCTGCTATAATTGACTAGAACAAGAAACAAAATTCTAGCTAGAAATAATGTCACTAAATGAAGATGTATCTTTGTATATGCAAAGGCACACGGAAATGAAGTTTAGTAAGAAACATATAAAGGACGTTCATTTGGCACTTGGCAGGCGAGCATGAGGTAATTGGGGACCTCAAAGAAGGAATGTGCTCATGAAATTTATGTAACTCACAGTTGTATAGCGAAGATTTGGTGAGTATTGTTGCAGCGAAGATCAATGATTACAGAAGACAGTCTTCTATGGAAAACCTAAATCTTTGTTCACGGAAGTCTTTCAACATAGTTTCTTTTGAGTTTGACAAAGGAGCTTTTGTTGTAGTTACAAAAACTCCATAGCTTTCTAATCCATTCGAATTAACCACCAAACTTCACCAAATTTTGCATTTTGATCCAAAACATTATTATAACTTCAAATTCAGCATTTAAACATAAATTTCCAGCATCCAACACTCTTAATTAAACATTTACACATCATTGTCTCATAATTTCCAAAACTTGCAAAATGAGCCCTTTTACTTTCACAAGCTTCCAAATTAATTTCCAAGACATGTAGAATCCATCTATTATCAATTCTAGACATTAGGAAATTTTTTTAATAGTTTCCCTAATTATTAACCCCTTGGCCGAACCTAATTAAGCAATTAGGACAAGAATTTCATTCAATTTCAAGCATGAATTCATGCTCCTATGATCAATTTCCATGCAACTCCAACTATCTCAACATCAAATTCAATCCAAATTCAACCAATCTACAACAAACCTAGCCATGGCCAAATCAAATATAGGCATTTTTTGATGATTTTAATCATCACATAAGCTTGGAAAACATTCTACAACACTAACAACATAAAAACCATCCTTTAATTCTTCAAAATTCAACATGTTCTTCATGAACCCTAATCATGAATTTCCATGAACCAATTATACCAAATGATAGATAGTTTCAAGTAGATTAATTATCTATCTAATAGCTTAATCCAAAAATCAATCGAATAAGCTTAAAAATAAAATTGAAAATTATTCCCTCTTTATATTGGAATTCACAACTTGAAGGGTTTAAGAAGCTGAAAATTTCTTGAAATTTCTTTGATAATTATCACTTTACACATGGCTTAAAATAATTGAATTTAAAATTTAAATAATGTGAAATTATCATTTTGCCCTTAATGAAACATGATAATTTCAACTTGTCATTGAAATATCTTCCATTTTAATATTCTAAAGTCAAAGATGAACCAACAAAAATTGACTTTCCATCTTTATTCTTGGTAATTTTAAAAATTGTAATTTAGTCACCAAATTCCACGATTTTGATTTAACATGGAAAATCGACCTTAATTCCACTGATCTATGTTAAATTTCACTTATCTAAATTATGGAAATAATATTCCTACCTTTTTCTATCATCCTTTAAAATTTTGGGAAATTTCGATTCGATCCGTTATCTGAATTTCTATCGGGCTTTTTTTCTTTATAACTTTTAATATAAATCCCGAAAAATTATGATTCGCATGAAAACATTAATTTTGCAATGAAATATTCATTTACAAGCCAAAATATTTAACTTTTAAAAATTACGTTTTTGCTACCTGAACTTTTACAAAGTTTATGCTTTGATACTAAACTTTCAAATTTTACATTTTGGTCACTATCTAAAATTTGGGGTATTACAATTTTGAAGTGAGAAAGTTGTCCATAAATGAGTTTAAACAGTGTTTTAAAACAGTGTCAGAACGAGCAGGAATTAGCATGCAGATTGAGAAATGAATGTTTTCAAAAAGGTCAATGGATTTGAACCCGACAAGCAGGAATGGACTGAGTGGACAGGTGGGGGCAGTCGCCCCTAAAAATTTTAAATTATCATAATTTTTTTTAAAAAATATATGCATTTCTAATTGAAAATCTGTTTCGCCTCCTAGAATTTTAGTTCGTCCTTTGGAATTTTAGGCCATATCCTTAAGTTTAAGTTCACCTCCAACATAAAATCTTACGTCCGTCCCTATCGAGAAGGTCACATAATCATAGTAATGGAGGTCCTTGTAGATGGAAGAATTTTTGTTTTCTTGGTGCAACATGAGAAAAATGAGAAGGCGAAGAAGAAGAAGAATAAAGTTAAAGAAGATGTGAGAATTATAAAAAAAAACATTATACATATATTTTTATTATATTTTAATCGCCACATAACATTTATGTTAATTTGTTAACAGAAGTTTAAGGCTAAGAGACTTAAACTGGATGAATTGTTAACGTAAAAGATCAGACGCACTTAATTTTTAAATTGAGGACCAAAGTCGATCAAGCTAAAAATAGACGAGGCTATTTGCATAGTAACCGAAAGTTTTACCACTAAATGAGCAAAACAAAATGCCAATTATATCATTTTAATGAAAAAAATAAAGGTAGGATGAAGAAATAAAAAATATTTTCGATATACAAGTACACGGATTATAAGATTATATTATTCAATTTTATGATAATTCATATTTATTTATTATTTCAATAAATAAAATATATTATCAAATAATTATAATTGTTATATTTTAGAGATATTCTATTATAAGGAAATTGTTTTACTTCTATAAACATATGGGTAAACTACATAGTTGATCACTTTTGTTTCATTTTTATAAATGATGGTCGCTCGTTTCAAAAAAGTTAATACGTAGTCACTTTTATTTCATTTTAATTAAGATGTAATCATTTACACTAAATTAACGTTATTTAGGATCGAAAATGTTTTACAATACTCAATGGATGCTGCTGAGAAGAAAATTGGAGGAGCAGGCTGATTTACAGCAAGCCATTGAGCTTCATGGAAGAAGGCTAATGAACTTGCAGCTGCTTGACTTAAAGAATCACGGTTAAATTGTAAACTTGTCCCTAAACTATTTTAAATTTATAAAAAAAAGTCCATAATTAAATTTTATCTAAAGTTCGAGGGTTAAAACAATAATTAAACCATTTTATTGACGTGCCACACCATCAAAACGTTAAACCTTTAACATTCATTTAGGGTAAGTGACCACGTTAATTAAAATGAAACGAAAGTGACCACGTATTATTTTTTTTTTGAAATGAGTGACCATAAGTTTATAAAAATGAAACAAAAGTGACCAACTGTATAGTTTACCCTAATTATATTTCAATGAACAATAATTACGTTTACAATAACATTTTGAATGAACTATAATGAAACAAAAATTTTCGAAGCTTCATAACTTTCAGTTGATCGTAATCATTTAATAAAATTATTGGTATGCTAACAAAATCTATTAGGACTAAATTTAGGGTCATACAATTGAATTCCATAACAAATAATAATTATTTTCTGCTTTGACACCACGTAATGAGTATTAGTATATAAACCTTCTACAAAAGAAAAATAAATAAAAAATAAAATCTTCTTGAGTAATATGTCTTCTTTATCACATTTATTTACCAACATCATCATTAATTTCAATCACTAAAAATAATATACCACGGTTGTCTATTAAAAAATATTTAGAGCCAACTTAACAGACCTTTTCACTCAAAAAATAACATATAAATTAAATATTACCGCTCAAACAACGATTGTCAAAATTTTATCAATCTAATATCGTTTTTAACAAAGTGATAATAAAGTGTACTGTAGGAAATGCACCTTACAGAAGGCGCGTTGCAAGAGGCGCACCTTTGATGGTGTTTCAAGGGGTGCACCTTCATGGGGAAATAAAGACACGTGGAAAGGCGCATTTCAAAGGGTGCACCTTCCATTTAAATTCCACCTACTAACCATTAATTACCGCCCAATAATTCGTTCCCCTTCCCCTATAAATACCCCCTCATCCATCACAATCACCCCAAAATCATACATACTCTTATTCTTCCTTCTAAATCAAATTTACGTAGGTTTTGTCATAGTTTTTAGGAGGTACAAATATTTTTATTTTATTATATTTACTTATTATTTTATAATATTTTATTTACTAATTGTTTTTTTATTATTTTTTCCAGTTGTAAAATGGAAGGCATGATGCTTCAATTAGATGATAATCATATCTCGAGTCATTTTGTCGATACAGTAAAAATATTAAATTGTGTTATTTTTATTATAGTGAATATTTTATTAATTTAAATTTTTTTTAGTATTAGTTTATATTTTAATTCATATACTATTTATTTAATTAGGGCATAGATCGTATATTAGATGTATTTATTCGTAACGCTAAGTTAGAAATAATTTATAGTGTCTGGTCATATTTAGACGAGGCTGGATTTGATTTCATAGAAAAATATGAAGGGCACTATAAACTTGAACTCACCCTTATTTCTGCACTAATTGAGAGCTGGAGACCGAAGACACACACATTCCATTTTTCGCGTGGGGAGTGTACTATTACGCTACAGGATGTTTCTATGCATTTAGGGATTTCGGTATAAGGAGATGTTATTTCTAGTGTGGCAGATGGTGAAAGGAATTCATTGTGGCATGAGTATCTTAGAAGTGTCCTGGGTGATTTCAATGGTGGTTGAATATTGTTATCATGGCTACGAACTAAGTTTGGGCAGTTGAGTGAAAATTGTTCAGATGATGAGATTAAAGCATTTGCTCGGGCATGCTATTACCACTCTTAGGAGGGATCTTGAATCCCGACAAATCTCGAAACCAAGGTCATTTTATGTGGTTGTGTCACCTAATTTATTTTCGAGTTGCAGGCACATTTAGTTGGGGCTCCGCTATTTTGGCATTTCTATATAGAGAAATGTGTTGGACAATGAATTATCAGAAAAATGCTATTGGTGAATGTCTCCTTCTTCTCCAATCATGGGCGTGGTATCACATGCCATTTTTATATCCGGTCGTGAAGGTATCGTTTATTTTCCCATTACTGTTGAGGTAATTTACATACTGAGTTCGTATGTAAATAATTTTGTTGAGTATATAATGAAATATTTTTTCACATTGAATAGATTGTCGACTACAAGGAAAAAATCATCATGATATGCTATACGAATTAGAAGAAATTGGGCTACGTATTGATAAAAAGGTTGCTACAAAGGTACATATTTAAATTATAATATTTACTTTTAATTATCGTTGCATAATTAGAATATTATTTTGATAAGAAATATATATATATATATATATTTGTTTTAGTTCCAATGGACTTCTTATTATACTCAATAAATGAGGTTTTGCATCCCACCTCACTTGAATGACACATTAGATGTATGGATAGTGGTTGTGCCTGTAATATGTTATGCTATTGTTGAGTGGCATCTATTTGATCGCATGCTCCAGTAATTTGGCTACGTGCAATATATTTCTGAAGCCAGGGACGGAGCTCCCTTATGGCCCAAGGGGCCCCCGACCCCTGTTAAAATTTATATATTCAATATAATTTTGGTTTAATAGTATTTTGGTTCATGTAAAAATAAATATTTAAATTTAAAAAAATATAAAATTTATTAAATATTTAATCAAGTAGGGTTCGAACTAAAGAATGATAAGTTTTTGTTCTCAAATTTTTGGTTTAATTACAATTTAAGTCAGTGTAAGTTTAAGTATTAGACAAATTAGAAGTTGTCTTTTGAGTTTTGAGTTTTTTTTTTAATTTAGGGTGAATACAAGATAATATATGTACAAAGACTTTCAATTATTTGACAATGAACGCTCATATCCTACAACGTGCTTGAACATGAGACCTCAAAGATAACAACAATCTCTTAATCACTAAGGTCACTTGGTTCATACTGAATTTCAAGTTTAAATACCTAAGAATATTGACAATGTGTGTAACGTCGATAGACGACGCAAAAAGGACGTAAATTGGTTAACGAATCACAACAAGTGGATAATGATCTGGGAGGATTAACGTTGACGTATTCCCCCTAGGGAGCCGCCTTATGTGAATCATTATTCGGTTACGACTGACTATTATTCGTGGATTCACATGAACGGGAAACCATTCCTATTATCCGAGGAAGCACGAGACATGAGCATTCATCGGCGCCGAGAAAAGCATCCACTATCATAACATCATCGTCCTTCAACTCATGGACGGAGAGTGGGCACCTCTGGTTCGTCCTTAGCTGCAGCACCGTAACCATTACAGGAGTCACTGTCTATAGTAGTTTACATTCCCAGTCACCACTATACATGGGTACACCGCCAGTTCAGATGGCACTGCAGATAGTTCAGACGCCACTGTAGCCAGTTCAGATGCCACTATCTTAGGGTTTTATGACACCTTCTTGCGGATATTATATTGCCATGCTTATAGATCCAGCGTGGGCTTCATATGCTACTTATTTGGCGGGTGGTGCTTCACCACAGACATCTCCGGCTCAGTATGGATCGCAGTCATCGATGTCGATATTTTCGTAGTTTTCACAGTTCTCTATGAGCGGTGGGATGGTTGTCATACACCTCCAGGGTCCTTATTTTATAGAGGTGTTACATTGTTATCCATCTCTCATCAACAAAATGTAGCTACTATTGTTGATGATTATGATGATGAGAGTAAGGTGGAAGAGCAAGTTATACAAAAAAATCCCTCATCGAAATAGACAACCACCGCCCTGTGGAACACATTTAAGACACAAACATCGATAGACTTGTTTAGTTTGTAATTTTTTTATTAATTTTCTTTGTTTATCAGAAAATGTAATGAATTATAGACTTATTTATTTATTTATTAATCTTTTTATTATTTAATTGTTTGAATTGTAACGTTTGTATTTAATTGTTTTTATTATTTAGTTTGTAATGTTTTTATTTAATGTTTATGTTTAATTTTCTTATTGTATTTATTGTTTCTATTTATTTGGTGATGCTCAAATGATATTAATTGAAAGTAAACAAAAATGAAATACCACAAACTGAGATTTCAGAGACTACAATTACATAGTGATGCTCAACGATTACATGATGCTAAAAGATATGTGCATTTTTCTTATTGTGGCCTAAGTTTCTACAGTGTCCATATATTTTGTTTTTTTTGACATCTCTCGAATATCCATATCACAATGAATTCGAGTGGATTTTAGACGACTTCCATCCCTTAATAAGGACGAATCTGGTACAATCGTAAGCCAATTCTAAAACTCATCTAGGTATTTATCATTACCTATTGGGGGTAACTCAAATTTATATACCTTAAATACTTCTAAAAATTGGTATACGGGATCCACAAAACGGTTATAGTCTTGACGAGTATAACAGTAAGCAAGTATGACATGGGAGCATGGATACTTCAGAGCTTAAAAAAATCCACAGTCACACCACCTATCTTGTAGATTAACTCTAAACGACTTAGCTTCAGTCCCTTGAAGAGGTCGTAGTATTTTTGTGACAAAATAATTCATGGGTTAGAGAAAAGCTTTTTACAGACATTCCATTTGATGTATCAAATTTTTTTTGTAGATCTGCAACTAATCTTGGGTAATAAGCATGGTCGTTTTACATCCAAGTTAGAGTTTGTCCCTCGAGCTTGGCAAAAATGCTCTCAAACGAAAATACGTCATGTTAACCAAAGTTGTTATTGATAAATACCCCCTTTAAGGTCACATTTATAGCCTCAACAAAGTTTGTTGTCATATGTTCATGTTGATATCCACCATTGTATTCATTTGTCCATATTTCTTTTGTTGACTAGGCTGATGTAGTTGTATCCTTGGTCATTTTTTCCTTGCAAATCTTGAAGCATGGACTCAAACGTTTGAGGTAATAGTTTGTAACATGTGCATCAAATTTAGTACTTACTGTTAAGTTCCCATAAAAATGAAAATGATTGAGAGATGAAATTAGACATCATGACATACCCATGCGCACAAATAATTGACGTTTATCATTCTTCTTAAATTTTCCATGATAGTTTGTAGCAATATGTCAGATGCAATACCGATATTGGACATGAGGTGGTTGCCACATTGGACCCAAAGAGTCCATTGTTGCTTTGATCCCAGCTCCACGGTCTAAAATGAGAGAATTTTTTTCCTTTGTGACAATATGTTAGATTAATTTTTTAGGGGAAAAAACCCAAGAATTTGTATATTCGCCTTCAACAAGGGAAAAAGCAATTGGAAGAATGTTATAATTACCATCTTGGACAACTTCCAATAGTAAAACTTGTATTTTCCATACAAGAATGTCCCATCAATTTAGACCACATGCTTGCAGTATTTTACAACATTAATGCACTGTGGGTAAGTCCAAAAAAACCGATAGAATTGACATCGACCGTAAAGCACTCAATCATTATAGTATGCATGGCAAGTTTTGAAGTCAACTATTGTCCCAGGATTCAGTCTGCGCACTACGTTAAACCAAATTGGTAGTTCGTTGTAAGATTAATCCTACTCGCCGAGAAGTTTTTTTAATAACATTCTACTTTGCCTTCCATGCTTTCATGTAGGAGACGGTTTACCCATATTAAGACTGTATAGTTAAAATCAACATCACAATAGCTATATAGGGACTTGCTTTGACCATGGGCATTATGGCTTGGCAGATAATGTCGGAGTCCAAGTTAGGATATTCTTGGTTAATCCCTCTAGCACAATATGTATGAGGATCATTGTATACTGCTAGTTCACATATGTTGTTTTTCCTCGTCCTCTTCAATACATGAATCATCTAGTTGTATCTGTTATTACGTCGGACATGTAACACCCATAACTAATATACATGAACCAATACGAGTTACATATGTCACATCATAAATTCAAAATATTTCTTTAATTGAACCGAGTAAAATTTTGTTTCATTCAAACATCATCAGTTTCATAAGTTAAACAATTATTATAAAACAATTATTCAGAGAAAAATCGTAATATAATATTTTTGGTTACCAATTCAAAACAAATTTCAAGCAGTGATAAACAGTTTTGTTCTGTTTCATAAAATAAATAAGATTGCCTAGCACGTTTGATTTAAAACTCAAATAATTGTTAATCATAGTTTAATATCATAATATTTATTCATATTATTAATTATATTTAATATTGACTATATTAAGAAATTGTGGACATTTCATTCTCATATACATGTCAACTAGAACTTTTAGAAAAGAATAGGATGTCATCATTGTTACATGTAAATATTTCCTTGGTGATTGATGTCAAGCTCAACTCCTTACTCATTTTCCTCATTTTTCCTACGCGTGAAAATCATCACACGCTAAGTATACAATTAGTGAGACAATTATATAAATATTCAAATCAATGCAACATAATTTAAAGGAATAATAATATTCAATGTAATATGATCATTTTACCTGTATACCATCCATGTTACCATAAATTAACATGATATAGCCGGATATAAAGTTTCTTACCAAGTACTTGCCATTTATTCTATAAGCTCAATATCTTATTCACATGTTTATCATTTGTTAACCAATAAACCATAGCCCAAAGTATAACCATATGAAGACCCCAGTATAGGAGTCAAAGATTGCATCGTAGTACTGAGGTTGAGCCTTGCTCACCTAATAATGCATAATAGTGTTTTGTATCGTGTGTCTTCGTTAGACACTCTGAGGCTTGCACTATATGCCTTCGCTAGATACTCTAGTGTTATCTAATATGCATCTTTTAGACTCTATGGCATGCCATTAATACCATTGACCCTCAATAACATAGTTGGACATATAGTCTATTTTTATTTGATCCATCCATGGCAAGGTATATCAATACCATTTAACCTTTGGGCAGTTCATACCCGAAATAACATTTATGATAAACATCATATGTAATAGTCAGTGATCAATTCATTCTATATTCACCTTTGACATATTTAGAATATATCAATTACATGATAAATGCTATAAATATCATGACAATATAATTAAGGTGGACTTATCACAAGTCCTACCTGATAATGTATAAACATCCATGTATAATATTATACAAACATTGCACTCACTTTGAGACTTTATATGCAAGTCAAAATATAAGTCTCACTAAGCCTTAACTTGAACCTTTCCTTCTAATTTGGTTAAATCCCAAAATTTGTCATAATTTCATATCCTGACAGTTTGCAATATTTTTAAAGAAATATTATTATATATTATTGTACACCTTTAAAAATTATTATGTTTGTACCAATGAAAACTTATTCTATTTCAATTTGTACAAATCTATTCATATAAGGAACTTATTCTATTTCAATTTGTACAATTTATGGTGAATTTTAAAAGTTGACCGACAAAATCTGTTTTAAGCAGAATATGCTGCCCCGTTTTCTTACCTATCATCGATTAAAATTTATATCTTTTTGTATACACCTTGAAATTAGTTTCCGTTTGTTCTAAACAAAACTAAACTGATATACAAATCCAAAGGTATAAAAATCATCCTATAATCATTTTTTTTTTAGAATTTATGGTGATTTCTAAACTTACTATGCAGAACTAATTCTATTAGCTCACCAAATGCACATATATGCTTGCATCACAAATCACATAACATTTTAGGAGTCACTCCTTACCATGGTAACTCCTTCACTGGCTCATCCCAAGTCAATGTTTGTTCGATAACATAAGTATAAATTAAATTTGCACTAACCTGATGCCCTTAGCTTGCAAACATTCCTTAGAATTTTCCATTTCATCTTTAAGATTTTCCTTAGCTTTAATATTTCTTGATCTTAATTTCATTCACACAACAAAAATGAGAATCGTTACAAAATACATACAATATAACCACATGTTAGAATCTTACTAACATAGACACACATTAGAAAATAATTTCCTAATAAATCTTTCGATGCTCATTCGATAGAAATTCAATGTCACAACATAAGTATTGATCTTAACACTTCTAATTGGTCACTCAAGTTCTTTTTTTATCCCAACTTCACATAACATTTTCACTTAAGCTCCCAACATTTTCATATTTTTTATTTAAACCTCAACTTTTACAAGCTTTCCAAAATAATCAAATTTCATATCCTAACTTAAATTTCAACACTCAAACATTAATTTCTAGCATGATAAATCAACTATTGATCAATTACACAAAAATCCATAACTTTTCCAAAATTGTTGATTTGGTCCCCCAACTTTTCAAAAATTATAGAATGGTCCCAAAATTTTTCTAAAGCTTTTAGAATATTTCCTACATCATTTCCAACCCTTACATAATTTTTGAAAAAAAATTCCTCATCCTTTAAGGCCAAGGCTGAATGGTTTATATACTCGAGACTAAGTTTTCATGATTTTATTAGATTTCGATTCGATTCAAGTATGAAATCAACCTCGATTCAACCTTATACAAACTCTACCATCAAATACATAATCAAGTTTCATCATAATATAATCTTCCTCCAAGATTAGAGTTAGGCCAAAATTACCCATAGCATATATAGGCATGTATTAATCATAAATCATGCTTGGAATTGATTCTGCCACCTCAAAAAAAAATCAAAATCCTCCATTAGTTCCATAAACCCAAAATGTGAACATAAACCCTAGAATCTGATATCTTTGAACATAAACCAAATTAGCAAACAATAGTGGTACCAAATGATAGTGTTTTTCGAATATAACAATTTTTTATTTCACGACATGATCTAAAATCCAAAGAAAATTGGTTAAAAATGAAAAATAAAATTTCTCTTACGTTGGTCATGGGCAACACAAAATGGATCTGAAAATGGCTAAGTTTTTATGAAATTTCTAATGAATTTCATGTTAATTTACCTTATATTAAGTTTAAATGAATTAAAAATTTCATTTAATATGAAATGTTCATTTTACCATTATTGAAACTTGATATTTACAATAATAATAAGTCACATAACCTTATCATATTTCCAAAGTCAAAAATAAACAAAATATTTCACCCTTTACAACTTTTCCCATAAAATCTTTCCAAAATTTCAATCTTGTCATTTTTCATCCAACGGTACAAATTGAACATGGACATGGAAATAAATTTCTCAAATCCATTGGTCCATATTATTTCCTATCATTTTAACATGTGGAAATAATATTTCTAAGCTTAATTTATCATCCTTCAAATTTTCTCAAAATTTCTATTCGGTCTCATTTACCGAATTTTTTTCAAACTTTAACAATTTCTAGTTTTTAACACAATTTCCAGATCAAGAATCTGATTTCAATAAAACCCCTCTCTCAAGATCCATTTATGTAATAAAAATTCTTTTTGAAAAAATTACCACTTAGGTCTATTAACTTTTCCTAGTTTTCTACTTTGGCCACTAAAATTTCAAAATTTACATTTTGGTCACTAACCAAAATTCTGGGTATTATAAGATATGATGACAGATATATTTTTTGGTAGTGGATCGATCAACTCTAGAGGGAATAGAATTACGGATGTTGTGATTCATAATTATAATCACCACTTATACTTTAGATGAAAACTCCATTTTGATATATAATTCATCATCATTGACTAAATAAATTTTGTTATAGATTTTAAAATATATATTAAATAGATAAAAGATGAAACTCCATTAAAAAATGGAAAGTATTTTTAGGGGATGTCAATAGGTGATTGACAAGATTTTTGAATAATAATTGAAAAGGAAAGAATGAAAGACACCCACCTTACACTGCGCCTTCCCACCATGGCACCAACTCAGAGAAAAACGACCAAAGGCACATTCTCGCAAAGCTTCTTATTAGAAAATTTTCTAGATTGGTAAAATTTGGGAAACAAGTACCTAACAAATAATATTTTATTATATGATTTTCAGTAAAAATACCAACATGACACATTATTTCCATCAACAGGAATATAAAAGTAATGGAGATAGATGTAATAGACCGTTTTTCAGTAAAATTATTAATGATTATTGATCCATTACTTGTATAAACATTGTCTCGTTAAAAGTAATGGGTTAAATTATTAATGACGATAAATGGCTAATGGAGATAAGTGTACGATTGTTTCTAGAAGAAATAAGTGAAACAGTTTTAAAGAAGCAGAGTTAAAACCGATGGGATGATATTCCATTGATTTACATCAATCATTAGCAGAGAATGCCAATGCATCAAAATGAACAAAATCAGATCTCTCACCCTAATCATCAATCGACTGAAAATCAAACAGACTCAAGCTCTCTCGCCTCTAATCCTCCTAGCAAGCTGGATATCCTTAGGCATAATCGTAACTCTCTTAGCATGAATAGCACACAGATTAGTGTCTTCGAAAAGTCCGACGAGATAAGCCTCGGCAGCTTCTTGAAGAGCGGCGACGGCGCTGCTTTGGAACCTCAGATCGGTTTTGAAATCTTGAGCGATTTCCCTCACAAGCCTCTGGAACGGAAGCTTTCGGATCAGGAGCTCGGTGCTCTTCTGGTATTTCCTGATTTCCCTCAGAGCCACAGTTCCTGGTCTGAAACGGTGAGGTTTCTTTACTCCTCCAGTCGCCGGAGCAGACTTCCTAGCAGCCTTCGTGGCTAGCTGCTTTCGTGGAGCTTTGCCGCCGGTTGACTTCCTAGCCGTTTGTTTGGTACGAGCCATTTGTGAAGAGCTTGAGAAAGAGAATAGAAGTGTTTGGATCGTGCGAAAGTATTTGTGGAAGGAAACTACTTACCGTGGTGTGTGGCTTTTAGATTGGAGGGTATATATATTGAGGGTTTGGGAGAAGCGGGAAAAGGTAATTGAAGGGAGTATTTTAAATTGGGCCAACATGAACCGTAGATTGGGGGAGACTATCGACAGTTGATTAGTGGTTGACATACTGATCCGTGTGCTATTGAAGTTAACCAATAGGATTCGTTCTTTTAAGCGGCGTTGCTTTGAAGTTTGGCCATTCTAACATTTTTTCTTTGGGATTATGAGAGCGAATCTATACCGTACATTGACTAAATACCGACGGCAGTGATCCAGTAAAGAGAATGAGGATTGGACAGCGATCCGTGAGAGAGCCGAACAGATAGAATTCATCTGTTGTTCTTCACACTTCGCATAACACTCTCTCTTTTTTTCTTGTTTAACAATTGGTTTGGATCTATTAATTGATTATTTAGATTGAATTTTACAGAAATCTGTTATAAGAGTGATCCTTATAATCCAATTAGTCTCATTCATATATATTAAAATTCAAACTCTTAAAATTACTTAATAAATATAATGTCTCGCCTCATTAGAATAGCAAATTATCTTCAAATGTTATTAAGTGATGGTCATGGTATGGTATTGTGTTTTGTGACCTTATAATAATGATAGTATGGTATTAAAATGATAATATTTAATATTTATTTATGTGAAAGCGTTATAATTTTAATAATTATTTAAAATATTTTAGAAATTATTTTATAACAATATGAAAATTTTAATAATTATTTTATAATTCTTAAGAAAATTAATGACTAAAAAATTCATTTAAATATTGATTTATAACATGTTTCATAATAAAATAAATAACAACTCATTAAGGTTAACGACTTTTTTATAAATATTGTTACGCCCTCAGAACGTTCAAGCCCAAACTGTCGCAATATCATAGTTAAGGTCTGACGAAACGTGCAGTCTTAGTCGCTTTTTGACACTTATTGGTCTTCTCTGAATTAAGTAAGCCTTACCCAAGCCTAGTGAGCATGCAAACTCACCAAGGTTGGAACCAAGCTCTCAAGGCTTCTAGGATGCGAAAGCTTAAACACCAACGTGACTACTCCAAGCCACCAAGGTTGGACTATGTAACATCCCAAAAACCAGGCTAGTGACCAAAGTGTAAGATTTTAAAATTTTGTGGTCAATTCAGATTAATCAAAAAGTACATGGATTTAATTAGAATTTATTGGAGCATGATTAAATATAAAAAGTTTGAAAAATGAAAGGGTATAATAGTCATTTGATAAGAAATGAATTAAAAATTCAATTGGGTGTATTTATATCCACGTGGAAATAAATAATAAGAGGGAAAGAAAAATTTGGAGCCTTGGAGTTTCTTCTTCTTTTCTCATGTCTTCGTGGCTAAGGTAAGGAATGCTCAAATTGGTTATTTCTTATATTTTATGATATGTTTTGACTCTTTGGGTATTAAGAAATCTTAAGGAAGCTAAAAGAGAAGTAGAAACTAAATAAATTGCAAATTATGAGAGATTGAATATAAGGGGTTTTAACGTGAATTGTTGAGAAAGAGTTTGTAAATGAAGGTTGAGGTTAAATTTGACTTGTCATGAGCTGAAATAAGAAATCTAAAGTGTTAAAAAGGGATTTAAAACATGTTGAAAGTTTAGTAAGATTCTTAGTTTAAAGAATTATGGTGAGATATTGAAGATGACGATGTGTTATACTGACAAAAGATGGTTAAAGTGAGTATAATTGAGTTTAATGGCATGAAAAAAAAATCTAAAAGTGGAGTTTAGGTGAAGTGTTGGTAATTTTTGGGTTGTAGGAGTATATTCTGGGTTGATGGTATCGATACTGGATGAGTAGTACCGATACTATAAAGCAGTAATAGGTGATAATATTGTGCATGTATCGATACTGCATGAACAATATCGATACCATAAGGCAAATGTTGACAAATTCTTCATGAGGTATCGATACCGAAGTGGTAGTATCGGTATCATTTTTAGAATAAAATTCCAGAACCCATAATTTTGTATCGATACCGTGGGATGGTATCAATACTATCAGCATAGAAGTATCGATATTGTACTTGTAGTGCCGATATTACTCAAGTTAAAAATTGGAAATTAGTGCTTTGTTTAGTTTATATTAGTAAGAATCTTTTAGAGTAATTCAAATTCTGATATTCATATGGATCGTATTATTATGTAGATATCGAACATAAGCAAGTTTCGGAACAATCGACAAGTTAAGATTGATCAAGAGAGAGATAAAGAGTTATAGGAGTTCATTGGACTAGTGAGGCTAAGGTGAGTGCATATTATATGGTATATGGTGTTTTATGGAAATAAGACTTATGATGAGTCTATTTTCAATGTTTTGATTGTATTATTATGTTGAAAACATTTTGATGTTTCGATATAACAAATAAAGTCCTATTGAATTTTTAAGATTTTATATTCGATTTCAAAATTAATATTTGAGTAAATTATTCGAATATAAAAAATATTACTCCAAGTTTTCAAATATCAATTTTAATCCTTACTTAGGTGTAAAATTGTGTTTTAGTCTTAAAATATTTTTGAAACAATTTTTACAAAGTATTTCGAACCATAATCGGGCTAAAAATGATTTTTACAAATTGAGGTAACGATACACTCTTGGATGTATCGACCCCCAACATCGAATGTAATTTAGGCACTGATACACTTTTTGATGTATCTATACACCTCCTATATCGAATGTAATTAGTGTACCGATACACAACCTATGTATCGATACACTCCTGGCTCTGAGAAACATCGAATGTAATTAGTGTACCGATATACTTGGGATGTACTGATACACTAAGTCAACCAACAATCGAAATATTTGAATTTTACACTGAGTGTACTGATACACCTAGATAGTGTATCGATACACCCACGCTCCCAACAAAATTTTAAATGATAATTACACCATAACGACTCTATTCACTTCACCAATGATCCCCAACGTTTATAAGTGGTCCAAGGTGTATTTAAACAAGCTGATGAGCCATTGATCAATAACAGAAACAATAATTGAAAGAGAATCAAAGAGAAAGCCTTGAACTTATCGTTTGAGCATTTTCAAGCATATTTTCATTCAATATTCTTTTTTCTTTCAAGAACACCATTTGTTCTCAATTGTATTCATTCTTGAGTGTTCTTTCTTTGTTCTAGAATTGTGCAAACATCTTGCCTTAGAGGTTTTTCTGTAAGTTTACGAAATTTGTATTCTTCTCTTTGGTAGAGAGTGTTCTCAAGAATTTGGGGTATAATTCTTGAGGGAGTTGTAAGGTTACTCTTTATCCTCAAAAGAAAGACAAATTAGTGAATTTTTGGAAAATCCTTAGTTGAGAAGTTGAACCACTCTAAATCGCTGTGCAATCTTTTTTAATTTTCTACAAAAGCTTCCACCGAAATTTTTGTTGCCAATTCACCCCCTCTTGGCCGATTCGTCGATCGATTAACTCAATAATTGATATCAAAGCTACACTCATTTGAAGGTTTAACCACCTCTTGAGTCGATTCGGGAAGTGTTATATCGATATTTAAGTCATCTATGACCTCCACTTCAAACTTCGATTTTGTTCTTGATTCAATGCTCGTCAACAAGCCTCATTTCTTCAGTGGAGCTAATTATGCTTATTGGAAGAATAGAATGAGGTACTTCATTCAAGCAAATGACTTAGGAGCATGGAATATCGTGTAAGACGGATACATCATTCCATCCACTCATTCAAGATTGTGGAGTGAAGAAGAGAGTTTCATCTTGTACAACCGCCAAGGAAATATGGGATAAACTATAAGTCACTCATGAAGGCACAGACAAAGTCAAAGAATCTAAAATTAGTCTTCTAACTCATAACTATGAAAATTTCAGTATGAAACCGGATGAAGATATCAAAGCTATGACGGATAGATTTTATGTGATTTCCAATGGTCTCAAATCATATGGAGAGATCATTCCAAATGTGAAGCTTGTGAGGAAGTCAATATATTCTCTTCCTAAAGCTTGGCAATCGAAGAAGACGACGATCATCGAAGCTAAAAACTTAAAGTCTTTAACTCTCGATGAGTTAATTGGTTCTCTCCTCACTCATGAAATGATGATTCAAGATGAGGTAGACCTCGAGAAGAATGACGAGACAAAAAAGGAGACGGAGAAGAATAAGAACATTGGAGTTACTCTCAAATCCATAAAAGTCGAGAGTGATTCTAATGATGATGATGATAATGAAGAGATGTCATTATTTGCCAAAAGGTTCATAAAATTAATGAAGCCCAACAGAGGAAGAAAATTCAAAAGAAATGAAGGCGTCAAAAATGAACCGATCATTTGCTATGAATGCAAAAAGCTCGGGCATGTCAAATACGATTGCTCGTAACTAAAGAAAAAGGATCAATCCAAGAAGAAGCACAAGGTGCACGTGGCTACTTGGAGTAATGATGATGAATCATCAAATAAAGAGGAACAAGAAGTAGTGAATCTGTGCTTGATGGCCACCAGGGAAGATTCTCAGGTAAACTCTAACTCATATGATTTCGAAGATTATTCTTTTTATTTAGAAGATTTTGTACGACCAATGTGAATGGGCTCCACAGTATTCTCCAAGTGATGGGCCAAGTCTGGTGGCCTTGGCAAGCCAACATTCTACATAGAACCACTTTAGCATACACTTGCACCAATGTCCCGGACCCAAGTATCATGGATCATGACATTCTCCCCCACCGAACCTAGCGACTCACTTGTCGATCCACTCGATGATCCTGAGAAACATCACCTTGGACACTTCTCATATGAACTTTGCTTGTTGCAGTCCTCCTAGATGAATTGCTTGCCTTATGTCATACGTCACATCAACTTGGTTGCCTTTCGATGCCTCCACTTGCTCACGTCCTCCCCTATAAGGATTAGGCCTCCTAATAAAGGTTGTGATTGCTTTGGCCCTTGCCGCCAAGTAATGAAATAGGGTAACATGTGTCATAAGTACATCTCTAATATAGGAACCCTTTCCTACAAGTCTTGATTTGTCTCATCTTGGACCCTCATGATCCTACAAAAAAATCTTGGACCCCTCCAAACTTTGTTTCATTCGCGCTAAAGGTTAGGTCTTACTCGTTTTACGCTCACTAAAGACAACAAATCAAACTCAAAAGAACATTGGAATTATGTTGAGATGTACCTTCCCATATGATTTCGTGTCATTTACTTAAAAATGTGACAGCATTCTTCTTCATGAAGTCTGACACCCCTCGTATCGAACCCACCTCATTGGAGCTCTTGCGTCACCATGCTTCAACACTTTCTCATGGTAAAGTTTGATGCCCCTTCTTACCTCATCTATTCTAACATGAATGTTGGAGCTCACTTCCCACCTTGCAAATGGGTAGTTTCTCCATGATTGCCTTGTCCCTCAACATCTTGGCCCCCTTCGACTTTTGTCTACTAGTCTCTGAAGGATTGTTCTTCACTTGAACATCTTCTGCAAGCACCTTGGCCATGAAAAACCCTTCTTGTACTTGGCTCAAACTCTCATTGGCAGAAACAAACCTTATTGAGCCAAGTCTCAACGCCTTTTCGATCATGGGTGCATCATCTTCTCTGGATAACTTTATCCTGGGCACATCCATCACCTTGGATTAATCGACTTCCCTCGGGAATTCTTGTAACACCTCTGGCATCTTAAGTTGACGACCCTTTGTTTGCTCAACTCTTAACCTTGGCTTAACATCTTTGATATTTGTACTTGTGCCAAGTCTGCACAGATCTTCCCCAGACTCACTATCTGGTTCATCATTGAGTGGATTTTCACTGCCATTCGAGGAACTACATTTATCATCCTTTGACTTACCTTTATCACGAATTCCCTTTCCACTACCCTTGGCTTTCAGCTTTGCCTTGAAATTCTTGTTCTTCTCGACTCTAAATTCCCTGATGGACCCGGCGGTTGTGAAGGCTTTAGACAACTCCTTGACTTCCCTTCGCTCCAACACTTTCTTCA
Source organism: Hibiscus syriacus (assembly GCF_006381635.1). NCBI lineage: Eukaryota > Viridiplantae > Streptophyta > Magnoliopsida > Malvales > Malvaceae > Hibiscus > Hibiscus syriacus. The sequence continues at coordinate 1,099,231 of NW_024062703.1, forward strand.
CCCATGGCTTCAATCCAAACATGAAGGTGAATAACCAATATTCGTCAGTCAAACTCAGGACTTTGAGCATAAGCTTTCTGAATCGGCTTACATACTCTTTAAATGTCCTTTTATCCCTGAGATGTCTTAACTTGAACCACACCTCTATCCTGGCATACTGTGAGCAAACTTGCTCACTCTGCACCCTTAACTTGATGGCTTTATCTTTCGCTATTGCACAGAGTCTATTTCCGTGCTTGACTTCTTTGACACCTGCAGTCTCGTCACGTTTCGATTATAGATTGACTACTTTGGAACTTGTAGTCGTACCACTTTCTGGCCTGGCGACATTAACATCTACAACCACGTCGGGTCTCTTTTCGGGTTTGGCTACCTTAACATCTACGGTCAAACCTTATCTTTCTCTTGGCTTGGTCGTATTAACACTCGTAATCGATCCAATTCCCCTTCTTAGCTTGATTATTTTCTCACTTGCAGTTACACCATTTCCTTTCTTGACAGCATTGACACTCACAATTGCACCAAGTCTTGCTCCTCCTCCTTCTGGCTTGTCCATTCCTCTGACGATGGCAGTAAGGCGACTCTTTTCGAGACATCCTCTAATCAAATGAGGACCATCACAGAAGTATCACTTTAAATTTTCCTTGCTCGCCTTCTTCTTCCCACCAGACTTAGCCTTGCCACTCTTTCCCAATGGTTTTCTTTGACTACGAACAATCGATGAATCACCTTGGCCATTTGAAGAGCTTCCTTTACTATCTCTCTGTTGTACCTCTTCTCGGTCTCCTCCACTATTGTCACTATCCCTGGGCATGGGCCTGGATGATATAACGCTTGTTAGCTTGTCTCTCGCAAGCTCGGTCAGCTTTCCGGCTACAACTATGGCCTCTGAAAGTCTCTGGCATCACCTTGTTCTCCCTCGAACATCACCCCTAGTCTGAGTCCCTCCAAGAAGGTCTTGAGCACACCTCATTCACTCGTTGCTCCCTTGCATATGAACAGCTCCCTTTTGAGCTCATCCACCTTGTTTTTCAAAGCCATCACCTCGACTTTATGGGCATTACTCCCTCGAACCATCTCTAACTCATTGAGAACTCGGTGTGTCTCATCCTTGAACATATCCTCCATGAACTCCAATTTATCAAGGTGGAACTCCACAACACCCTAGGTCTCCTTGGCCTCTTCCTCAGCTTTTCAAGTCTTATGACCTCATTTTCCACAAAGTTGAGATCTCTTCCAACTTGATGAGTCTCTTCGCGTGGAAAACAAAACCTTCCAGCAAATAAGCCCATCTCTCATCTATTGTTAGTCCCTCTTCTTGTTCCCCATCAAGTCTCTCATCGTCTTCATGAGTGAACGCATTGTCTCACTCGAACATGCCTTGAGCTCCACCTTTGAGCCTCTCTACCTCGATATCTAGCACCTCTTGGTGTGATTTTGTCGCACCAAGGGTTGTAAACTCATCATGGCATCCCCATGCTTGGATACATACGATGTAATCGAGCTCATCAAACTCTCTTCTCGTTTCCCACTATGGCTTTCTTTGCCTTTGTGTGCGGAAAGTCCTTTTCTCTTATTCCATATTTCTTACTCCTTTACAACAAACTAGTTCAATCACCCCTGACTAGCTCGAGCGCAAATCCTTGCCAACTTAACTATAAAAGCAAATTGATTGAATAGTAAGTAAACTTAACTTACCCGATTTATCACTTCCACCAAACATGTACGAAATAATCATTTTCTACACAGAACGACTCGCTCTGATACCACTTGTCACGCTCTCAAAACCTTGAAGCCCAAATTGTCACAATATCAGAGTTAAGGTCTGACTGGAGGTGCGACCTTAGACGCTTCTTGACACTTCTGGGTCTTCTCTACGACTAAGTAAGACTTACCCAAGCCTAGTGAGCATGCAAACTCACCAAGATTGGAACCAAGCCCTCAAGGCTTCTAGGATGCGGAAGCTTTAACATCAACGTGACTACTCCAAGCCACTAAGGTTTGACTATGGTGTGGAAGTGCAATCACAAACGTGGTTACTCCTAGCCACCAAGAAAGGCAATAAACACCAAGAGAATAAAGAACAAATAAAAAAAACTAGAGTAAATGCCTTAGAGCTTTATTACTATCTCAAGAAATGAATGGAATGATATGATTGAATGGTTACAAATGAGGAAGGGAGGTTCTCTATTTATAGTCGAGCTCCCTCTCAATCAATGGCCTAGATCGATTTACATCAATGGCTAAGATCTTCCCAATAATTCAAGATCCCCTAAATCAAGAAAACCCAATCCTATCTAATTACATCCATTAGTAGGATTATTTCCTCAGATAGGTGTTCACACTGGATATGGTAAGATTCCCCCACGATATCTTCTTGATTTGTTGTCTCTTTCCATATTTACTGAGCTCTGTTATCATCTTCGGATATGATGCCACTTTCCTTTTCTGTACGACCAATGTGAATGAGCTCCATATCATTCTCCAAGTAACGGGCCAAGTCTGGTGGTCTTGGCAAGCCACATTCTGCATAGAACCTTTTTAGCAGACACTTGCACCAATGTCCCATACCCAAATATCATGGCCCGTGACAATACATTAAATAATAAGGGTTTTTTAAAGTTAAAATATTGTAAAAGCTTATTTAAATAATTATTAAAGAGCTTTTCCTTAAAAATACTTAAGTGTTTTTATGATCAAAACTTTGTTTTTTATTCAAAGTCTTGGATTCCATCGACAATAATTAAGTAATGTATCGAATGAATATAAATTTTTCAATAAATACTATTTACAATGATTAGAACGTAAATCGTTAACAATTAATTGCGGATACAAAAATTTAAAGAAAAAGTAAGAATTCAAAAATTTGAGTACTCTTTTTTCAACAAAATGAGTATGCAAACTATTTATTTTTTTTCTTTCCTTAATATATTAAACTATGTTTAATAAATTATCTAAAATAATGAGTATGCATTTAATATCTAAGAAACAAATTGCATCCGCCCTGTTGACAATTTATCCAACCGGTTTTAGATACTATTTAGAATGACAAGAAAGTAAAGTGTTGACAATTTATCCAACCGGTTTTACATACTATTTAGAATGATAAGAAAGTAAAGTGTTGACAATTTATCCACTATCCAGGCTTTGGGCTTGGAATTATTTTGTTTTGTTTTACTTTCAAGACCCCCACCCCCCCCCCAAATTATTGCCATGACCTAAAGTTCTCTCTCCACAAGACTACAAATTTGTCTATTAGTAATGCAATTTGGATAGTCCAAAGTTAAGTAAACTACAAATTCTCTACTCGTTTCCCTTTCTGACCGTTTTGTCTACTAGTTTCACCTAATTAAAACCTGAATAATAGCAGAATTAAAAAAATAAAAAGTGAAATTTACATTCAACAAATAACATCTTATCATTAAGAAAGATTGACAGTATCATTAAACCTAAATTAGCAGCGAAATTTGCAGAGTGGGCGGCCAGGAACACCCGCGAGAACATTCCGACAAAGCACATGCTCCATCGGATACCTTTGTAGTAATGCAATTTTTGACTCCTAACCAATCACGTTCCAGACACGGACCAAGAAAACAAAATGGGAAATATCTAATCTACACCTCATTGAAATGCACATCCACGTGTCCGCGGTTTGCAAAGCCCACGTTTTGCCACGTCGTCCTACCAGCTGTCCCCAGCTACGGCGGAGATCTTTGCCACGTTGAATCGGTCATCCATCTCAGTCATCCGATAGTCATGGATTTTTATTTCACGGTCAACATTGTTTTATGTAATTAATTAAAACATATGAAAGAAAAATATTTAAAAAAGTGAAAATAACGTTTGGATTTTCTGTAGATAAAAGAACAAAGGAGTGGCTGCGAGAGTGATGGAGGAAAAGCTAACCCCATGGTAGGGGTAATTTAGTTTTCACAATATATAAATATATATTGTTTTCACCGTCAAAATAATAACTGTTTTAAATTTTTAATGGGTAAAAATTTTCAATGGTCCATGTAATTTTAAAAAATTAATCACTTTCTTATTAATTTTTTTGTTCAATGTAGCCCTTTAACTTATAAAATAAACCCAATATAATTCTTTGACTATCGCTTTTTCATCATTGGATGTTATAGTATTGACGTGACAGTCCACAATACTAACGTGATAATGCATGATTGTTGATAACGTGACGGATAACATAACAGATGAGTTAAATTAGTAACTCAAATATGACAGATGAATTGTCACGTCAGCACAGTAAGTTGTCATGTCATCACTGTGAATTGACACACCGACATTGTATCATTCATTGACAAAAAATGTTGATCAAATGGTTACATTGAATTTATTTTTTGAGTTGGAGAGTCGCGTTGAGAAAAAAATACAAATACCACATTGATTTTTTCAAAATTACAAGAACCTTTGATTTTTTCTTTCTTTGTAATATTATATTATATATATCAATTTTAATCAATATAATTTAAATAATTATAATAAAAATTAATAAGTATAGCATATTGTTAAATAAATAATTTAAATATATTCAGAATTATATCATAATGAAACGTGGATAGAATTCACGTGTGGTTTACACAATACAAGGCTTAAACTTAAAATTTAAAAATTATTTATGTATCAATCTTATCATTAAGATAAAGCTACATTAACAAGTGTAATTATATTATTAAGGGTTAAATGCTCATTATACCTACAAAGTTGTTCGTTCATCTAAAATTGATCCCTAAAGAAAGGTTTGTTTCACATTGTCCCTAAAAGTTCCAAAATGTTATCATCGTTGGTCCACTGTCATTCCTCTATGTTCAGATGACGTGGAGTGTCTTGAAAAACATTAGAGTAAACTTCGCAAATGGTCACTAATATTAAATGGTCCCTAATATTTGGGTAAGTATTTGTTTTCACCATTGATGTTTGAAAAGTCATAAATCAATCACTAATGTTATCGTTTATTACAAATGATCACTTGACGTTAACAGTTATTACTGTGGGTGATGAAAAGCTGATATAGTACATTAACTGCTGATTTTTTAATATTATTTGACCATATTAAACTATTTTGATCAACCCTTCTTCTTCTTCAACCCAACCCCATATTTTTCTTTTTCAGTCAAACCATCTTTGGCTGATTTTGCATTTTATTTTACAACCTTTTCAACAAATTGTTCATTTTCTGCTTTTTTTCTTTTGTTTTTCTTCTTATTCTTCTTATGCCTTTAAATGAGACCCTTCCTCTGTTTTCTGCATTGTTTCCTCTTTACTAGCCTTAAGTGCTTCAATCAAACACTTCAAACAAGCTTCATCTTCTTCATTGTCATCCAATTTCAACATCAAGTTCTCAGCAACATCGATCGATGTCATACCCATCTTTTCAAATAATCTCTCAATTTCTTCAAAAATCGGATGATAATCAATGTCCAAGTTAGTTATTCGCCAACACCTTGAATGCTTCAAACCTACAATACAACACCTCTATGTGTTTATCTATTTTTCCTCTCCAGATCAAAGCCGGATTAAGATTATCGACAAGGTTGGTCATGTAAACGATGATTCTTTCGCCATTGCAAGCTGACCCAATCCCGTCAATGTCCAGGTAGTTATTCACCAACACCTTGAATGCTTCAAACCTACAATACGACATCTCTATGTGTTTATCCATTTTTTCTCTCCGGATCAATGCCAGATCAAGCTTCTCGACAAGGTTGGTCATGAAAACGATGATTCTTTCGCCATTGCAAGCTAACCCAATCCCATCAATAAAGTTCAACAGTTCATATAACATTATTTCACTTTCTTTTTTCTTCTTGTTTTTCGACATCAAACTAATCGGATCATACCCAAGAAGAATCTAAACAAACCCATAAAATAGAATCTAGAGAGGGTAAGGGATTAAGTTACCTTTGTTGATGGAATTTTCAAAGACCAATAGAGTTGTAAAGAAGTCCACGAATAAGAGAGCATAAAATGAAATGAGAAGAAAAAGGTAGAATAAATGAAATGAGAGTTAAAACTGGTGGGTTCTGCTAGCAAAATGCTTTGTGTTGCTTGTGTAACGATCCGAATCCTGGGTTAGAAGTTTTGGACTAACCCAAGATAGACCTTGGGTTAATTTTTAACTTGTAAGAGGTTTTGACCCAAATTAAAGAGGATTTGGGCTTGAGGTAAGCCCAATAGGGAGTAAAAGGGCATGTTTAATCTGCATTCAGAATTAGGGGGACCAAGGAAGTAATTATACTATTGTTCAAAATTAAATTTGATTTCCATTAAAATTTGGTAATATCAACGTCTGCAGCCAACCCTCTTTTTTCTTCATTTTCTTTATCTTCTTCCAAGCTCCCGCCCTTTCTCTTATTCTTCTTCCTTTAAGTAATCTAGTTAAATGAGGTAACTTGGTGGCCTTACAACCCTAGTTCTACAACACCAAGGTAAGGAATAGATTCAACATCTCTAGAGCTTTCATTGAGCCCTCAACTTCATTTTTTCACCATGGGATCCAAGAACGAGTTTTTGTGGGGTTTAAGAGTTTTCAAGATTTCAGCTCGTTTTCAGTAATCTATAGATTTTGGAAGTGTTCTTATTACCTTCTTAACCATTTTTCAGCTAGTAATTTATCCCTTGATGTTTGTCTAGTGAGAGATATTGGAGAGAGCTCCAAAGCTTAAGGGAAAGAGTAACTCACCCTTAGTCGAACATTGGGTTTTTCAGTAGTTTAACATCAAGGTAACTCACTCTTGACTCAACTATACCATGTGTAATTCATTTAGATGAAATATAGTAGGTTGCATGAGCTTGAAGCATTCCCATGGTAGATATCATGTTTAAGAGTTATAAATATGTTTAAAGCGCTATTTATGCTCCTTTGTATGTACATAAAACATTAATAATGTTTGTGGACCTCACTAAGTTCTTTGGAAAAGAAGAATATGAGTTTTTGCACCTATTTTATGCTCTCTGCAGGTTGAGTTTCGATACTAGGGGGATAATATCGAAAATTGTTCTTATTCTTAGGAAAACTCGTGAGTTTATGGGCAAGAGTATCGATACTCTTGAAAGAGTATCGATACTTTGGGTCATAGTTTTGATACTCCCATAAAGTATCATAACTAGGCAGTTCATAATGCTTAAAAGTATCGATACTTATATAAAGCATCGAAACTTTTGCAAGAGTATCGATACTCTTGGGCTAGTATCGATACTTTCAGTATGTTTTGGACAAAAAGGCCAATTTTTAAAGGAATTAGAATCAAGGTAGCCCAACACTTCAGTATATCATCAAATAAGACTTTAAGCGAGAACAATAATTAATATCAGAACAGTAGAAATAAAATATAACTAGGTTTACATAAAAAATAGCCCTGTTTGATGCTCGAGAAATAATCAGGACACCTGAGTTCCTTTTAGCATAAATACGACAGTCAGTGGATCCAAGTCAGTGCCACGCCATTTTAGCACCCGACTGGGCACCATATGCCCTAATACTCGACGGAGTAAGTCGGTGGGTGTATGTTTTCGAGAAAGAATTCCAGATCTCACCCAGTAGTACCCAATGATGCTTCAGCAGTGTTAAAGGGATACGTGAGCTTCGAGATTCAGAATCTCTCAGCCACACCATGATGCCAGCCACATATTAGTAGTACAATATTTAGCATGTTCAGACCTGTGCCACTTGTAATTCCATATAGTTAATGCATATAGTATAGTACAGTTTTCAGCGAGACACTGAGCTTATAAGCTCAACGTTCAGATTGTGTTTCCATGCGTAGGTTCTTAGGGGCAAATTGTGGGGAGTTATTGTCATAAGATATTCCAATGCAGTAGATTAGATTTCCAGATACCTTTCAGAGTACATCTTGAGAGGGCATGAATTATTATAGATATTTTTATGTATTCAGTCGTAACTCTTTTTGAAACTCACTATTTGTATTATTTTGTGGATGCTTTTTGGGAGATCCCCATAAATTGTAAACCTATATTTTATTATGTTTTTATATTATATCATGGATGATTAACTTTCTAAAATTCATAAGTAGTTTTAAAAGAAAAAAATTTAGGTCACTATTTCTGTAGTCCCGTGTAACATTGTAATCCATGGATCTTCGGGTCGAGCTGGATTAGGGTGTTACAACTTAGGCCATTGATAGTTTTGATTGTATATGGTGGTTTAAGTTTTGTTTATTTTTTTGCAGGGACTTTTTTTTGCTTTCCCCTGGTTTAGGTGTGCATGGCTAGTTTGTGCAGTTTTGATTTGGGTAGGAGGACCTTTGTATTGAGTTTTTTAAGGTTGGAATGAAAGCTTAATTCATCCAAAAATAATGGGTAGGTTAAAAAAAATGGTCAAACAACGCCAAATCAGCAGTTAACGTGTCACATCATCTTTCTGTCACCCACAGTAACTACTGTTAATGTCGAGTGACCATCTTGTAACAAACAAAAATGTTAGTGACTGATTTGTGACTTTTAAAACATCAATGGTGAAAATGAACACTTATCCAAACATTAGTGACCATTTGCGTAGTTTACCCAAAATGTTACTATAAAAACTTAAAATCTCAAGAAAGTCTATATAATTTTAAAAATTATATATATGCATTTAAATTTATATATTTAACTTTTTTTTTTCAATTTCACAATTTTACACTTTAAAGAAACATTACGTCTCTTTTTTTAATAAAAATATGATTTTTTTGCTACTTTAACATTTATTTTGATAGCAAACAAAAAATAAAAATAATGTAAAAATCTAAACAACAGAAAATTCCCATATATTTTTTAAATATATTATATTGCGTAGCATATAAAGTATAATTTGATCAGCGAATGTTATATTAGTATATTCTTATTCATAATGAGATTATCGTACGCTATTTTTCTTCTTTATATTTTTTTATAAATGAATTAATTCCGTACTTTCAAACGATTATTAAAATTGGATAACGTAGTCAATGAATAAATAAAATATAGGGTAAATTCCATAAATGGATCACAGTTTAAGTTTTATAAATTTTTCTTCACTGAATTTAAAAAAAATAAAATTTGGTCATTTCGTTTCGTTTTAATTAAGATATGATCATTGAACGTTAACGACTGTTAAATCTTTAATAGTTTGCTAATGTGACAAGTTAAAAAACATAAGTTTGGTCAATTATGTTATCATTTTATCAAGTATTGATCACTTACATTATCGTTTTATTAAGTTTTGGTTGTTTGGACGTTGAATGTCATTAGTTTGATGACGTGGTCTGTTAGTAAAATGGTTTAATTTTATTTTAACTCGTACACTTTAGACAAAAAAACTAACTATGGTATTTTGTAAATTCAAATTAATTTAGGGACATCATTACAATTTATCCATTTTTAATATGTTTTCTTCTCAATCCCATTGTTGTCCATCTTCTCACTCCTTATTCTTTAGACATCTCTGCTCCATTGTCCCATTGCTCCATTTGTCTTCTTTCAAGCACTCATACTGTATTTCAAGATTAATGAAGATTTCTAACTTCTAATAATAAATAATAACACCACAAGTTAAGAAAAAAAATGAGAGGGTAGGCATATAGAGATAAAATGAAGTTGGGTAATCTCAATTATACAAACTAAAATTCAATTTCCAAAGATTGAGATTGTATAATGTCAAATCCAACAAGGAACAAGAAGACAAATCAATGTATCAAAATAACTCGATAACTAGATATCACTATTCGTGATGATTTTCCCTAAACATAACTAATGAATCCAAACAACTCGATAATAGAATCCGTGAATTCATCCACTGAACTCAATTCAAAATCCATGATCTTCAATATCGAATCTTTGTTTTTGCTTAAGAACAAGAAATTTTTCTATTCTAGATCTCTAAAACAATGTTTGCCTTATAAATCATTATTAACTCTAACGACCTCCGTAATTTGTCGCACCACCATCACCGCGTCGACCTTCAATTACCTCATTTTTGCAATGCCCTGATCAAACAACTCACTGTCGGAGTAGAGCTCTAATACTAACTGGCGTCAGTTTGATATTCAAAAACTTCGAGGAGGCCGATCACGTTCGGATGCGATAAAACGTTATCAATGATCTTTCACATCACGGGGATTTCGTCGATCAATAACGTGTCGAAGATGAAAACTTGGTATTGTATCATAAATAACACCGCCATTGAAGTAGATCTAGTTTTATCGACTTGGGGTGGTGGCATCGCTGTGGTGGTGAATCTTTTTGAAGTTTTAATGACAAATTTTCTGCATTTTTCACAATCTTCGTATACCTTTTCTTACAATCGAGAACCTACCTAATTTAACTTCAAATAATTACAACAAATAATTAGAATCAAGAAGACTATTGCAATAGAGCAGAGATATTTGAAGAAGAAGCGGGGAGAAGATGAACAATATTGGAGGTTGAGGAGAAAAATATTAAAAAATTGATAAATTGAAAATTTATCTCCAAAGTAATTTGAATTTACAAAATATCCATAATCAATATTTTTTTCTAACCTTTAGGGATTAAAATAAAAATTAAACCATTTTACTGACGGATCACGTCATCAAATTAACGACATACAACGTCCAAGCGACCAAAACTTAATAAAACGATAACATAAGTGTCTAAAATTTAATAAAATGTGTCGATAGTAGTTTTCGTCCGAGTAACATTAATATTATTAATATTACATAATATTACAAATGGAAGCCCAAATTACAAGTGAGGAGGCCCAGTTACAAAGCAAGGCTCACAAGCCCAAGTAACAAGTTCAATTGTAGACCCAATTATAATCAAGCCCGATCCAGACTCAAACCAAACAGATTTGATCCAGTCCAAGAAATTAGTTCAGGCCCAGATCCAACACGCCTGAGAAGACCTAAACATGCTGCTAGGGTTTCCATCAGCTTCTCCAACCGCCAACAACTCCCATCCATCCGATCAAAGGAGATCTAAGGGTCAGAAACGATCCAGTAGAAACCCTAGGGTTTCATTACAACCCTAGGGTTATCAACTCCAGCGTCGCCGATGTTCTACAACCGTCCAGCTGCTCCAACCTCTCCAGATCTCTCCCGAAGATTCCATAGGCCACACAAGAGCCGTACAACACATTACCCTAGGGTGAGTAACCCCGATCCTACAAAGAAAAACAACAAAAACGAGAGACCAAGAAACACAACAAGTACCCACATTACAATAAACAAAAAAAGTGAGGAAAAAAGAGAAAGGGGAGACATAGCAAGAGACTAAGAGACACAACGAGCAATAAACAACGAACCACAATAGTAGATAAGTCGAAAGGAATGCTTACCATCATCCGAGGAGCTTCAACGTCATCGGGAAGTCTAAAAGCTGAAGTATTAACGTAGATCTACTAATTTTGGTAGGGATCTAGGTAAAAAAAAAGACCGGATTTTTGTTTAGACTATTTGGGCTTCGATTTGGTGTGTTTTGATATTTTTCGGCCACCGTGGGTGGTGGCCGGCGGTGGCGGACTGTGGTGGTGAACGACTGCCGGTCGGTGATCGGTCTTTCTTTGATAGAGGGTTTTTAGAGAGAGGGGAGAGAGAAAAAGTTCTCTCTTTCTTTAGAGAGAGAGGAAAAGAGAGAAATGAGAGAGATGATCCTTAAAGAACCGATTTTGGGCTATATAAACCTTTCCCGAACAACATCGTCTTGGGGGAGGGATTGTCTACGTAATTTGACAACGGGTAAATTACACGCGTGGTCATTCCAATTTTGTAACCCGTCTATTTTAATCACCGAAATAAGGTTTTGCATATTTTAATTTGGTTTTCGTATTATATATATTTATATTTTAGTCCCTATTATATTTATATATATTTAGGTTAAATTATATGTTTAGTCCTTAAATATTTAGAAGTTATATTTTTATTATATATTAGTAATTTATGGTAAATTACATAATTAATACTTTATTTCAGTAATATTTTGAATTATAATAGTTAATATTGTTATTTTATGTATTAATCATTAATTATAATTATTATATGGTTAATTACTATTGATATTTTTACTATTAGGATTATTATCATATATAATTTATTAAATTAAAATTTGATATGATTTTAATATTAAATATTATAATAGGATTAATAATATTTATATTAAATATTTAGTATTTATCTATCTTAAGTTATTTGTAAATTTAAATTTAAAGAACAAATTTATAATTTATTGCAAAGACATTAATTAATAAATACCGGTACCAATTTTGGGCGTTATGGGGGTACTAATCATTCCCCATACGTAACCGACTCTCGAACTCATTTTTCTGGTAAGCAGACCTGAGTTGTATTATTTTAATATTATTCTTAGGAATTTTATTAGAATAATATGACATTTTGGTAACCAATCTCACCAAATTAAAAGATTGGTGGCGACTCTACAACTTGGTATTTCATCTGATTCAAGGAGGATAAACACTTACTTTTTTCGAGACTAGTTACACTCTTTGAGGTGTACTATTTGCACTCTCCCTCGCTGGGCAGAGAAACGTCTCGATAGCTTGGCGACTCCGCTGGGGACTTAAAAAAAGAGTTCAACCACCAATTTATTAATTATTTGTCAGTGCAATAAATTATAAATTTGTTTTAAATTTAGTTTTTTTCTTCATAATTATTCTACTAACTTTTTGTTTTTAAGTGTATACAGATTTAATTTTGGGTCATTAGAATAGAATAATAGGTTGTATGTATTACTTTATTTCTTTTTATTCTTTTCCTCACCCACTGTGCACTGTATTCATGACATGAGCTAAATCCTTGCTCTTATCCTATTTAGCTCGAATGAGAAACTGCTCCCTCGTGTGGTTTTCACATCCGTAGGGGATAGGGGACCATTCTTTGAATTCACACCTTATGTTCCTCATGTGGTTTTTACATCCGATGGAGATAAGGAAGTGTGTTCCTTTGAATTGAACTTGATCCGAAAGTCTGTAATAGACCAAGATTGAGGGCTTGGCAGTCCAAGGGGACACCAATAAAGGACAATTCGTTGACCCTGTTACCCTAGAGCCAAAACCCAACATATAGTAAAACTTAGAACTTAAGTCTAGGTGGAGCTTAACCCGAATAAGTTTTGTAAGGTTAATACACAAGGGAAAGCATGTTGAATCTTTTATTTTATTTAAATATTATTTTATTTTCTAAATAAATGCATGTGAACTAGAAATCATGTGGTTAGGTTTATTTTTCTAAACAAAGCATGGAACTAGAAAACATGAGGTTAGGATATTTTTTAATTGGTTTCATGTACTTTTGTCTATTCTGAAGGCATATATTAATTTTTCTATTTGCATTAGCATATGACATACTCAAGAGTGTGGATTCAAGAGTGATTATCAGAATCAAAGGTTTTCATCATGGACAAAGGATTTCATGATTAAGTAAACCGTGAAGCAGCCAAAGAAGGATATCTTGAGGAAGCTTTTAAAATAATGGAGGGGTATGCACATAAAAATCTTGGTAGATTGGTACCAAAAGCATTTTATGGTAAAAACATCAATAGAAGCAGTCATAAAGAAGAGAATTTTTATAAAGTTCAAGTCTGTTTTTGGAAAGATGAAAACAAGAAATTGAGCACAGAGGTCGAAGCCATGCCTAATGATTTTTGAAAAGTCAGTCAAACCTTCAAAGATGTTGGACTTGAAAATACTCCAAAAGAATGGATGATAAGAATCATTAAACTAAAAAGTAATGCTGATCACTGGAAAAAGATATATGAGGATCAAACAAAGAAATTTTCCTATAACTTTCAAATTGCTAAAGAAATATACAATGTAGCCATCACCAATTTGGAAAAATGTCAAACTGAAAACCAGATATTAAATAAGGATATAACCAACATGGAAACTTCATATCTGATCCATCAATATGAGATTGATGCTGAATTAAAAACTATTAGAGCCAAGAATCACACATTGATGAAGGTGATAGATGATTATGAAAAGCTAGCACAAGAACTTCTTGAACATAAAGGTTCTCTGATGAAGGAAAATGAGCAATATTGTCTACGACTTCAGGAAATGACAAGTAAGATTCAAGAGAAAGATTCTGACCTAAAGAAAGCTGCTGCCCAAGCAAGTAAGGTAGCCCACAAGCTGGTAAACTTAGTTGGTTTTACAAGGGAGCTGAAGCAGAATGACGATTTGATCCTATAACATAAATGGAAATTAACTTGGCTTTTTAAGGAAATAGAGAAATTAAGAGGGAAAGTTATCCCTTATATGTAATGATCTTTTGATGTACTAAAAAACCTATTTTTGTGTTCAATGAAAGCTGTTTTAATATAATCACTCTTGAATTACACCCTTTCATACATGCATTCACATTCACATTCATTCATGTTCTACATAGCATGATAACATGTGTCAATCATAAAAGCATGGGAGTAATTAGTAAAGGATTTTGGAATCATGAATTCTGAAAGTACATTCAAGAATTGAGGCATAATATTGAAAGCAATGAATGGAATATTAGCTTGAATTGGAAAGATTGAAAGAATTCAAGAATAACTTGTAGAAATCCAATGAGAAATGCTTAAAGAAACAAGAATGTTCCAAGCTGAGTCCAAGAAACAGGTGTCCAAGATGAAGAGTATGCTGGTTACTCTACTATATGGGGATAAGATGTTAGAAGACCCTATTGAGCGTGAAAAGATGAAAGCCTTGGGAAAAGTTTGGATTCTAATGATGCAATGTCTGCCATGATGACAAATGACCAAGAACCTGTTATGGAACTTAAAAATCCAATTCAACTTCATGAATCGGGAAATATGACAGAGGATATAGAAATCGGTTCGAATAAGAGAAACATGGAACAAGTCCCATTGAATAAGGCTAAAAAAGGCAAGAAGGAAAAGAGGGTGACATATCTCATTCCAATTCCAATTTCATATTCAGAGTTGTTACCCTTTCTTTTTGAAAATGGTTTTGTAACGCCCATTCCTCATAATACTTATTTACATCCAAATTGGAAAAATGTCAAGAATCCATACAATTACCACTCTGTAGATTTTGGTCATTCTACAGAAAACTGCATAATTCTGAAATTAAAAGTCCAATACCTTATGACAGAAAGGTTGCTCTGTTTCGAAAATGGGAAACCTAAGCTCCTCAGAAATTTAAAGCTGGAGAAATCTTCAAGGCATCATGTGGGTCAATAATTAAACATTCAAACCAAACATTTTGATTACCAGTCGCTAGGTCTTCAGGAAAGCAATAGTAAAGAGACAATGATATCAAGCGAATTTATACCTTGTTTTCCTTCGGTCTCATGCAGCAAGTTGTATTCTGAATTACACAAAGCCCAACTTATTGCTCCATGTCTGGCTAAACCTTTGGTACCTCCTTACCCAAGGTGGTATAATAAAAAAGTTTTTTGTGAGTATCATGCTGGAATCCGAGAACACTCCATCGAAAATTGTGGCAACTTCAAAAGACAAGTTCAAGATCTTCTAACTCATGGAGTTATAGAAGTAGATGCCAATAGTCAATCCATTTTGATCAAACATCTGGGAGTCAACCCCCATAATGAAGTTGATAGTGTCAAAATAAATGCAGGACAAGGCAAAGCCAAGGAAGATGAAGTATGTATGACCGATTTAACTATCAATACTTCTCTGATAAGAAAGGAAAAAGAAAAATGAAAGGTAATTCGAGATTGGCCCACAAGTTTAAGAAGGAATGAGGCTGATATAACCATGGAGACACTTATATCAGATTTTCTAAAATCAAAAAAAACAATGGGCAATTTAAAGAGTATAGTGAATACCACTCCAATCACAGTCGTAAGGAGCATCCAAAACTAGGATACAACTATCATCACCAAAGAGATTGGTTTTAAAATTCAAACTGATCCCAACTGTCAGTCAGGAAAGATAATGATAGGATTTGGCAAAGAAATAGCTCAGGAGAAAGCAGAAATTTGTATATCTAAAAGTTCATCCAAAGAAGAAACCCAAGAAATGATCGAGAAATGGGGGGAAATATGGACAAAGATTCTGATCTGGCTATACACCCAACAACTAAGGAATAATGAGACAGTGGAAGTTGTTACTACCACTATTGTACCTTTCATTTTGTAGCATCTTGTTTGAACATGTTTTTGTTCCTTTCTCCGTCTTTTGTAATAAAAATGTGTTGTTTTTAAGGTTATGAGCATTGAATCAATCTTGCAATCTTGCAGTTCTTTGAATATCAAATGAGTTAAAAACTCTTTACAATTAGAGTTATACATCTTTGAAAAAAGTATCAAGATTGAACACTAGTAAAAAAAAGGGACCCTGACCTTACCTCAGATGAAATATACCCAAATAATACCCTTTTACAAATATGAGAGAGCCTTTTCCAATGCAAGGAATTAGACAAAAGGCTTGATATTTACATATAAAAGTGTACAATGTGTGGCATCTTTGTGTGACATTGCAAAGCTGACTAGATTACTTTTCTATTGATGATATTCAACGATGAAACTTTGACAAATCTAGTCTAAAGTCAATTGTTGGTGAATTAAAATTTAGTGATGAAATTTTCTGATTTCCACCAAACACATAGACTATAATAACAAATTAAAGAATCCCACTTATGATATTATATAAAAGCTCTGAACATCATACAAAGAGTTCCCTGGTTGAGAAATTTAGGTGGAAGCTACAAGAAATGATGAATGTGTTGTCAAATATTTTACGAACCAATGATTATGGTGCTGAATCAATATTACTATCATGTGGTTGACATAAGATAAAGTTTTTCCTCAATTCCAAGGTTAGAAATGAGAAATGATGAAGATTTCTTTCCACGAAAGCGTGTTAGAATTTTAACAACAAGAAACTAGTGGAGCCAACTAAGATTGAACGATATATTATGATTTGAATAGTTTTGTTCGAGATTTGATTAGATGTTGAGACATGAAAGGAATTAATATAAATCCTTCTTGTAATGTGTTTCAAGAGTCAAGTCAAAACAAACGTGGCTGATATCTTGATTAAATCTCTACTGAGTTTGGCATATTTATATCTACATTTTGTAAAGATGATAGATTCTCTTTTCAAAGACAAAAGCTTTATTGGTTTTCTATATAAGTTCAGATAAAGACAACTGGTGTTATCAAGAACAAAGTGGGGCAACAAGGTCATAATTCCAAATATGGCAAGAGTTCCATAAATAATGCAGTTCTTCTTAAGATAAAAGAAGACACAAAGATACAAGTTAACCAGATGGTTATTCAGAAATGCAAAGGAATGATCGAGTGGAAAAAGATCAAATTTTGGGGTCAAATGATTGAATCAATTCATGTATCCATAAAAACATTATTTGCATAAAGATCATGCATTTCATTGATACATTTGATTGCATTTGCAAAAATACATTTTTCAAAAAAAGATACATGAACAAAATACCTTATGAGTATAAGGTAGAATCCAAATCACAAATACAGGAGTCATGTTTGGAGAGGCAAACATCTGAAGAATAGATGAGTGCAATCCACATAGGAAACATTAATTTTGGGGCATGCCCAACCAACAAGTTGTTTCGAAAAATGAGAAAGCGATTTTCAACGTTTCTCATTCAATCTTTTCCAAAAATGAAATTTTTGAAAAGTAAGAAGTTTCTTACCCAGTAAATTATTTCCCACAAATTTGTAAAGCCTCCGGGTCATTTGTAAAACCTTCGGGTAATTTGTAAAACCTTCGAGTCATTTGTAAAACCTTCGGATAATTTGTAAAACCTTCAGGGCATTTGTAAATCCTTTGGGTCATTTGTCAGTCTTTCGAGCAAGATGATGAGTCCTTAGGGACATTTGTAAGCTCTCTATGGAAGAGTAGTCGAATCAAATCAATTTCGAATATGATCTTCACGGAAGAGTATTAAAATTAGATTCATATCAAGTCATCTTCAGCCTTCACGGAAGAGTAGTAAAGTAGAAAGAAGCAGAAGCAAGATCAAAATTCGCTTTCCACGAAAGAATAGTGGAACAAATTTTTCAGAAAAGTATAAAACCTTCACGGAAGAGTAGTGAAGCAATCCAATTTTGAGTCTGATCTTCACGGAAGAGTAGTGAAACAGATTCTGTTCAAGTCATGCAAATTCAGCCTTCACAGAAGAGTAGTGAAGCAAGTTATTTGTGAGTCATCTTCATCCTTCAAAAAAAGTAGTGAAGCAAGAACGAGATCAAAGTTCGATTTCCATGAAAGAATAGTGGAATGAATTTCTCAACCAAGCATGCTCGACGAAAACTTCTTGTCTTTTTATCTTTGCTTTATTCTTGTTAACACAAAAATAAGTAAAGAGGGGCAGCTATCGACAGTAGTTTTCCTCCGAGTAACATTAATATTACAAGTGATGAGGACCGGTTACAAAGCAAGGCTCACAGGCCCAAGTTACAAGTTTAATTATAGACCGGTTATAATCAAACCCGAGCCCAATCTAGACTCAAACCCAACAAATTTGATCCAGACCCATCAATCAGTTCAGGCCTAGATCCAGCACACCCGAGAAGACCCAAACATGCTGCTAGAGTTTTCATCAGCTTCTCCAGCTGCTACCAACTCCCACTCATCCGATCAAAGGAGATCCAAGGGTCAAAAATGATCCAGCAGAAACCCTAGGGTTTTATTACAACCTTAGGGTTATCAACTCCAGCGTCGTCGATGATCTATAACCATCCAGCTGCTCTAACCACTCACTGCCACTATATCACTGCCTATCCATATCTCTCCTGAAGATTTCAAAGGCCACACAAGAGCCGCACAACACATCACCCTAGGGTGAGTCACCACTGTAGGTCTGGTGACTCACCCGTAGAGATAATCATTTTGGTCGATTTCTAGGGGCTATATAAACCCCGATCCTACAAAGAAAAAAAACAACAACGAGAGACCAAGAAACACATCAAGTACCCACATTACAAGAAACAACAAAAGCGAGGAAAGAAGAAAAAGGGGAGACACATCGAGAGGCTAAGAGACACAACAAGCAATAAACAATGAACCACAACAGTAGATAAGTCAAAAAGAACGCTTACCATCATCCGAGGAGCTTCAACGTCATCGAGAAGTCTAAAAGCTGAAGGTATTAATGTAGATCTACTAATTTTGGTAAGGATCTAGGCAAAAAGGAGACCGAATTTGTGTTTAGACTATCTTGGGCTTCGATTTGGTGTGTTTTGGTATTTTTCGGCCACTGTGGGTGGTGGCCGGCGGTGGCGGACTATGGTGCCGAATGACTGTCGGTCACTGATGGAGGGTTTTAGAGAGAGGGCAGAGAGAAAGAGTTATTTCTTTCTTTAAAGAGAGAGAGGAAAAGAGAGAAATGAGATAGATGGTCCTTAAAAGACCAGTTTTGGGCTATATAAACCTTTCCCAAACGACGTCGTCTTGGGAGAGAGACTGTCTGCGTAATTTAACAATAGGTAAATTACACACGTGGTCCTTCCAATATTGTAACCCGTCCATTTTAGTCACTGAAATCAGGTTTTGCACATTTTAATTTGGTTTTCGTATTATATATATTTATATTTTAGTCACTATTATATTTATATATATTTAGGTTGAATTACATGTTTAGTCCTTAAATATTTAGAAGTTTATATTTTGATTATGTATTAGTAATTTAGGGTAAATTACATAATTAGTACATTATTTCAGTACTATTTCAAATTATAATAGTTAATATTGTTATTTTATGTATTAATCATTAATTATAATTATTATATGGTTAATTACTATTGATATTTTTACTATTAGGATTATTATCATACATAATTTATTAAATTAATTTGATATGGTTTTAATATTAAATATTATAATAGGATTAATAATATTTATATTAAATATTTAGTATTTATCTATCTTAAGTTATTTGTAAATTTAAATTTAAAGAACAAATTTATAATTTATTGCAAATACATTAATTAATAAATACCGGTACCAATTTTGGGCTTTATGGGGGTGCTAATCCTTCCCCATACATAATCGACTCCCGAACTCATTTTTATGGTAAGCAGACCCGAGTTGTATTATTTTAATATTATTCTTAGGAATTTTATTAGAATAATATGACATTTTGGTGACCAATCTCACCAAATTAAAAGATTGGTGGCGACTCTACAACTCAGTGTTTCATCTGATTCAAGGAGGATAAACACTTACTTTTTTCGAGACTAGTTACACTCTTTGAGGTGTACTATTTGCACTCTCCGTCGCTGGGCAGAGAAACGTCTCGATAAAATGATAACGTAAGTGACCAAAATTTAATAAAACGATAACGTAAGTGACCAAAACTTTTGTTTTTTTGAATTCGATGAGCAGAAGTGTACAAATATGAAAGGAAAATAATCAAAACTTAATCAATGTATTATCTATGTGAAAATGATGTAATTTTAATTTTATATATTTATCATGATACATCAACAAACCATTAAAGGTTTAACGTTCATTAACTTTCAGTGATCATGTCTTAATAAAACGAAACGAAAGTGGCCAAATATTATATTTTTTTAATTTAGTGAGGAAAACTTTATAGAACTCAAACAAAAGGGACCACTTCTGTAATTTACCCTAAAATATAAGCAGGGACACACTTGATTCCGTCTCAGCTACCGGTTCAATCGAGTTAGAACGACAATATATGTCCGAGTCATAAATAACTCGTCAAACCAATAATCGGTTGAAAAACAAACTCATAACGGAAACCCAAGTTATCGTGGAAAAAACACTAATTAATTAAAATTTAAAACACGCCACTATCTCGTGTAATTTATTTTAGAAAAAAAAACATTTATTTATAGTTTCGCATATATTAGTTTTATTTTTAGTTTGATTTTCGTGGTTTCCATCTCTCCATTAGCTGCACGTTTCTCTTCTCTGCATCTTCTTCTCGATCTCTCCCTCCTTTCCAGCAAGTCGCGCCGTTTTCTCCCAGATTAATACCATTTTTTCCATTTTATTGTTTTTCCTGTTTTTCTTCAGGCTGAACTCTGTGTCGTGAAGTCGTGACGTTTTTTTTAAATTTTTTTCTGTGTTTTTATCATTACATAATATAGATTGAATTTTGTAAATTGAGTGAGTTCTTTTGTTTTATTCTTCTTTTTCGTTGTTCTTCGGTGATCTGTATCTTGAATGAATCCGAGCTTTGAGGCTCGGGGAACTCGGAATCCGAAAAAGCTAATGGCAGCCGAGAATCGCAGTCATGGTGGAATCAATCCGAATCCTTGTTATTTGCTGAAATTTAGACTTTACGAGACTCGCTCGGTATATTTTCTTTCTCTCCCGCTCGTATATGTATTCGTTTTGTTTCATGTTTTCATAAGCTTGTGTATACGGCAGTTGGACTTCGTTTAAGCTTTTTGACTTTAACACGCTAATGCTCTTCTGATCTTTTTGGCTTTTTTTGGTTTCCTCCGGCTGTTTAATCTTTTTGGCGATTTACTAACCAATTCTTTATATATACATGTATATAATTTGAGTATTTATGAAATTATGGTGATTTTTAGATTTAGCTGATAGCTGCTCTGTAATTTCCTAAATCTTGATATACTTATCTCTGATATCGTATTTGTGTGTGTTGACTTGGATTTTTTAGCTTATGTAATTCTCAATAGGAAGTCTGATTATGCAGTTTAATTTCCATCGTCAATTTATTTTTGCTTGTTATTATAAGCAGTGGTTCAGTTATTTAAATATTCGAAGTTTTATACATCTACAATACAATATTCGAACATTCTAGTTTTCTAAATTCAGCTTAGCAGGGTAAAGTCTTCATGTAATAATATTAATACGTTTGTAGTTCTCTGTATATTCTTGTTTGGATTTTCTTTTGTGTACAATTCTCTTTAGCTGCAATGATCTCCTATGAAGTGTTAGAGTCTTCTTTTATCTCATAATGCTATTCATTGCTCTTGAGGTCATGGTAAGTGATTGTTAGTAAGCTTGGGAGCTACACAAACCTTCCTTGTTCGGTATTCAAATAGTCACTTTGCTCAATGCAAGTTCTACATCTATAAAAATATTTTTTTCTGTTTTTCTCTGTGGTTCTGATAAAATATTGTTGCTCCTTTTGTTTTATTCTTTCCCAAATTTTTTTGCATTATAATTACGCCACTTCCATCTCCATTACACAATATTAATGCAACATTTGTATATTCCTTGTGTGACAGAATTTATATATGATTGGAAGAGACAAGAACGGAACCATTTGGAGGGTATTAAAGGTTGATCGATTAGAGCCTTCTGAACTTAATATTATTGAAGACCCCACTACATATTCAGAAATTGAATGTTCTGATCTGTTAAGACGGATACATGACGGAAACAGGTCCACAGGTGGACTTAAATTTGTTACAGCTTGCTATGGAATTATTGGTATGTAATATTATTACTCAGTCACTCAGATTCTCCACCCTTCCACTGTCATCCATTTTAGCATTATCTAATGAATCTCTCTCATTAATTTAGGGTTTGTGAAATTTTTGGGACCTTATTACATGTTGCTGATCACGAAAAGAAGGAAGATTGGTGCAATTTGTGGCCATAATATATATTCCATTACCAAGAGCGAGATGATAACAATTCCCAGTTCTTCTGTCCAGTCAAATATGGCTTATTCTAAGAATGAAAAAAGGTCTTTTGTCAATTCTACTTGTAAATGTAATCTATCCTTGGTATTTATACGAAAACATATGAAATTAACACTTACAGTATTCATTGTCCACTTGTATTTAAATAGAATTGTGTCGAGTTGTGGTTGTTTTATCTTCTTCCCAATTAATTATGTTCTTTGGGACAATAGTTTGAGTTCTGGAGTTCTGGAGTTCTTTTTTTAAAGTAGAAGAGTAGTTCCATGGTCTGGAGGTAATTTCTGTACTGCTTTTGTTGTACTTCATGTTATATCATTGATGTTGGCTGATGCGGTTGGAATTAACCACTTTCTTGATTAAATATATCCCCCCCCTTTATATCCCGTTGAGCCAATAAAGTCAGCTTTGACCAGTTTATCGTAGCATCTTCTTTTAGTACTATTTGTGGAGGCTACTGCCAGTTCATTTCTTGCATATGTACAGGGGTTAACATCTTGCTGTGTGATGTTAATATTACGTGTTGAATGAGAGAAGGTATCATCAGGGTTTCTGGGGGGAGATTACTATCTTTCTCTTTAGTTTCCTGGTTATAACTTATATTTCAGTCTTTTTATTGTTTTCAGTTCATCTAGTAACTAACATTTATTAACGTGGAAATCCTTTCCTTCTTCTTTGTCCTTGTTGAAATAGATACAAGAAGCTCCTGTGCACAGTGGATCTTAGAAAGGACTTCTTTTTCAGCTACTCATACAATGTAATGCATAGCCTCCAAAGAAATTTATGTAAGAATGAGACAGGATTAGTACATTATGAAACAACGTTTGTCTGGAATGAGTTCTTAACTCGAGGAATCCGGAATAATCTCAAGAATACTCTGTGGACTGTCGCACTGGTATATGGCTTTTTCAAGCAGGTATGATACACTCTTTCATATTCATTGATTTTGCATGGTAGGTGAATATGGAAGGATCTGCAAGAAGATTGTTAAGTTGTAGTTAATTTTATTTTCATTCAGTTTCTGTATTTGGTTCATGCTAAGAACTTGTTCCTTAAAGGAATTTAGATTTATGATCGTCAATATTAGGATGCCTGTCAGATTTGTAATTTCTTCAATTCTATTTTATTTAAAGGAACTATTTTGTCGATAGTCTTTAGAATTATGCAAAACTAACCCCTTTACAAAGCTGTAGTTGAAATGTTAAAATGAAGTAACTAAAGCTGTTAAATAATGAAGGTTCATACTTTCATCTTATGCTGAACATATTTGCAAATATTGATGTTTCCTTTTGAGGCATGGCTGTAAAATTTTGATTTGACATTTGAATTTCTCACTGTGCTATCCAGGTCAAACTATCTGTCTCTGGCAGGGACATCAAGTTAATGCTCATTGCAAGGCGTTCTCGACATTATGCTGGAACAAGGTTTAGATGCTTTACAAGCTATTGATCGAAATGTCTGCCGCATTAATTAGAACCTCCCTTTACCATTTATTTTGGTTCACAATTTATTAGGAAATTAGCTATTGATAGGCAAACTTTTCTTTCACCAACTTTTGTTGCCGATCTTCATTCAGACATGACTCACTTTCTTATTTCTGCTCTATTGCATAGATATCTAAAACGTGGCGTGAATGAGAAAGGTAGAGTAGCAAATGATGTCGAGACGGAACAAATTGTGTTTGAAGATGTTCCTGAAGGATGCCCCACACAAATAAGTTCTATTGTCCAGAATAGAGGCTCTATCCCCCTTTTCTGGTCCCAGGAAACTTCACGCTTGAATTTGAAACCTGACATTATATGTATGTATTCTTTCTTAATAACAAAATGAGAGCCATAAATCTGTGCTTTTACTTGGTAATTACAGTATATTTTCTTAATTTCACCTCTTGTTTCCAGTATCAAAAAAGGATCCAAATTATGAGGCCACAAAACTACATTTTGAAAATCTTGCAAGGAGATATGGAAATCCAATAATCATATTGAATTTGATAAAGGTAGGCCATGGCTGACAGTCAGTTTCCATAATCTTTGTGATTTCTTCCATCTTCGATGTTTCCTGATTTTTTTCTGCTTTCTATTCTGGTGATTAACAGAGATCTGAGAAGAAACCTCGGGAAGCTATTCTTCGTACGGAGTTTGCAAAGTCCATCAGATTTCTCAATAAAATTTTATCCAAGGAGAAGCGTTTACGGTTTCTTCACTGGGACCTAAATAGACACTCCAGAAAGTACTTATTCATCCCTACTTGACTTGATAGCGTAAATTTCTTACTGATCTTTTAAAAGATGGTTAATTGAATAGAGCTTTTCATCTTTTTGCAGATCTACAAATGTGTTGGAACTTCTAGGCAAAGTGGCTGATTATGCATTAAACTTAACAGGCATCTTTTACTGTCAAGTAACACCAAATCGCATACCTGAGGGGTTGTTGAATTTATCATACTTGGTGTAAGTATTATATATGATTTGATCATATTTTTTATGATGCTGGGTTGTTTGTCTTTGTTAATAAGTCCAGTCTATTGTTCAAATGTAAACATGTAAAATTCCTAATCTCTTTTGCTAATTGCCACTAGCTATTTGATCAAAGAATATATGTTTGCACTGCCCTGTCATGAATTATCTCAATTATTGCCGGAATGAATCATTTTGCTTATGATTCTTATAGTGCTATCTGTTCTCTATTGCATTTGCTTTTTCCTTGAAAATAGAACCATTTTTTGTTTTTGTTTTGCTAATGCTTTTTCTAGTCATTCGCGTTTAATTATGTATACTACTTTGGTTTCAATTGTTTTTCAGGCAAAATGATGAGCACCTTGTTCAGATCCATTCCGACAAAAGTGATGATAAACAGAATTCCATTGAAAATGTAAAGCGCCTCATGTTCCAGAATGGAGTACTTAGAACCAACTGCATCGACTGCCTAGATCGCACTAATGTTGCGCAATATTCTTATGGTTTAATGGCTCTTGGACGCCAGCTCCATGCTATGGGGTTCACAGAATCCCAAATTATTGATCAAAATAGTGCTTTGGCGGAGGATTTAATGGTAGTTTATGAAAAAATGGGTGACACACTTGCTCTACAATATGGTGGCTCTGCAGCACACAACAAGGTAATCCTTCTGGGAGATTTAGGGAGTTTTTGTAATCATCCCCAAAGAAATTGATGAATAAATAAATAAAAAACTTTTATCAAATTTAATAAATGCTCTATCCATGGCCCTCAACTTATTTTTAGGTTCTTTAGATGGCATATTAAACCCTGAAACCTTGTGGTAGTAACATGGGGTGGCTTTCAGTGAAACCTGTATTATGCTCCGGGTACATTTCATTAATCTGCATTGGTCATGTCAAACAGATATTTTGCCAAAGGAGAGGTCAATGGCCAGCAGCAACTCAGTCGCAGGAGTTCTTTAGATCTTTGCAACGTTATTATAGCAATGCATACATGGATGCAGAAAAGCAAAGTGCCATTAATTTGTAAGTTTAAAACAAGTTACGATAGATTTACAAGAGGATGGTGGTGGATAATAACACTAGTAGATTTTGGCATCATCCTATGCAGGTTCTTGGGTCATTTTCAGCCGCAACAAAGTAAACCAGCACTCTGGGAGTTGGATTCAGACCAACATAGCGTTGGAAGTCGTGGTTCTAATCTTCTTAATGCAGATGCTAGGTATATCGAGAGTCCAAATTCGCTAATAGATTTTATACCAATTTCTAGTTCCAATGATAGTTTTTGAGACTACATGTTACCAAATAATTCTGTTTCTAGATATAATATGCAGGTGTCGAGCAATATTTTTTCCTATGTTAAAATGGTAAATCTAACCTTTCTTGTAATAAACCACTGATGAGGTCCCTTCCTAATATCTACAGGACATCTTTTAAAAGATCTCTGTCTGATGGCAACATCCTTTGTCCCATGGGTGCATCAACTGTCAAACATCATCAGCCTCTGTCTGAAAATAGAGGCAAAGCTACCCATGATCTTTCGGAATCCACTCGAGAGATGCCAACTCGTGACCTTACTTGTTCCAGGTGTGCATGAACTTCATTCCCAGGATTGTTTCAAATTTCTGTTGTGTGTGTAGTTGTTTTCTTTAGATCTTTATAGCAAATCTTTGTCTCTAATCAACACCGTAAACATTTTATTCTTTGGTTGTAACACATGCCAAATTTGTGAACAAATCACCTCAGATGTTTTAAGTCATCAGATGTCTCGCATACCATTTTTTTTTTGGTTTTCTAGGTTTACAAGATTGTCTTGCAAGCAACTTTTCGGAGAAACGCAGGACCAGGTTCTTCAAAGTAATCGCATATGTTATGAAAGCGTGGATAAATGTAATTGCACCAATTTTGATATGGACTGGCTTTCATCATCGGGAAATTCATTTGATGGTGATGTGTATGGAAGGTAGTTAGATGTCGCCTTCCGTAACCGTACTTCAAATATCTCTCTGAAATCAGTTAATCGTTTTGCCACCACCAATTATTTCTGCTTTTTTTTTGCATTCTTAGCTAACCCATCTTGGCATGTTTCTGCAGGTCTACCACTGGTCTATCCTCTGAAATTACTGAAATTGTTGGTGATGAACTAAGACTTGACACGGCTATATCTCCAAGTGAATCTGGTTCTAACATAAAGGTCAGTACTCTGTTTCTGTTCCCCTTTCGAGCCCACGTCCACCCAGGTTTTATATGCAGAGAATATATTAATGTTAACTAAGCTTAGAGATGCTAATGTTTAAGCTGCTTTATTTGTTTAGGGAGTGGACCAAACTGCATCCGAAGTGACTCGTGGTGGTATCATCGGTGAATATTCTGAGAGCTTCGTAGATTGGGTAACTAATGGAGATTTGCTTCTTCCGATAAACGTCAAGTCGAACTAGTTCGTTATAGATTCGTGATAGAATTCATTTCAACCACAACAAGAAACAAATTGAATCCATCCGAAGGATAGATATCAATTCAAAATAATACAAATAAATCGGCTTAAAGCGTAGAAGGTCTGGCTTCTGCCGAAGGAAAAGCAATTTTTCAGCTCGTGTTATATCCGATGATACGACCTATTTTGCTTTAATAACGCTGAGTTCATCAGGGGTCTCCAGGTTTAGGTGGTGTAAATTGATACCATAGCTAATTCATTTTGGAGCTCCGACTGGCTCAATCTGCAGAAACGCCATAGAGATTTTGAGTTCTAAAGCTTGTAAATATTTCACAAATAGATTTCTGCCGTATGATTGAGAATCCCTTAACATTATTGTTGACCGTATTTCCTCGTGCTTCATTATAATATCTTTTTGGGAAATATATAAACGTGCGTTCACAAATTTATCATTTCATGTTACGGGTCTCTTGTATGGTACATTGTTGTTAGCTTGAATATTGGAATACTATATTTTTGGTTCATTTCAAGTAATGTTAAATTGAAAATTTTGGGCGGAAAATTACTTGGTAAGCCTTTTTTCTTTGAATCAAGGAAGAGAGAGGGACTTCAAAACAACTTCACTATCTATGTGCTTATTCTTTGTTAATATTAATCATATCGGGAATAGTAATTAAATTTACAATTTACGTATATTATATTAACTAATAATAAAATTAAATTAAAAAGATTTAATGACTAAAATTAAAGTATAAAACTCTTCATTAAATGAAATAATTAATAAAATTGATCATAAATTATTTTTATATACTAACAGTTAATTTTTTTCTTCACAAACCAGATCCAGATTTTAAAATTGATATATGTATCCTATTAAGGTTATAAGTTTAGGGTTTAAATATAAAGATTAAGAGTTAAAAATCACATAAATATATCAAACGATATTTTTATCAAATGACATCCAAATAGGTTTTAAAAAAAATTCATTTTTTTTTTTGTTACCTGCTTCTCTTGCTGCAGCAGCGATGAAGTCCGGTGACCTTTGCCATTCCGAAAGACCTAACTGCATCGTGTAACCATGACGAGCAATAGCATCAGCCATGTTATTCGCTTCCCGGGGGATGAGAGTTAATTCGACCTTCCAGTTTTGTTGCATCACATCCCGTATCCTACGAAGAATAGTCGGTTCATTATTTTGATTCGGACCAATAACCAGGCAGATGTCCTTCGCATTATCCATTTCCACTGGAATGTGCCAGTTCCTCCATGCCACATGAAGCCCGTCTAAAAGACCCCAAAGCTTAGAGTGAAGAATCGAGCAATTACCGATATGTCGTTTAAAACCCGCAATCCAATTACCTTCATGAGTTCATGGTCTCGGATGACGCCACCACTAGCAGCACCCAAGGTTTCGAGGATTGACTGCACCATCAGTATTAAGCTTGATCACGCCATGGGGCGGAGGTTTCCAAACTTGCCTCCTTCGTTGCTACCCAGACAGCGGAGTCTGGAACTTTATTCTTGTAGCGACGGAAATAGCCCAGGCCCAAGCAAATAGAGATTGAGTGAAGAAACTCCCTGTTCTTTGGCTCGGCAAAACTTGCATCCAAGTATTCTGAGCATCGGGACAATCCCTGAGAGCCTGAAGGATATTCTCTTCATGAGCACCACATATCGGGCAAGAAGGATCCAAAGATATGCTCTGTCTCGTTCTCCCAACATTACTCGAGAGAAGATTTTTCAAGGTAAGCCAAATGAAGTTCCTGATTCGCTGGGGTCCATCAAAATGCCAAGCCAGGTTCCATACAGTATTCTTCGGGTCCCAGTCATTTCGATGGATAGCCTGATAGGCAGTACTAACAGTGCACAGACCGGCCGGATCCCAGAGCCAGGTCGGATAATCTACATCCGCATCCATTTTAGGAGGGATAGCGGTGATATCACGAATGATAACCTCCACCACAACCGAATTCAGTTTATCCAAATAATGAACTTGAAAGTCATCAATACTTTGATATGCATACATATTTGTAATTAGATCCAAGTTTTAACAAACACGTACTCGACACAAATGTAAATTTCCTATTAATCCTCGAAAATCATGTTTATACTCGTAATGTATTGAATGTACAATGACATTAAAAATTAGAAAAGTTAATGAACATAACATTTCTTGCTTGGAATCCAGCTTTGGACAATACCACTTGATCCGATCATTGTTGATTATTTAGCCATATCAGAGGGTAGTAACACAAGGAGATGCATGGTAGAATTTGTAACTTTCTTTTATCATTGTTGGTATTTAGGTTGGGTGATAATGCAAAACATACAATTTTAACACCTGATAACAAGAAGCCATTAATGCATATACCACAATACAAATTCAAAACTTATGATTCCAACAACAGAATAACAAAAATTTCTAAAGCCATCGATGTCTACAACACTATTGCCAGTACACACAAAGTCCAAAATGGCTCATTTTAAAACAAAACATTTTTGCCAAAATATAAAAACGAATCCCCCTCATTCCCAACCTGTGGGAGCAGGGGCCGTGACATCGACAGGAACATCTGGGATTTGTGCTGGAGCAGCTGCTGCATCCCACCCATCGGCACCAACTGCAACTGCATTTGAAATTTCAAAGTAGATTAAGCAAAGGAAACAATAAGTAAGATGTAAATTAAATAATATAAACAGAGAGAAGATACTACCTTGGTCACCCCAGTTAACAGCAGCAGGGACACCAGAAATAGGTGCCTGAACCATATCAGCAGACCATTGATCGCCTATTTGTGAAGGCCACTGATCAGATGCTAAGGCACCCATTCCATAATCTGCAGCAGGGAGTCCGTAATCAGGGGCCACAACAGCCTTCTCCTCTTCTGGCTCTTTAACTTCCTCAGGCTCCCTGTAGAAGAACAGATCCACCTGCATACAAACCATGCAAAAGAACAAACAAATTACAACACGTTCAAATTGTATAGGAGATATTGTGAAAGTGAAAATACTTTTACCATCACATCCCACTTCTGTCCGGGAGCAATTGTACCACGCATCTGAAGAACCATCCTTGCCAACAGCCAGAAAAGGCAACCGATGCTGTGCTTTCCCTTGTTGTTAGAGGGGATACCAATGTCAACATATCGCATCGGCGAGTCGGTATCACAAAAGGCAATGGTCGGAATGTTTCCGAGAGCTCCTTCCTTGATGGGCTGCAGAGAACACACTCAGTTGTTAACTAATCCAAAACCATTCAATTCACTGTTTATTAGGACACAATAAAACTCCAACTCAATTCGACCATAGCATACAATTTACCTGGTGATCAGTCCTGGGGTCTGTGAGGATAAGAAGACGAGGCTCGCTGAAAGATGTCTGCATCTGGTTAGTGAATGTACCAGGGGTGTGCCTTCCGGCAATTGCATGACAACCAGTGTACTGTGCAAATTTCAGCACAGCTGTCTGACCATAGGGCCTTGCAGATTGGACAATGATGTCCTGAGGGTTCTCAATAGCGACGATTACTCGAGCAGCAAGCTGAAGCTTCTCCCAAGTCTTGCCAAGGTTGATAATGTAAATTCCTATCAAAGACATACAAGATAATTCCATCAATAAAAACAGATATTAATGCACATTTACATGTAAATGACAAGCAAATAGACAAATACTAATACATAATACCATTCTATGACTGTAAATTCAACTGATACATTTGCAAGCAAACATATCAATAACAGCACGTACAAGCTCAAAAAACCCAACATAACTAGAAAAACCCATTTCTGTAGGCAACAAATTGTATAATACACACCAACCAAATCAAAATTTCCATTACCATAAATAATTTCATCTAGTATATATATATATATATATATATATATATATATATATGGCCTATTAAGGTGTTTAACAAACTAATATAAATATAGTAAAAGCAACGC
This sequence comes from Hibiscus syriacus, assembly GCF_006381635.1. Lineage (NCBI taxonomy): Eukaryota > Viridiplantae > Streptophyta > Magnoliopsida > Malvales > Malvaceae > Hibiscus > Hibiscus syriacus. The sequence continues at coordinate 1,130,658 of NW_024062703.1, forward strand.
GTTTAATAGATCTCATGTCTTAAAAAAAAACATATTCTTCGATAATCTAATAAATCAAAGAATCCCAACACTCATACTACTGAAAAACAATCCAAATCTTAATATACAAAATTCATGAAAAGAAACACTGAAAACTTAAGTTTCAGCAGCAGAAACCCAGCATAGAAATGGGTATAGATTTTTTTTTTTAAAAATGAAAAAATGAAAACTTACCGTCATTGCGACGCTTGAAAACGTAACGCTCCATTTGGAAATCACAGTTCTTGGTACCGAGATGTACTTCGGCGGCCAACATCATCTGGATGTCGGCTTCTTTAGGAGAAAGCTGCCTTGCGGATGTCGGGGCTGTCGCCATGTTGTTTTCTCGGATTGCCGGAGAGAAGAATTTGTGAATGGAAAAGGCAGAGGCAGGGGCTAGAGACAGATTAAGCAAATTTTCAGTTCCTTATAAACTAGGGTTGCCAAAGCCCTAGTTAAAGGAAATGATGCTTATGGGCTCTTGTCTTTTTAGTATTTCCTTTAAATTACTAAAGCCCTATATATATATATATATATATATATCAAAACTCTTATCCCTGCAATGTACGAGTTATCAAATTATATTAAATAATTTGTGAATTAATATATATTTTTTAACAACCCGTATTCAGTTATGTAATCGATTAATTCGGAATAATATAGAAGCTTAACATGTGACAATTCTCTAAAACTTAATTGGCTACATTTATAACACTAAGATTAGAGTTAAATTAAACAAGATAAAATATGATTTATTTAAATTTTATTTGGTCAAAGTTTGATAAATACTGGAACTAAATAGATTTGATTCAAAATTTAACAAAATTAAATAAACTACAACTGAGTCAAAAAACTCATGGAAAAAAAATATATTATCTTTTTAGATTTTAAATTAAATTATTAATATAGTAATATTTATTCATTGTTTTTAATGCAATATTCATGTATTTAAGATTCATGTTCGAGTTTAAGCTTCAATTAAGTATAATTTGCTAGTGTTTCGAGTTTAAATTTATTCGAGCTCGAATCAAACTTCAATTTTTAATTTTGACTTCGATTCAAGCTTAAAAAATTAAGCTCGCGAGCTTTTGTATCAAGCCGAACTTCAGTTTTTGATTTCAAATTCGAGACGAAATTGATAGTTTTATACAACTTATCTCTGTTGTCACATTCAATAAAATATAGGGACTAAATCTATTATTAGACCCAAATTCTTGCCCATCATTGATGTTAAACCCTAAACAACTAAACCTATTCATCTCCGTTCTCTTTTCTCTCTTTGATGTCTAATGCAAAAGAAAAAATGTCGAAGTCGAAAACCCCACAAGACGTTGAACTCCTGAAATCCGACATAACATCATTTGCTTCCTCTCTCGGCTTGGCTTCAGATTCTTCTCTCCCTTATTCGGGCTTTAACGATGTCGATTTTCGTAAAGTCGATTCCCTGAAGCCTCCAAAAACACCAACACCAAAAACCAGAGTTCACAACTTGAAAAGAGACCTAACAATACCCAAACTCCCAAAACTGATAAAAACACAAAAAATAAACAAAGAGCAAAGCCCAAGCCTCCAGTTTTGTCCATTGAATACAATAATCAAAGTAATAGGTTTTCTAAAGAGCCTGATAAGTTTAAGAATTTGCCAGCTCTGCCTTTGGTGAAAGTGAGTTCTTTGAGTGTGTGGTACGAGGATGAATCGGAGTTAAAGAAGAAAGTGTTTGGGGATGAGGGAAAAGAGAAATATATGTGGATGTGAGAAACATGGAAGAGTTGAAGAGATTGGTGGAGAAGAAGAGAGAGCTTGGGGAAAAATTGATGTAGCAATATGGGAAAGATTATGAGTTATCCAAAGGGATGTATATGAAGATGGTGTTGGTTAGTCAGAGGTCAGGGACGACTGCTGATAAAGTTTCTGCTTTTTTATTTGTGGTTGTGGATAATCCTGTTGCTAATTTGAAGTCGCTTGATGGGCTTTTGGGTATGGCCCTTTTTTTTTTCTGATGTTAAGTTTCAAGTTTGAGGAGTTGGGAAAGTTTTAACTGTTGAGCTTATCGTTGTAATGCATTTCATTATGATTGCGGCGTGTTTGACCCATTGGTCACTATTGAATTTATGCTTATTTGAAGAACTCTTGGTTGCGTTTGCTTGCAAAACTATTACTGTTAAACTAAATTTTCTAGTGAGTATGTTTTGCTAGATCTATGATTTCATTGAATTTGATTTGTGGCGTGGGTTTAGTTTTACATGTTGAATGTTGTTCATTCAGAAACATTTTCATGAGTTTCTTTTGAGTAATGTACTAATGCCAAAATGTGTTGATCTACACAAATATTATTACATGTGTGTATTTAATTGTCTTTGGATATTACTCCTTTTTGCTGATCTGCAATTGTTCAAATTTACTTCACTGTTACAGGATTAGTAACATCAAAAGTAGGAAATCGATATGCATTTACTGGATTTGAAGCTTTAAAAGAACTTTTTATTTCGAAGTGAGTATTTTCTCTCTTCCCTTCCACTCTTGCATAACTAATCCTCTTTCTTTCTTCTCGAGTTTCTTTTCAATCTCATACTTTCATGTAGTTCACCACGTGCTACATTAAGATATAATAGGGAAGCGGTGGCAGGTTAATGAACGTTGCTCTTGTTGAAGAATCAAACGTAGAAAGCTCTAGACTTGATGAAGAACAAAGGGGGATGACTAGTATAAGGTGACTCCCTTATGAAGGTGAACGGTAAAGATGATGATGGTGATGATGGATTTGTGGAAAATAGATGGATAAGTGTCCTATCGAACCCTCCTAGTCGCAACGAAAAGGCAAACTCGATAACATGGCTCTAATCAACCCTCCTAGTCGCGATGAAAAGGCAAATTGGAGTGTGAAGATTAATCTCCCTCACAAGAACTTGAAAGAACTCCATGAGAAGAAGCTTCGAAGGCACAAGACAATCAACACTTGTAAAAACGAACTCTAGTTGTATTATTAATCAAAGAAATCTGATTTAAAAAGTTGAATGAAGCCTCCTTTATATAGGGGTTGAGTTAAGGTCCTAAATAACTAATGAATAAAATAATAATAAACTAAACATGTCTTAACTCTAATTCCTAATAAAATAATAATAACTAAAAACAATATTTTAACTCAACCTTAATTCCTAATAAAATAATAAATCTAATCTTAAAAGATAATGCATCATCCTATATTAAATTATATTGCAAATAATCAATATAAATATTGAAAATTCGTAATATTTACAAAATCACGTATTAATCTCGTATAGGAATTTATGCATGTGCAGTCTTCACTAAAATGAATATATCTTGATTTCCCGATATTAGATTGATGCAATTCAAGAACCTTAGAAAGATAAGAGACAGACAGTTGTATCTCCAGAAGACATGTTGACCAAATAAGATCAGGATCCCATTCAGAAAGTCCTCGCAAGTTTGCTATTGTTCTAATCTTCTTTTCCAAAGCTTGGACGAGTGGATCATTTGGAAGAGTTATTACTTCTTCCTTTGATGTGAGCCTTGTGATGCATGTATCATCCTTCTTTTCTTCAAAAATATTCGACCTCGAATCTGAAACATTAAAGGGAGCAACATTAGAATAGTTTAATGATTCATTCATATTATGCTTACCGAATAGATATACTTTGAATCTTCGAGACTTTGTTCTTCTAATAGGTTCGAGTAGAAACATTAGTCCAAAGAAACATGTATTATTGACTCTGGTGCATGTATCATTCCCCCACTCATCAAAAAGATACGTCCTCAAATCTAAAAATCCAAGAGAAAGAGAATTAGATGTGTTGAAAGTAAAACTTGTAAAACATTTACCAGGATCAATGTGATGTGTCATTATGCGTGTTAGTCAAGGTTTTTTCTTTGTAGGAACTGATTTCTTATAGTCTTGAAATCCTCTTTTGCATACAAGTCTTATAATCTGATGTTTAGGTTGAAATTCAACATGGCACTGACCACTATTGGCTTTCTGCATGATTGCTTTAGATAATTTCTCCATGGTGTTATTCGTGTTTGGCGAGAATGAGTGTTTAAAAATCATGTTAAAGTAATCTCTTAAGTCTTCTAAGTGTGGTTCATGAATTAAGAATTCTTAGAAGGATATTTCTGGACTGTAGAACCTGTTTAGTTGGCAAGGAAACTCATATACAAGATAAAGCTCATTAAAAGCACTTTTAAAAGTATAGGTAGAAATATCAGAAATATCAGAGTTATTGTGATATACATCTTTGATATGTTCAATTCTTGGAATAGTAGTATGCTTAAGAGTATACCTTCATGGTAGTGCATCGTCTATTATGCTTTGTTTACCTTGGTCTTTGGAGTCTCGTAAATCATGACTCTTCATTGATGTCATAGTGATTAGGGATTTCGAGTGGTAACCCGTCAGGATGGTCACCTAGCACTATTCGACAACTCTTGGCAATGGAAGATGGTGTGGTCCAGTCTCGTGTTGCTTTTACTTTCTCATCATTTACATGGATTCCCTGTACACGAACTATAAAGCATGTGGAGTTGTTCAAGTCATGTTTCGTCATTAATATGGCGTCACGACTAAGGCTTTCTTGGATGTAGCCTTTTTGTAACAAATCTAACTCTTTGGTTTCTTCGAGATTGTATGTTTGACGAGGTATGATGAAACCTTGAATTAGATTGGTTTGGTGTTGTTTTCCTCTTTCTAGTGGTAATCCATTAGGTGGATCACCTAAAACTTCTCGAAAATCCTGTAACAAAGATGAAAACACACTAGGCAAATCCTTGTTAATGTTAGAAATCGAAACAATTGATTCCCTAAAGCGAACAATGATGTAAGGTTGTTTGTAAAGAAGGTTCTCTCTCAATTCTTTTGTGCTCACAAATATATTTTGAGTCACTCTTTTTTTCTCACATTTAGGTTCACTCACCTCCCATGGGTCATTATTCTTTTGGCTTTTGTAATTAGTGACCTCTTTTGCTTTTGCCTCTTTCTTTGCTTTTTCTTTTTTTCCACTTCCTCACAAATTATCATTTGATCTTTAGAGGCTGAAAGTGTGTCATTCTTTGTTGGTCGTTCTTTCTCCTTGTCAAGTTTGTCATCTTTTAGCTTTTTCATAGAAGATGGAGTAGAAGATGAGGAAGGATTTGAAGGATTACCTTGGTAAGTGGATGAAGTACCTTGGTAATGTTCTATGAATCGGGATCTCCTTTGGATTTGTTCTTTGATTGTCATTGCTTTCTTTAGTGTATCTTCAAGGTTTTCGTACCCATATAGATCAAGAAGATCAATGAAGTTTGAGTTTAAGCCGACAAATAATCTTGACACAATGACCTCTTCTTTTTCGATTATGTTAGCCTTATTGAGTAATGACTGCATCTCCTTATAGTAGTCTTCAACTAAACTTCTACCTTGTCGAAGTCGGTGTAGTCGTAGTTTAACTTCTCGTGTATAATGTGTCGGTAGGAATCGCTTTCTCATGGTTTGTTTGAGGCCGGTCCAAGAAGTAATTATTGGAATTTGGAAGTTCTGGATCTTTTTCCTTGTTTGCATCCACCATGTTCGAGCATATCCTTCGAATTGCATGGTGATAAGGGGAACTTGTTTAGCTTGGGGGCAGTCATGGTATGCGAACCTGAGATCAACTTTTCCTTCCCAATCGGTGTACATGTCTGGTTCGTTGTCTCTTTTGAAAGACGAGATCGTGAACTTTGGTTTTGCAAAGAGTTTGGGTGTTTGGAAACGTGGTTGTTCTCACCTGGGTACCAAAAGTTCAACATTGTTTGGTCTTGGATTCTGGTTTGATAGATCCAGTTGTGGTTCTTGTCATTCTCTCACGGTATTGGTAAGTTCATCAAATATTTCAATTTGAGTCATGAGTCGTGCAAGTGCGGCTAAGATAGCCATAAGTGTCTTGTTGTTATTGTCGCCCATCCTGAAATCAAAACACTCGAAAGAAAATTTTAAAGTTCGTACATAACTAATGAATAAAATAATAATAAACTAAACATGTCTTAACTCTAATTCCTAATAAAATAATAATAAACTAAACATGTCTTAACTCTAATTCCTAATAAAATAATAATAACTAAAAATAATATTTTAACCCAACCTTAATTCCTAATAAAATAATAAATCTAATCCTAAAAGATAATGCATCATCCTATATTAAATTATATTACAAATAATCAAATATAAATATTGAAAATTCGTAATATTTATAAAATCACATATTAATCTAGTATAGGAATTTTTGCATGCGATGTCTTCACTAAAATGAATGTATCTTAAGTTTTCGATATCGGATTGATGCGATTCAAGAACCGTTGGAAAGATAAAAGACATGTGGTTGTATCTCCAGAAGACAAGTTGACCAAATAAGATCAGGATCTCATTCAAAAAGTCGTCTCAAATCTGATGTTGTTCTAATCTTCTTTTCCAAAGCTTGGACGAGTGTATCATTTGGAAGAGTTATTACTTCTTCATTTGATGTGAGCCTTGTGATGCATGTATCAAGATAGAGTGAAAGTTATCAGTAAGTATTGGCTAAGGTAAGAGGTTTAAGAGCTTTATGTGCTAAGATGTGCTATAGTTTGTTAATCTCCATCTCTAGTAGTTGTCCTTTATTAGGCGTTCAAGATGATGACATTATAGACATGAATCACCGCTATGCACTTCCAAAAGATATCTAGATTTAGTTGGTTTGTAGATTTTCCAAAATCTAACGTGGGAAGTGTATGTTGACATAGTTTGATGGTTTTTGTCAATTGTTACGCGCTTCGTTTTTTTACAGGTTATTGCCTGATCGAAAGCTGAAAACACTTTTACAACGTCCTGTTAATGATCTTCCAGAGACAAAAGATGGTTTTTCCCTTCTGCTTTTGTGGTATTGGGAAGACTGCTTGAAGCAAAGGTATGTTTAATTTTTTTCCTCTTACAACTTGTGGGAGTTGCGTGACATTCAAAAGCTTCCTAAGTTGGTTGCTTTGTAAAATTTTAATCAGGATGGTCCTTGGAACTAATTTAGGCATGCATGTGGTTTATGATTCCTGTAAGTTGACCCCCTATAATTTGACTGACCATGCAAGCTGTAGTTGATTAAGCTTAATGTTTACATTGTGTGGTTTACCTGTACTTGTTAATAACTGAATATGTAAGGGGGGAAAACTTCCTGCAGTTTCAGTCCAGAGCCATCAAAACTAACACGAACCCAGATGACCCACTCAACTTGTCTTAAGTTGAAAACTGATCTGAACCCAATTTGACCCACAATTGAGAACTTGTACCCTACCTACTGAAATCAAGATGACATGAATCCCAATTAACAAGTCCAATGATTCAAACCATACCATCTTATGTCTAGCTCAAAACCGAACTAATTTCATTTTCAAACTCAACAAATTTTACCAATGGCTGTAACAAACCTGAATAACTCAAGCGTTAAACCTGAAATGATTTGCAAAATTAACCCAAAGGTAAAACAACTTGAGTTCTCTTCAAAATTTTCAGGTATGAACGTTTTATCAATGCAGTCAAGGAGGCATCAAGAGATATGTTACCTGCTCTGAAAGATAAGGCACGAAAGGTTAGTCTTATCTGCTAATCTATGCACTGCTTGTGATCATTCGCAGATCTCACTTTTTCTGGAAGAATGACTAAAAATGTGTCTTCTGTGTAAATTGTGTAATCATCAAAGCTTTTTTTTATTTTTCAGTTTAATGCTTTTGTTGGAATTCCTATTTTACATGGTAACTTAAGCTGACTGGATGCTTCTGAATTTAGTTGAACTGGAAATAGATCATAGATAGAGCATCTTGATATGAATTTTGTAAGGTCATTTTTTTTCAGGGGATGGAATCTCATATTCTAATATGAGTAAATAGGAATGTTTATTCTTCTTGCATTCTTGTTGCCATCAGGTTATATTGCATGCCTTAACTTCTTTATATTTTGCAGACCATGTATATACTGCTACAGAGCAAACCAGAGCATAAGCTGCTATGTTCTCTAGTAAACAAAGTAAGTTGATAATTTTGTCTAGATACTGTAACAACTTTTTAAGCTGTGATAATTTCGTCTAATCATATTCTGGTTATTACAGCTTGGAGATCCTCAAAATAAGGGTGCATTAAATGCTGACTTTTATTTATCAAGCCTTCTAACTGATCACCCTAATATAAAGGTATGACCTCTGGTAGCTTTGTGTTTTCAGTCATTTGTGTTGTATTTAGATGTTGCATTTTGCATACAAAATTATAGGTTCGAGTTTTTCTTTGAAGGGAGAGGTATTTCAAAGCTAGGTAAATTTTTATCTTAAGATCATTGATATTGTGGTATATAAGAGAAATTGTCTTACTGCCTTGCCTCTTGGCTAGAGAAGGTGATATATTATAATCGTAGGGCAGGATCTAAGAGCTTTCTGTTTTGGCAGGCTGTGGTTATTGATGAAGTGGATACTTTCCTTTTCAGGCCTCATTTAGGACTACGTGCCAAGTACCATGTTGTATGTCCATCCAATTCTTGTGCTAATAAGATATTTTAAGTTTTGTATCGTACTATCTTTTCTACCACTGTAGCATGATAATTTCTCACTATAGGATAGCGAATCATGAAAATTTGCTAATTAGTGAATGCGGTTTGCATGTTACTTCAAGTCATCCATTAAGGAAGATAATTTCATCTCTTTTTTAAGTCATAGTTGCTTCTTCAGAAAGCTAAAAAATAAGCAAGTATTTTGTATTTAACAGCTAGTATTGAGCATGTTTCTTACCACAAAAATTTGCTTTGACTTCTATTGCTCACAATTTGTTTGAATTTGCTTCTGATGATTAGAACTTTATATCTGTATAAAATAGTGTAAGAACTGGTCGCATTCTTAAGAATTACGAATCCATTGTCGATATAAGGTCTTATTTTTATGTTTTGTCAGCAACTCTTTTGAACTTCATTGGTCAAAGTTATGATGCAATTCATTCTTTATTGGTTTTAGCATGGAACTTGCTAATAAGCCTTTTGTGATGTACAGGTCAATTTTTTGAGCCAAATTCGTTTGAGTCACAAAGGAGACGGGCCAAGGGTAGCAAAACGTATGATAGAAGTATACTTTGCACTTTTTAAGGTATGTGTGGTTTGTATTTAGTTACAGGATTTTGTTTGTATGGCTGCATCTCCCACGTTTTATTTGATGTAACTAACTACTTGGATGTAGATTTAATATTAATCTCTAGATGCATAGTTGTAAACTTGTAGTATGATTAGTAAGTGTAGACACTCATTTTCGTCCATATTTATTTTATTTTATTTTCTTTTATACACACACTCATTTAGTTACAGGATTTTGTTTGTATGGCTGCATCTCCCACGTCTTATTTGATGTAACTAACTACTTGGATGTAGATTTAATATTAATCTCTAGATGCATAGTTGTAAACCTGTAGTATGATTAGTAAGTGTAGACACTCATTTTCGTCCATATTTATTTTATTTTATTTTCTTTTTATACACACACGTGTATATATATATTATCTAGTTCGCAAAATGGTTTTTGAAAAATACGTATATAATATATGATTTTTAAAAAAACATTTTGAAAATATATATAATATATAGTTTTAAAAAAATACCTTTGAAAACTATATAATATATAGTTTTTAAAACGTTTTTAGAAAACATATATAATATATAGATTTTAAAACCATTTTGAAAACTTATATAATATATAGTTTTAAAATCATTTTGAAATTTATATAATATATAGTTTTAAAAAACATTTTTAAAAACATATAATATAATTTTAAAACGTTTTTGAAAGCTATAACATATAGTTTGAAAACATTTTTAAATTATATAATATATGGTTTTGAAAATATCTTTGAAATATATATTATATAAAGTTTTAAAACATTTTTTCTTTATATATCATATAGTATTTTATTCTATTTTATTTATTATTTGTTTTTGTTTTTATTATTTATTTAATCATTTTTTTCGGTGTTTGTCCAGGTCCAAGAATCCAGTCAGTGCACAGGTCAAACAGTTGGGCCTGAACCAGCCTAATACCCTTAGGGTTTGGGAAACCCTAAGGCAACATGTCTCACAGCACTTCGCCGCATGGGAGAGCAACACGACCAGTTAACAGTCATGCCAAACGGCCAGAAGTGTCCGGCCGAGATCCCCGGGATTGAACCATCCCGGGGTACTTGGCAACAACCCACCACGATCCCGAGATCGTCGAAACCCAAACGGCCAAAACCGAGCTATAAAAGCCTCGGTGAGGCCAACAGTACTGGACTACGAGGAAAATAATACACCGAACATCAACTACACCAAGCAAAAGACCATCATCGACCACAAAAGAGCAACCATCAACAACATCCACAAACCCAACAATAAACCAACATAACCAACGAGTACACCAGACAACAACAAAGAGATATCAACAGTAAACCACACAACACAGCGAAACACAACCGAAGGCCGAAGCCCTACAAAAAAATCAAACCAATAACAGTCGCTCAAGACATAAACCAAAACCAAGCCGAAGCTCGACGGGAAAGAAAAGGTCCCCGTCGAAAAACACGGTAAAGGTTAAACCTTTACTCTTAGATCTACGTCGGCTGTGACGCTTTTAGGGGAATCGGGCCTCGGATCCTTGTTTGGAGTATAGAGAGGAGCACTTGAGAAAAGTTTAGGTATCTCGGCCACCGTCATCGGCGGCCGACATGGTGCCCGGCGCGGCAGAGGAACCACCAGTTGTGACCGGCCATCGAGCTTACTAGAGAGAATTTGAGGTCTCTCATTCTTAGAGAGAGAACGAGAAATGAGAGGGATGAGTGGTTTTTTTTACCTAAAATACCCTATATATAATACGCGTAGAACGACGCCGTTTTGCTCAGGGGCTTTCTGCGCATTTTGCGTGCGGGTAAACTATGTATTCGGTCATTGTAACTTGAAATGTTTAAATTTTAGTCACTGATGTTAGTTTTCATTATTTTAATTTCTAACTTCTAATTTTATGCGTATTTTATTTCAGTCACTAACATAATGCATTTTTTTTTGTAGTTAACATTTTTCATTTATTTAATATTTGTTTTTTTAATTATCTTTCTTCTTTTAATTTTTTTCCTTTTCATTTTATTCTATTTATCATTTCTTTTCCATTTTATTTCTTTTCCTTTATGACTTTGTGATTTTTATTTATTTAATATTATTTTTTCCTCGATTTATATTTATCTATTTTTTTATTTTTCTTTTATTTATTTAATAATTATTTAATATCTTTTGTCTAACATTTTTGATTGTTTTTTAGAAACTCCAGTCAATCAAAGGTAAACAATTTGAATCGAATACTTTAAATTTTAATTTAAATTTTTAACTTTTTCGCAACTAAGGCAACCGACAAATTAATTGATACCGAAAGGGCGATTCAAGGGTGTTAATCCTTCATTGACCGTAACTGACTCTCGAACCCGACACATTTCTAGTACAACACATATAAGGTAAGATGGTGTCCGACCCACCTAAATTCGTTTTAAAGTGGTCGGTGGTGACTCCAACCCAATTCATTTAATCCAAGTCGAAGCCCAATTCTGGGCCCAACCAAAAGAGCGGTTCCGACAGCTTTTTAACTCCGTTGGGGATAAGTAAGTGAGTCAGGCTGAAATTAATTTTCGGTTATCTTTTTATGAGAAAATGGTAAATTTAAATTTAAATTTATTTATTCGATTCCAATTATTTATCTTTGATTATTTTTTCAAATAAATAGTTGTACTGACATTTTTTAATGATTTCAGATTTTTCAAAGTTTTCATCTCTAGCTCTATACCTGAGCTCTGAACCCTGATTTAAGTGGGGGTAAAGCGACGCCTTCGTGTGAATTTATTCACCGTGCGGGCCTAGCAAGTAGCCTTCGAGATTCATATACCTTATGTCTTCGTGTGAATTTATTCACCGTGCAAGCATAAGGGAATGTTTCCTCTCGAGTTTAACTTAGTCCACACAAGCTTGTAATGGGCTTAGGACTAAGGGTCTGGTAAGACCAAGGGGGCACCGGTAAAGAGAACCCGGGTACCATTTTAGAACCTAAACTGGGAGACTAAAGGAATTAGAGCCCACCCCAAAACCTCATTCCAAACCCTAGGCTGCTTTGTTTCATGCTTTATTTTCTGTTCAAAGCATGCGAACTAGACAAATATACGATTAGGATTTGTTTGAAATTAGCATGCGAGATAGAGATCTTGTCCGGGTAGGAATTAAAGCATGTGGGGTAGGATTTTTCATTTTTATTATTTTTATTTACCTCACTAACTATTTTCATTTTTTGTTTTGTTTTCTTTTATTTTCATCATTTGCATCATTTAAAAGAGGCGTTAATCCACCAAAAATGTGTTTGTTACACGCAAAATAATCTGAATTAATGGACAAAGGGGTTGTAATACAAGAGATGAAAATACAGAGGACAGTCTACAATGCGACTATGTGTCACATTCAATCCGGAAGACGTGGTGCTAACAATTGAAGAGTATATCACTCTGCTGCATTATAAAGGACTCAGAATGAACCGGGTCAACATCAAGCACAATGAAAGTCTATATTTGAAGAACTGACTGGTAGAGGTTGCAGGGGCAAGATGAAGGTTATTGATCTTGGGAGTCCCTTCAAAGACGACAATGGCGAAACGACAGCTGAAATTGGAGACTCTGCTGACGAATTCAAAAAAACAGACAAATGAACTTCATACAGTTCCTATCAATTGAGGGCTCCAATGATGTATTCGTTGGGAACATGTTCATCAAAAGATAAATGCCAGAGATGCAGTCATTCAAGACTTCTTGGGCCATTACAAAAAGCAACTTAACATTTGCACAGTTCATCTAGAGAAGCCAGAATGGTTCGACAGGTTTTTTAACCGATGACAGAAGAATGCAGAAGACCAGACAACATATCAGAAGCTCTCAGGATATTTTTGTCTCTTAAAAGATAAAACACTTTTGTCCTCAATAAGGATTATTCAGAATAAGAGGCACATTTGTTTTCAATGCCTCGAACATTTCATGTATCATGTATCATGCATCATGCATTCTTGCATATTTTGCATATTTTTCTTTTTTTTCATTGCATTCACATGAACTAGCAAGAGATTTTCATAATGGAAGGGTACAAACATTGGACATACCTCCACAAGCTTTGGACACGTGTCGTCCTCATTTAAACCGAAGAGAAGATGGAAGCCATAATTACTCAAATCGAAGAGAATATGTTGAAGCTCCAGAGAGAGTAAGAAGAAAAGATAAATCAGAATAGCCAGAGTACCCTAGATGCAATCACGAAAGGCCAAGAGTCTTTGGTCGATCAGATCATTGCCAAGTTAACTGGCCTACGTCAAACAAGTGTTCCTGGGGCAGACTCATCGGAAGGGGTAACCATGCCACCTACCCCACAAGTGGTTGTCTCACCCAGAATCTTACCAGGACTTCAAGATATTTGGGATAGTTACCGCATTTTGAAATCTGATGAAGAGGTCAAAATAATGATGGTAGAAATTACCATTAAACCAAGAGGTAGGAAAAGTGGAAAGCCTCATCTGAAGAAGAAAGAAAGAGAGATCATCAACATTTCAAAATCGTTTGCAGCTGTATCCTCTTCTAGGCAAAGGCCAAGAAGAGAAAAAGAGCATTTCGATCCCATTCCCATGACATACAAGGAACTCTACCAACAACTGTTTAACGCACATGTGGTGTCACCCTATCCCGAGATACCTTTGAAGCCCCTATACCCCAGGTGGTATGAAAAAATACGCACTGTGAATATCATGGCGGTGTTCCGGGGCACGCTATTAAAAATTACATCCCATTTTAGAGGGTTATCCAAAGGATGCACAATAGGGGTTGGATTCATTTTAATAATTCAGAATCACCCCATATTGCACAGAACCCTCTACCTAATCATCAAGAGAATAAAGAAAGTGCAATCACCGATGAAAAGGGTAAAAAGGCCAAAACCAGAGTTTCCGAAGTGAAAACACCTCTTGATTTGGTATGGAGGCAAATGATAAATGCGGGGTTTCTTCCACCACATCCTAGCACATCAGATGCCAAAGGTGGCAGTCATTGCTGTTATCACAATGAAGATGGACATGATGTGCAAGAATGTGTCAAATTTAGAGCCTTGATCCAGCTAATAATGGATAGAAAAGAGCTGGAATTTTATGATGAAAGCAATGACACTCCCAAAGCAGAAAGAGTCATGGCAAATGAGGCATCCTGATGAGGCCTTATTCGATTTTAAGGCGTGTTGTTTGAATTTTTTTTTGAACTTTCTTATGTTTGGAACTTGTTTTTGAACGTTCTTTGGATATTTCAATGAATTTATGCGGAGCATTGAATCAACTTTACAACTTGAAATTATTTGAATATCGACTGAATTAAAAAACTCCGTAAATGATTCAAAATTACAGATCTTTGACAAGTTAACATGATAAAAAACTGAAAAAACAAGGACTTTACCCCGAAAAACTCGAACACCATTTACAAGAACCAACATAACCTTCTCTATTCATAAGGCTTGGCATTTAGATGTGCATATGTACAGACAACATGAGCCATCTTTTGCATATGACGATTATTATACTTTTTTATTTAAGACGTTCAGTGATGATAATAATCTTCACATATGGAATAGTCGAGTAGGCAAATCTAGTTTAGGTCAGTTGCTTGGAAATTGAACTCTATAGATGAGATTCCTTGACTTTCAAAAACACCTACACTATAACAGGTTCTTCTTGACAAACTTAAGAAATTGGATCCGTATACCCAGATTATAATATTATATATATACAATAAAGCTTGAGTTGTCCCTCTAGAGCAATTGGTTAAACGCTCCGGCTTTATGAATAATATTTAGCTAGCCTGATAAAGGTAATTATACTATGCAATAAAGTTTGAGTTGTCCCTCTAAGGCAATTGGTTAAACGCCTCAGCTTTATGGATAAGATTCAGCTAACTTGATAAAGGTGTTTATATATTAAGTTGTCCCTCTAGGGCAATTGGTTAAACACCCCGACTTTACGGATCCAACTAGCCATTTAATGGCAAATTTAAATAAGGAGTTTCAGTAAAATGGACTAAGGGAGTTAAGGAACACCTGTTATAGTCAAATACACACGAGCACTCAGGAATTTCATTTTTAGACCGATATTTTCACACTGCCTTTGTTAGAGGAGCCTAAAATGCTTGAACAAATGGAAGATTTTAGAGAATCGAAATAGAAAGTCTAGCAATTGATAATGCTAGTTGCGTCATTTTGTTCGCATCCAATTAAAATGACGAGCCAAAGAAAAAGCATGTTGCAATAAATGAAAAAAATGACCCTTTTATGGCTGAAACCTTAGGTCAACCTAAAGACAACTCATCCATTCGAACATTTGTCAAAGAACTATAACTCTGAAAGCATTAAAAGAGCTATTGATTCCTTTGATATGCTTTGAACTCATGTTTATAATTTGATTCAATTGCGAGCATGAATTAAGGAGCAATATTTTAACATTTTTTATCCTTTTCCCTCCTAAAACAAGAAAAAGAAGAAAAATATTTTCAAACAGAAGAGTCTCAGATTTGAAATGAGGCCAAAGCTCGAAAAGATAATGGGGCACGATCGATTCCAATGACCAGATTGGCAGACAAAACATGAGACTCCGTCCAAGAGATAACACATAATTCATTCATGTTGCATGCATCTTGGACATACTTAGGTGCATCACATTCATCATTTTAGCATACAAGATTTTTGCAGCTTTTAGAGTCAAGTTTCGACTTCAGGATGAAGGATACTCGATTCGCAAGTACCTTTAAAGAACGATGGTAGTTGCTTAACTCAACAATGGGAAGCTACACCTCAACCGACTTGACATATCTACAGATCTCAGAATCAATTTTAGATAGGTTCGAGAACCAATTCAGATCAAATCCAGTTCAGCTCAACTCAACTCAACAATGAGCAGCATGTTTCCAGTTAATGTCTTCAAGCCAGATTTCAATTCTACAATGGAAGATATCCGGCTGTCAGAATTTATCAGTGGACTTTTCCGTAAAAAGGGAGTCATTCAAAGATCGTCTCATTTGGTTCAGACTCACTCAAAGGAACCACCTGAAGAATCATAATCGGCTTAGACCCGTGAAGGGAAGCCATTTCTTAAAGAAACTATTTGCAGCATAGCTTAAGTCGAGAAGGGCTATCTGCCAAAGACCCTCGAGTTCGATTACACTCAGCTCCTAGGGCACATTATTTACAACATAACTCAAGGCTAGAAGGGTTATCTGTCACCAAAAGACCTTTGAGTTCGACTATGCTCAGCTCCAAGGCATATCATTTGTAGCATAACTTAAGTCGAGAAGGGTTATCTGCCAACCAAAGACCTTCGAGTTCTACTACGTTCAGCTCCAAGGCATATCATTTGCAGCATAGCTTAAGTCGAGAAGGGCTATCTGCCAAAGACCCTCGGGTTTGATTACATTCAGCTTCGAGGGCATATAATTTACAGCATAACTCAAGGCTAGAAGGGTTATCTGTAACCAAGAGACCTTCGAGTTCGACTTCGCTCAGCTTCAAGGCACATCATTTGCAATATAGCTTAAGTCGAGAAGGGTTATCTGCCAAAGACCTTCGAGTTCGACTACGCTCAGCTTCAAGGCATATCATTTGTAGCATAACTTAAGTCGAGAAGGGTTATCTGCCAACCAAAGACCTTCGAGTTCGACTAAGCTCAGCTCTAAGGCACATCATTTGCAGCATAGCTTAAGTCGAGAATGGCTATCTGCCAAAGACCCTCGAATTCGATTACACTCAGCTTCGAGGGCACATCATTTACAGAATAACTCAAGGCTAGAAGGGTTATCTGTCAGCAAAAGACATTCGAGTTTGACTACGCTCAGCTCCAAGGCATATCATTTGCAGTTTAACTTACGATGGAGGGGTTATCTGCCAACCAAAGACCTTTGAGTTCGATTACACTCAGCTCAAAGGCACATCATTTGCAGCATAACTTAAGTTGAGAAGGGCTATCTGCCAAATACCCCCGAGTTCGATTACACTCAGCTCCGAGGGCACATCATTTACAGCATAACTCAAGGCTAGAATGATTATCTATCAACAAAAATCTTTGAGATTGTTTCCCTTGAAACAAATTTTGTCTCTCTTGAGACAGTTTCCCTTGAAACAAAAGTTTGCCTCCTCTAAGACAGTTTCTCTTGAAACACAAAAAAAAAACCTTTGAAAATGTTTCTATTGAAACACAAAAAAACCTTTGAAATTGTTTATCTTGAAACAAAAAAAAACCTTTGAAAATGTTTCTCTTCAAACCCAAAGACCTTTGAGTTCGACTACGCTCAGCTCCAAGGCACATCATTTACAGCATAGCTCAAGGCAAGAAGGGTTATTCGTTAATAAAATTATCGA
Organism: Hibiscus syriacus; assembly: GCF_006381635.1. Lineage (NCBI taxonomy): Eukaryota > Viridiplantae > Streptophyta > Magnoliopsida > Malvales > Malvaceae > Hibiscus > Hibiscus syriacus. The sequence goes on from NW_024062703.1 coordinate 1,148,125, forward strand.
GTTCGATTCCATTCAGCTCGATGATACCTCAATGACACTACTGTCCGGCTGCAATCAAGGTTTTCAAGCCGGGAAGAAGACCTAGGTTAACCGTGCCATGGTGACAAAAAACCGTTTTTCCGGAAGCATAACTTAAGTCGAGAAAAACTATCTGTCAATGAAGACCTGTCGAGTTCGATTTCATTCAGCTCGAAGGTCTATCAACCACATGGTGGAGTCAAAGAACTATTTTTCATTCGAATTTTCCAACCAAGGTCTTTAAACCGAGAAGAAGACCAAAGTTAACAACAAGAAGCCACATTATGGTCCAAATTCCGAACTACGGCTTCAATTTCATATCAATTCAAGGTGGACTCGACTTCACGACGAATTAGCCATCTGCAACTCAATTTGACAGGGAGTTATTCTTCAACTCCACCGAACGAAAATTTGTGTCTTTTTATCTGTCCTATTTTTCGTTCCACGAAAAAGGACAAAGAGGGGCAACTGTAGACACTCATTTTCGTCCATATTTATTTTATTTTCTTTTTATACACACACACACATATATATATATATATACATATATATTATATAGTTCGCAAAATGGTTTTTGAAAAATACGTATATAATATATGATTTAAAAAAAAATATTTTGAAAATGTATATAATATATAGTTTTTAAAAAAATACCTTTGAAAACTATATAATATATAGTTTTTAAAACGTTTTTAGAAAACATATATAATATGTAGATTTTAAAACCATTTTGAAAACTTATATAATATACAGTTTTAAAATCATTTTGAAATTTATATAATATATAGTTTTAAAAAAACATTTTTGAAAACATATAATATAATTTTAAAACGTTTTTGAAAACTATAACATATAGTTTGAAAACATTTTTAAAATTATATAATATATGGTTTTGAAAATATCTTTGAAATATATATTATATAAAGTTTTAAAACATTTTTTTTCTTTATATATCATATAGTATTTTATTCTTTTTTATTTATTATTGTTTTTATTATTTATTTAATCGTTTTTTTCGGTGTTTGTCTAGGTCCAAGAATCCAATTCAGTGCACAGGTCAAACAGTTGGGCTTGAACCAACCCAAGACCCTTAGGGTTTGGGAAACCCTAAGGCAACATGTCTCGCAGCACTGCGCCGCATGGGAGAGCAACATGGCCAGTAAATAGTCATGCCAAACGGCCAGAAGTGTCCGGCCGAGATCCCCGAGACTGAACCATCCTGGGGTACTCAACAACAACCCACCACGATCCCGAGATCGTCGAAACCCAAACGACCAAAATCGAGCTATAAAAACCTTGGTGAGGCCAACAGTGCGGGACTACGAGGAAAACAGTACACTGAACATCAACTACACCGAGCAAAAGACTATCATCGACCACAAAAGAGCAACTATCAGCAACATCCACAAACCCAATAATAAACCAACAGAACCAATGAGTACACCAGACAACAACATAGAGATATCAACAGTAAACCACACAACACAACGAAACACAACCGAAGGCCGAAGCCCAGCAAAAAAACCAAACCAATAACAGTCGCTCAAGACACAAACCAAAACCAAGCCGAAGCTTGACGGGAAACTAAAGGTCATCGTCGAAAAAAACGATAAAGGTCGAACCTTTACTCTTAGATCTACGTCGGCTGTGACGCTTTTAGGGGAATCAGGCCTCAGATCCTTGTTTGGAGTATAGAGAAGAGCACTTGAGAAAAGTTTAGGTATCTCGGCCACCGTCATCGGCGGCCGACATGGTGCCCGGTGCGGCGGAGGAACCACCAGTTGTGACCTACCATCGAGCTTGTTAGAGAGAGGGCAGAGAGAATTTGGGGTCTCTTTCTTAGAGAGAGAACGAGAAATGAGAAATGAGAGGGATGAATGGTTTTTTTTTTGCCTAAAATACCCTATATATAATACGCGTAGAACAACACCGTTTTGCTGGGGGGCTTTCTGCGCATTTTTGTGTGCGGGTAAACTATGTATTCGGTCCTTGTAACTTGAAATGTTTACATTTTAGTCATTGATGTTAGTTTTCATTATTTTAATTTCTAACTTCTAATTTTATGCGTATTTTATTTCAGTCACTAACATAATGCATTTGTTTTTCTTTTTTATTATTTTTTTAGTTAACATTTTTCATTTATTTAATATTTATTTTTTAACTATCTTTTTTTTAATTTTTTTCCTTTTCATTTTATTCTATTTATCCTTTTTTTTCATTTTATTTCTTTTTCTTTATGATTTGTGATTTTTATTTATTTAATATTATTTTTTCATCGATTTATATTTATCTATTTTTTTTCTTTTTCTTTTATTTATTTACTATTTATGTATTATCTTTTGTCTAACATTTTCGATTGTTTTTTAGAAACTCCAGTCAATCAGAGGTAAACAATTTGAATCAAATACTTTAAATTTTAATTTTAATTTTAACTTTTCGCAACTAAGGCAACCGATAAATTAATTGGTACCGAAAGGGCAGTTCAAGGGTGTTAATCATTCATTGACCGTAACCGACTCTCGAACCCGACACGTTTCTGGTACAACATAGATTAGGTAAGATTTTAAAGTGGTCGGTGGCGACTCCAACCCAATTCATTTAATCCAAGTCGAAGCCCAATTCCGGGACCCAACCGAAAGAGCGGTTCCGACAGTGAGTTTGTGGAAAGAAGAGATTTTATATTTCACAATTTCAGGTACTGATTTCTGAGGTAGGAAAAAGTCAGCAACCAGATAATGAAAGCAACAAAGTAGTAAAAAGCACTCATAGGCCCAAGGAGAACAAAAGAAAAGGCAGTGGAGAATCACATGTTGAATTGGATTCAAGGCTTTTGTCTGCTCTCCTCATGGTCAGTATTGTCCGTCTGAAAGTTACTTTGCATTATTTGAAAAAGATTTGCAATCCAACTTCCATGGTTTCTTCTTTTGCACGTTTACAGGGAGTTAATAGAGCATTTCCTTATGTTTCAAGCGATGAAGCTGATGACATTGTTGATATAGAAACACCAATTATCTTCCAACTGGTAGGCAGAATATGACACTTTTATTATTATTAGACAGTTAGAACATGCGGATAGATTTTTGTTGCTAGTCATTGATGAGGTTTACCATAATCTTGGATGTTAAAATGGATGATTTGCAAGTTCATTCCAAGAACTTTAATGTAGGAGTTCAAGCACTGATGCTTCTTTATAAAATATCATCAAAGAATCAGGTTGTCAGTGACCGATTTTACCGGGCCTTGTACTCAAAACTATTACTTCCTGCTGCTATGAATTCATCCAAGGCAAGTGAAGCTGAGTTTGGTTAATTTTTTCTTCCAATGCAATATGTTTGTGATCTAATGCTGCTGGGGTTTTATAATTGTTGTTGGGGTGGGGGGGAACACGTTCCTTTATGTATGTAAGAAATTTTGGAAATAAATGTATTTCATAAAGCTTCCTTAAAAGGGTTCCTTGGTATACTCTTGGACATTCGGGTATATTGATTGTTTTTGTAATTGTGTGGAACATGATTGTAAAGTTTGTTTGTGATTGTTTCTTCTTCCAACAGTATCACAATTCACTAGGATTCTATTACTTTTAAAAAAAATTCCAAAAAAATCACATGGCTCGTCTTTTCAGGCAGAAATGTTTATCGGGCTTCTTCTGAGAGCCATGAAAGGCGACATCAACTTGAAACGTGTATCTACCTTTTCAAAACGTATATTGCAGGTAAGCATTGCATTGCATTCTCTTTAGCTTTGAGTAGGTGTATATCTACAAATGTTAACAATTTGAATATCTGTTGTAAAAATGAACTGGATGTTTTCTGATTTCTGTAGCTTTTGGTTTCTGTACTATCTTCAAAATGTAACAATTCAAACATCTGCCAGGTTGCACTTCAACAACCTCCCCAGTATGCCTGTGGCTTCCTTTTTCTTATATCAGAAGTTCTCAAAGCAAGGCCACAATTATGGTAACTAACACTGATTTCATTTAAAAATGTCATGCACTGAATTTTGTCATGCTTATAAGTTTTTTCTCTTCTTACCAGAGTTTTTTTCTCTTTTTCAGGAATACGATGCTCCAGAATGAGTCAATTGATGAAGATCTTGAACATTTTGAAGATATCATAGAGGAAACTGTCACTGATCCTAGCTTGGCATCAAAGAAAGAAGAAAATAATGCTGATATCCATGGCAGTGAAGCTGCCAAGTCTGACAGTGATTCTTCAGAAGATGCAGGTGTTTTGCCATCTTATTCTGATGCAGATATTTCTGAAGATGGAAATGAGTTGATTATTAGAGAGATTCCAAAGGATCTTCATCTCCAGAAACCCAGAACAATGTCTGATCAAAATGCATCGAAACCTCCAAAATCCACTAACAAGTCTTTCTTGCCTGGAGGATATGATCCCAGGCACAGGGAACCTTCTTATAGGTATTTTTCCTGCCATCTTTGTTCAGTTTGTGGAGTTCCATAAAGTTACTACTTATATACGAGTACATGTGACTGGCGAAGTTGTCTTCATATAAATCGATATCATTATCATTCTGCTTATTAACAAAGCAAGAGTTTCTGAGTCAAGAGAGGAACTGCAAAACAATTACTTGGTCAATGGTCTTTTTTCTTACGAATACTCATTGTATCAACTGCACCGGAATTTTATCTTTGATTTCATTCTTCGGTTTTCAATAATGATTTTGTTCCATGACTCCGTGTATGACTATCTCAACAGAAACACTGATCGTGCAAGCTGGTGGGAGCTGATGATACTTTCAATGCATGTTCACACTTCTGTTGCCACCATGGCTTCAACCCTTCTTTCTGGGGTCAATATTGTTTACAATGGAAATCCATTGAATGACCTATCACTTACCGCTTTTCTGGACTACTTCATGGAAAAGAAACCGAAAGCAAGCTCAGGGCATGGTGGATCCCAAATTGAGCCTGCTAAAAAGGTTACCATTATCTTCTCATTCAAGGTCCCTTTTTGCTTTGTGGTTTTAGTCCTAGCTGCCAAGCCAATAACCTCAAAATTTTGGTGACTTATTATTTTTCTGTTTTTTCATCTTGATATGAACAATTATCTGATTGGACAAGAGATTCTGTAATTAGCTGAAACAGATGTTCCTCCGGAAGATCTCGTCTTTCACAAATTTTATATGAACAAAATGAATTCCTCGAAGAAACCAAAGAAGAAGAAGAAGAAAGCTGCAAAGGAAGAAGCTACTGAAGAATTTTTTGATGTTGGTGGCAATGAAATGGATGACGATTATGTGGATGGTGGTGATGAAAGTGACAATGAAGAGATGGAGAATTTGTTGGACTCGACCAATCCATCCTTAGATGAAAATGGGGACTAAGACTATGACAATCTAGACCATGTTGCCGACGAAGATGACGAAGATTTGATAGGTGATGCCAGTGATGCAGAGATTTACTTACCCTTGGACGATGCTATTGCCGGCAGTCATCAGATTGATGATGATAGTGATGATCTCATCCCTCTTGGAGATTCAGACAATCTTAGTGATGATGATGGTGAGTTTCATCAACGAAAAAGGAAACGGAAGTCTGGTAAAAAGACTTCAGCTTCTCCCTTTGCTAGTCATGAAGACTATGAACATTTTCTACACGAGGATAGTCCCATTGTTAACCAATAAAACAAATATTAGCAAGGTTGTTAAAATGGTTATAACTGCATAGGTGAGCTGGCATAACAAATAGATTCTTCTAGTATTGAGGTTGTAAAAATGATAAATACATGCTTGTGAAATGAAAAAATTGCAGAGCATTTGTGATTGTTTAACAGAAAAGTTTTATAGTAAATCTAACATGGTATCGAGAGTCTTGGGGTATGTGGGTATTTACCTTCCTTAGTTTTTTTTCCTTTGTTCTGCTGGTGGTGAGATGGGTGATACAGACGTATCATCGGCGACGCTGCAGAAGATCTTCACCAACAAACGACTCAGTGTCGTCTTGGATGAACACAACTTTATCTTATGGAAACAACAAGTGCTTATGGCGGTTTGACGATCAGCGCAAATCTTGCGAACCTTCAGGTTTCTGACGTGCTGGTGAATGGAGTTGTTCCTTCAACTGGATCGTCTCCTAGTTTTTCTGCTTATCGCCAGGGTGGTCGAGGTCATGGTAAGCCTCGGATTCAATGTCAACTTTGTGGGAAAATTGGCCACTTAGTGAACCGTTGCTGGTATAGGTTCGACCAAAATTTTCAAGGGGTCTGTGCGGGTCGTTCTTCTTCGACTGTCAATCCAGCTGCTCATTCTTGTGTTTTTTCCTCATCACTTGTGTGTGGTTGTCAAGGAGTGTGGGATGCCAATGCTACAGTAGCTGCGGCTGAATGTGCTCCTAAGTCCAATATGGGTAGTTGTGGTGTTGCTCGATCATCTGGGAAATGGATTGTTGATTCAGGTGCCACCCATCATGTGACGTCGAATGTAGATAATGTCGTTAGTCGAGAGGAGTACACCGGACAGGGTAAGCTTGTGGTTGGTAATGGTAATGACTTATCTATTTCCAGTATTGGTCATTCTCGTTTATATGGCTGTGATCATTCTTTAACGTTAAATAATTTACTTCACGTTCCTTATATATCGAAGAACTTAGTATCGATTTCTAAGCTTGCCAAAGATAACCACATATTTCTTGAATTCCATGCTCATAGATGTGTAGTTCGGGATAAAGCTACAAGAGCGGTGTTACTTGAAGGATGTGAGAAAGATGGTCTCTATGAGTTTGACTCTATCTTGCTAAGGAATAATGATCATGCTGAGTGTAATGTAGCTCGTGGGGTTGTTGATTTTCGCTTATGGCATAACCAATTAGGACATCGTTCTCGGGATACATTACTCAAAGTGTGTAGAGAATGTAATGTTGATACAACTTTGGTTAATGATGAATTTGTTTCCGTTGCTTGTCACTCTGGAAAAAGTCATTCTCTACCTTTTTCTCCATCTGTTAATACTTATACCAAGCTATTTCACTTAATATTTGTGGTCTATGGGGGCCTCCTCACGTTGTGTCCAATGGATATCGATACTATATGTCGTGTGTTGATGCATGTACCAGGTATAATTGGGTTTATCTGTTAAAAGAGAAGTCCCAAGCTTTGTATGCCTTCAAACTGTTCCAAAGATTAATTCGTGTACAATTTAATAAGGAAATAAAGGAAGTTCAGAGTGATTAGAGTGGAGAGTTTCGTCCTTTCACTAAAGCTCTTCAAGAACTTGGGATACGTCATCGACTCACTTGCCCTCACACGTCTCAACAAAATGGAATTGTTGAGCGCAAACATCGTCACATTGTTGAAATGGCTCTTACGCTTCTTGCTCAGGCCTCATTACCACTAAAGTATTAGTCATATGGTATTGTTACGACAATTTATTTGATCAACAGATTGCCTACAAAAGTTCTACACGGCTCGACTCCGTTCAGCAAGTTATTTGGTAAAAATTCGAGTTATGAACACCTACGTGTCTTTGGATGTAGTTGTTTCCCATATCTTCGGCCATTTCAGTCACACAAGCTTGCTTTCCGGTCACAAGCTTGCACTTTTTTGGGTTATAGCGTGCAACACGAGGGTTATTTATGCATGGCACTGGATGGACGAATATTTATTTCTCGACACGTTAAGTTTGACGAGGGCACTTTTCCTTTTGCAGGACATGTTATAGAGTTGATTCCTGCTTCCACTACGATGTCCTTGATGCCATACACCAAGATTGTTCAGGTTCCAGGCACTCAACAACTAAATCATGTTCTTGCTCCAGCTACGTTGCACGACAATCCTAGTTCCGGTTCAAGTGGAACTTTGGTATCTTCTCTCTCGGTTGCAAATGCATATGATAACATGGGACAAGCAAATATGATCCCCACAAATTCAGTTGTTCAAACTCACTCGTCTGATGACTTACAAACAATACATGCGACTGAAAATTCAACAGCTAGTTCTAGAAATTCACTTCAAGGGTCATCAACTTTTGTTCCACCTGAAGCTGCTGCTACGGGTACAGTATATGGACCTCTTCCTTCCATGTCCAATATCCATCCTATGGTTACCAGGAGTAAAGTTGGAACTTTTAAACCCAAAGCTTTCTCTGTGCATTCTATGATCGATGGCGATGAACCAGTGTCAATTCAACAAGCTTTGCTCTCACCCATATGGAAGGAGGTTGTTATGACTGAATACAATGCGTTGGTTCAAAACGACACTTGGCGATTAGTTTCGTTACCTCATGGTCGGATGGCTATCGGATGTAAATGGTTGTTCCGAATTAAAAAGAATGCTGATGGGTCAGTTGCACGACATAAAGCCAGACTTGTAGCAAAAGGCTTTGCTCAAGTTCCTGGTTAGGACTTCCATGACACCTTTAGTTCTGTCATCAAATCGTCCACAGTTAAGGTTGTTTTATCATTAGCCGTGATGCATGGGTGGAAGTTGCGACAAGTCGACGTCAACAATGCTTTTCTCAATGGGGAACTGAATGAAGAAGTGTACATGATGCAGCCACCGGATTTGAAAAATCTACAGTCGATGGCTCTCAATTGGTATGCAAGTTGGAGAAAGCGTTGTATAGTCTCAAACAGGCTCCTCGTAGCTGGTATGCAAAGTTACGAACCTTCTTAATTCGGATTGGTTTCAATGGTACTCAGGTTGATGCCTCATTGTTATTCGTCGACTTGGTGACAAGATGGTATATGTTCTTATATACGTTGATGACATTATCATCACGGGTCATGATGATGAGGATGTTGCACAAGTGGTGATGCTCTTAGGTAATGAATTCTCTTTAAAATATTTAGGGGAATTGAATTTCTTTTTGGGATTGGAAGTTACACGAAATGATCAGAAGTTAGTTCTACGACAAATGAAGTTCATTCTTGAGTTGCTTGACAAAGCTGGAATGCGTAGTACTCATTCGGTGCTAACACCAATGGTTTTATCACCAAAATTAAGTAAGAATGGTGGAAGTCTATTACCAGATGCTCAAATGTCTAGAAGTGTCGTGGGAGCTCTATTATATCTCAATCATACACGTCCGAATATTGCGTTTAGTGTAAATCGCGTGGCTTAATATATGCATGCTCCGTGTGAACAACATTGGATAGTCGTGAAGCGTATTATTCGTTATCTCAGTGGCACTTTGGATTATGGATTATGGATTAATATTCCATAAAAATAACACTGGAATTCAACTTGAAGCATTTACCGATGCTGACTGGGCAAGCAACATTGATGATCGTCGTTCCATTTATGGATTTTGTGTGTTCCTTGGCGGAAATCTGGTATCTTGGTCGTCTAAACGACAACGCTCAGTCTCAAGGTCCACCACTGAGTAGAGTATCGTGGGATTACATAAGTTGTTACTGATGTTGTGTGACTTACAGCTTTGCTCAAAGATATGGGTATAGTGTGCTCTAGTCAGCCTGTCATTTGGAGCGACAATACAAGTTCTATTGCCATGAGCGCAAACCCAGTGTTTCACTCACGTTCGAAACATGTTGAGTTGGATTTACATTTCATTCGGGAAAAGGTTGTTGCTGGTGATGTTGCAGTTAATTATGTTCATGCCTCACATCAATGTGCAGATGGTTTAACCAAACCCTTGTCGAGGGCCTATTTTTCTATGTTTCGCAAGAGGATGCATGTCTATGGAGGTGATGTTGAAGCCGTAGAAAGTAGGGAGAATGTTAACTAATAAAACAAATATTAGCAAGGTTGTTAAAATGGTTATAATTGCATAGGTGAGCTGGCATAATAAATAGATTCTTCTAGCATGGAAGTTGTAAAAATGATAAATACAGGCTTGTGAAATGAAAAAATTGCAGAGCATTTGTGATTGTTTAACAGAAAAGTTTTACAGTAAATCTAACACCCATCGATAAAGAATCCGTAAGAACAAAAAGGACTAAACATGGGAAAAAGAAGTCAGCTAAGTGATTGCTGCCTTACACCGCGTATTCCGAATCTCATGATATAACATCGTGAATGTTTGTTCAATAGCGTGCCGGAGAATTGATCCCTCTGAACTCATACCCTCCTCTGTCCATGACACGCCTCGCTCTGAACAGACGAATGAACAACATTCCAACATCCTTTGAGCATCAGAAGTCAAAGCCGGTAAATGATTCCAGGTTCCGGTATGCGCTACATCTCCTGGAACAATGGTAACAGTGAATTGAGGGATAGGAACCGTTCAAGTTAGAAAATTTTTGTTTTTGTCCTTTACATGCTATAAATTTTATTGTTGTTATATCATACGTATACATGTCTTGATGGAAATTTTTGTTGTTAAATGTGCTTTTGTGCTTGGCTATTGACATTTTCTTAAAATACAAAATGGACAAACTGCATCGCTGATTTTTTACTTTACTCGTCACATGTATGCAAGTTTTCAGGCTGTAATTAGTGCTTGCGCTCTAACTTATCAATTTTAGTCTTTATACTGAAGACACTAAATTTCGTCCTTATGTTATATAATATATATATATTTATATTATAAATTATATTATATATTTATTTACATTTTTTCTTTTCTTTTCAGGGCCCAACAGTGGACCAAACCCAAGTCCCACGTAACCCTAGCACGCCCCTCACCAGCAGCCACGCATCCCTTATTTCCAGCCGCTCGAGGACACCACAGCTTGCATGCCTCTCCAACGGTCCCCGAGTCATCCGGCGCAAGAATCACAACCATCATCATCAACCAAAGCAACAATCCAGCATTAGAGTTCCATTAGGATTCAAAAGTGTAATTTAAAAATAGTTTTTTTTTTTCATTATAAATAGATGCAATCATCCATTGTAAAGGGGGATCCTACGAATACCAAAGATTACAAGGGGATTACACGAAACAAAAAATTTCGAGCAAAGTTATACCAATATTCAAAGCAATCCAAGTAGTTTTATTGAAAACTTCGAAGGCTACAGAGGTAAAAACCTTACCTTTTTTTGTTTGATACGCTTGCATGTGGGAGTTGTTCGTGTTTTGTTTCCGTTTTGTGCTCGTTCCAAACCTCAAATACGCTAATAAAGCCGATGAACAGGGGTATAGGTCGGGATTTTCGAACCCAGATCTGGCCCCCGAGGCTTACTTTTTAAAGAAACGATTTTGGTTTTTTTAAACGAGGAGGTGAAGGGCTTTCGAAAAAATAAAATTTTAGGGTTTACCGCCGATGAACGACGGCCGGCACCGTTCAACGGCGGCCGGCGAGGCGGCGCGAGGTGGCCATTGGTCGTTTTCTGGATTTCAGCGGTGGCCGTGTTCTTCAAATGAAGAACACGGTTGAATAAACGAGAGAAACTTTAGAGATAGGGGGGGCTCGGTTTTAAGCTAAGGAGAAAATGAAGCATTTGGTAAATATTGGCTTATATACATGACCCATGGGTCATTTGAGATCCGCGAGTCGACCCGGTGGGTCTTTTTTGACCCGTGCATTTTTGCTTCGAAGTGGGTTAATCCCAGTTTTGGCCCCCCTATGATTTTTAAAGGCTTTTTTGACCTAGAATCCATCTTAATTTGACATCTAATTTTTATTTTCTCTCAATTTTGACACTCAACTAGCTTTTACTTCAATTTAATCCTTGTATTTTTTTTATTTTGTGTCATTTATTTGGTTTCATATACATTTCTATTATTTACGTATACTTCTTTATTTTTTTATTTGATTCTTTTTTTAAATATTATATTTTATTATTACATATTATATATATATTTAATTTTTATCTATTTATTATATTTCTCTATTATTGATCTTTTATCTTTTATGTTATATTATATATTTTTTGTTATTTCTCATTACATATATATATTTATTTTTATTATTATCTTTCTATGTATATTTTATTATATATTTTTACTTATTATTTTATTATTCAATATTTGGTTATTATGTATATATCTATTCGTTTTTTTATCCTTTATTTATTGTTACTTTCATCTCATTTATTTGTTTCACTTTTAATTTTTTTTATTATTTCCTTATTTTATATTCATTATTATTTCCTTTGTTCGTTTTATTTTATTCATTTTCGTTTTTTAATGTCTTTATTTCTCTGAGGGGTGTTTAAATCAATCAAAGGTAAGTAATCGGATCGTTGTTTGTACCTTTTAAGTTAAACTTTCAATTTTCTTAATTAAAGATAACTGGAAATTACGTAGTACCGAAAGGGCAGTTCAAGGGTGCTAACCCTTCCTTGACTGTAACCGGCTCCCGAATCCGACACATCTTTGGTAAAACGCAGATCAGGTAAGAAATAAGGTATCCGATCTACCTATTTTTTTAAAATAAATGGTCGGTGGCGACTCCAATCCAATTATTTCAAGTCGAAGCCCAATTCCGGGGCCCAACCGAAAGACGGTTGCGACAGCTTGGCGACTCCGCTGGGGACACAGGTAAGTGAGTCAGGCTAAGGTAATTTCCAGTTGTCTTTTTAACGAAAAGGGTAAGTTTAAATTTTAAGGTAACATTTCGATCCTTCTTACTCACTTTTGATTATATTTTCGAGTAAATAGTTGGACTAATCGTTTTCTCATGATTTCAGCCTTCAAAGTTTTTTTTCATCTAAGGCTCTATACCCGAGCTCTAAACCCTATTTTAAGTGGGGGTGAAAGTGACGCCTTCGTGTGAATTTATTCACCGTGCGGGCCTAGCAAGTAGCCTTCGGGATTCATATACTTTATGTCTTCGTGTGAATTTATTCACCGTGCGGGCATAAGGGAATGTGTCCCCTCGAGTTTAACTTAGTCCATACAAGCCTGTGATGGGTTTAGGACTAAGGGTCTGGCAAGCCCAAGGGGGCACCGACAAGGAGAACTCGGGTACCGTTTTTTAAAACCTAAACCGGGAGACCATGAAGAATTAGAGCCTACCCCGAAACCACGTTCCAAAACTTAGGATATTTTTACCCTAACCATGTTTTTGTTACGCTTTTTTTCCTTCCGTCATTTTTTTATTTGTATTTTTATTTTACTAACGTTTTTGCCTTTGTGTTTGTTTTCTAGCATTTGCATCATTACAAGAGGCTATTGATCCCTAAAAAGCGTTTGTTATACACAAAATAATTCGAATTAATGGACAAAGGTGTTGTAATACAAGAGATTGAAAACGCTGAGGCACGACTATGGTCCGAGAAGGCTCAGAAAGAGAAGGGAGACAGTCTTCAGGGAAACTATGTGTCAGAACTGGTTAGTTATGCCGCTGTCAGCCTGAAACAGAATAATGTCCAAGAGCTGCGAAACATTTGGGACAGTTGGAAGAATAACAGAAAGCAGAAGTTCAGCCAACGATATGGTGATATCGCCCTCTTGCTCCATGTCAAGACTGATGAGCCCTTACTCCGAGCATTAATTCAATTCTGGAACCCGGGATATAGTTGTTTCACCTTTAACCAGGAAGACATGGTGCCTACTATCGAAGAGTATACTACTCTATTGCACTGCGAAAGCATCAAACTAGAGAGGGCATATATTAAACATATCAAGAGTCAGCCCTTCAAGAACGGACTGGCCAAGATTGCAGGGGTTGATGAAAAGTGGGTGACTGATCGACTTCGGCACAAAGGTAGCGGGGAAGGAATCGAGTGGATCCATATAAAGCAACTAATGAAAAACCACCCTGATGAGTGGAAGACTATAGACCTTTTTGCACTGGGTCTGTACGGTTTAATCATATTTCCGAAGGCTTTGGGGTGCATTGACGCTGCCGTGGTGGAATTATTTGAGCAACTTTCTAAACGAGTTAACCCAGCACCAGCCATCTTGGCCGAGACCTTTCGATCGCTCAACCATTGCCGAAGAATTGGCGGAGGAAGATTTACCGGGTGCATTCAGCTCCTTCAGGTCTGGATTCACAGCCACTTCTGGAAGACTGACGGGGTTGCCTACCGCCGTTTCAGCACCACCTATTCACCTCTAGGTGAATTTATTACCTTAAAATGGCATGTAGGCGCTTCGAAAGAAAAATGGATGAAGGTCTTCACGCATCTTCAAGACCGAGATATTGTCTGGAGAGCCCCTTGGTTATTCCTCAGTGATGTTCTTTTTCGATGTGGTGACTCCGACACTGTGACCTTACTTGGACTTTGGGGAGCAGTCGGGTATGCTCCGCTATTAGCACTTAGACAATATGGAGAACGTCAGTTTGTCCCAGCAACGTGCGGGTTGGCTAGGTCAGAGTTTGAGTATCACGGTGACAGCTATAAAAAGATGATCAAAGAAGCGGCCGATTCGTGGAGGAAAGTATTCCGGATGGATGTTGTAGCTGCCAGAAGCATGCTCACTCCGGATTATGTGGAGTGGCGAAGATTAAGAAAGAATGACAACATCCCTGTGCCAGACTGTGATGACACCCGGACCATGGAAGAACATCTCAGGCATGTCCCTTCTGAACTCGAGATAGCCAAGACTGAGTTTGAAGCAGTGAATAATGAGCTGAAGCAAAGGATAAGGGAACTTGAAGCTGAACGTTATCAGTGGAAGCTTGATGCTGACTCTCAGAAAGATCGGGCAGAAAAATTGGAAAAAGAACAAAAAAGAGTCCGTTTTGAGCTCGAAGACTTGAGAAAGGGGTATCAAGATAAGGTCAAGGATAACTCCAAGTTGAAGGTAACCTCTGAATACTGGAAAGACGAAGCTCATAGTCTGAAAAGGAAGTTTGAGGGGCCTGATGAGAAAGCTTGGAAAGAACAAATGAAGACTGCCCAAAGACGCTTGGCAGATAGTCAATATCAGAACCAGCGCTTGAGAGTTCGGATAGCTGACTTAGAAAAACGACATGAGAAAGATGGCAAGACAATAGCTGAGTTAGAAGCTATTGTAGATGGGTTCAAGAGGCAAGCAAATGAGCTTCAGATAGTGCCATTCGACGGAGGATTACAATGGCGTTTCCGTTGGGAACAAGCACAGCGAAGGGTGAGGGCCCGAGACGCAACCATCCGAGATTTCCTGGATCAAGTGCAAAAAGCAGCCCGTCATCTTCACGGCCTAGCAAGGGAAGCTGGTGTGGTTCGACAAGGTATTCAACCAGTGACAGATGAAGGCAGAAGACTTGTCAACCTACTGGAAGTTGTTCGGGGTCTAGAGGATTTAGTCCGAATGTACCTTTAATCTATTTTTTTTTTGTCTCTTAAAAGATAAGACATTTTTGTCTGAACAAGGGTTATTTATAATAATGAACACTTTTCTGGATCAATGCCTCCAATTGCATACATCATGCATTGCATTTCTTGCATTTTATATTTCATGTCTGTTTATTTTATGTTTTTTCCATGTTTTTACATTCGTATTAACTAACAGAACATGTCTCAGACACCGAGTGTACCACCACAAGCATCAGATACACATCACCCGCACAATACTCGAGCAAAAAAGAGACAAATAGAAGCCAGAATGGAAAAGATCGAAGAGCACATGGCAAGACTTCAAAAGGAACTAGAAGATAAGATGGCTCAGAACAGTGAAAGTACTCTTGAGTCCATCAAGAAAAATCAGGAGTCCTTGGTCGACCAAATCGTAGCCAAGTTATCAGGTCTACAACAAGCTAGTGCATCAGGGGTCATCTCTTCCGAGGGGGTGGCCATACCACCAACCCCGCAAGTGGTTCTCTCACCCGGAATATTACCTGGGGACGCATCTGCTACTAAAGGGAAAGCAGCACTACCCGGGGACTCATTCGTTACCAAAGCGAAAGTTGCACCTGCTGTGAAGATACAAACTTCTACAGTCATCCCTGATGATCATCCGGATGATTATCATGTCCCAGACTTTGACGAGGAAGATAAAGCTAAAAAGATGGAAGAAAAGATAAAAATATTAGAAGATCAAATAAAGATGGTCCAAGGAGACCATGATTATTATGGAGTGGACGCAATGGAGCTGAGCCTAGTTCCAGACTTAGTGCTTCCACCAAAGTTTAAAGTTCCTGAGTTTGAGAAGTTCGACGGGAACAGTTGCCCTTCAGCCCATATTACTATGTTCTGTCGAAAGATGACAGGATATGGCGGGAATGACCAACTCCTGATCCATTGTTTTCAAGAGAGCCTGTCCGGTTCAGCTATTCGGTGGTACAACCAGCTTAGCCAAACTCATATCAAGACGTGGAAAGACTTAGCCAAGTCTTTCTTGGAGCAGTATAAGCATATCAACGATATGAGACCAGACCGGGTCATGTTACAAAGCCTAGAGAAGAAACACAGTGAGAGTTTCCGACAGTACGCACAGAGATGGAGGGATTTATCTGTGCAAGTTCATCCACCCTTGGATGAAAAAGAAACAAGAAAGCTATTTGTACAGACCTTGAAGGCACCTTACTTCGGGCATTTGGTAGCAATCACGTCGGGAAGTTTCTCAGATTTAGTCATGGCCGGTGAAATGATCGAGTTGGCCATTAAACAAGGAAAGATTGAGGGAGGAGATTCCAGTAAAAAACCTCCCATGAAGAACAAAGAGCGAGAGATCAACAATGTAAACACCTACAGTGTCAGCAAAGGGGTTACGATCTCAAGCTCAAATTCCACAGCAGCTGTACCATCCGGTACTTCTAGACAGAACCAGAGAGAACCAAGAAGAGAAAGGGAAAGGGAACAGTTCGACCCCATTCCCATGACGTATAAAGAATTATACCAACAGCTCTTCGACACTCATGCAGTGTCGCCTTATCCTATGAATCCAATAATCCCCCTTACCCGAAATGGTATGACGAGAGTGCTCACTGTGAATACCATGGCGGTGTGCAGGGGCATTCGATTGAAAGTTGTCTCGCATTCAAAAGACTTGTGCAACGAATGCGAAACAAAAATTGGATCACTTTCAACTCCGGAGCACCAAACGTCGCCCAGAATCCCTTGCCCAATCATCAGGAGACAGGAATCAATGCCGTTACTACCGAAGGGGGCAGGAAAGTTAAATCGAGTGTTTCAGAGATCAAATCTCCTTTGACATGGGTATGGAGCCAAATGGTGAAGGCGGGGCTTCTTGCACCATATCCAGATACGACATAAAATGAAGGTTGTAACCATTGTTGTTATCACAACGAAGAAGGACATAAAGTTCAAGATTGCCCAGAGTTTAGATCGTTAGTCCAACTCATGATGAACCAGAAAGAGCTGGAGTTTTACGAAGAAATTCTAGATTCTTTGGAAACAGATGTTTGTGCCACCGGAGAATCATCAGATAGAAAATTTGGTAGGGGTAGTCCTTTGATAATTACCCCTAAGGCAAGCATGACAGTAACAACACCAGCCAAGGTGGTAATCTCCGTACCTCGCCCTTTTCAATATAAGGACAATCGGCAAGTGCCATGGAAGTACGAGTGTCAGGTGAGTACTTCCGGAGGAGGTAATAGTAAAGTGGGGCAAAGACCACTGGAGCCGTTCAAGGAAGATGTGCTAGTTGTCAATGAACCTATAAATGAGGAAGAAGCTAAAGAGTTCCTCAAGATCTTGAAGCACAGCGAGTACAACATTGTAGAACAGCTCCACAACCTACCTACACGTACTTCAATGCTAGCACTATTTTTAAACTCGGAAGCACACCGAGAAGCGTTGTTGAATGTCCTTAACCAAACGTTCGTGCCACAAGACATACCAGTCAGCAAGATGGATCGACTGGTGAATAATATTCAAGCTGATAATCTCATCTCGTATTCAGATGATGAGATTCCATCCGGAGGAAGAGGCCGAACAAAGGCGTTACATATTACTACCTACTGTAAGGGGCACGCTTTACCAAGTGTCTTAATCGATAATGGCTCGGCCTTGAACGTGATGCCTTTGGTTACACTAAAGAGGCTACCAATAGATACCTCTCATATGAGAGCTTGTCAGAATGTGGTCCGAGCCTTTGATGGGACCAAAAGAGAGGTAATCGGAAAGATCGAGGTACCATTGACCATCGGACCAGCCACCTATGATGTTGAGTTCCTTGTGATGGATATCATGCCGTCCTATAGCTGTCTTTTGGGAAGGCCGTGGATTCATCAAGCAGGTGCAGTACCCTCCACGTTGCACCAGAAAGTTAAATTTGTCATTGACGGGGCCTTAGTAATCATCAACGCTGAGGAAGATATCGTGGCAAGCGTGACCACGGAGGCTCCATACATCGAAGTAGACGAGGAAGCAGTAGAATGTTCGTTCCGCTCCTTGGAGTTTGTGAATGCCACATTCGTGGCGGAAGGAAAGAGAATCCCAAGACCTCGACTCTCCAAATGCACAAGGATGGAGATCAAGCAAACCCTGGGCCAAGGCGCCAGAACCGGGAAAGGTTTTGGGAAATATTTGCAAGGGATGATCAATCCTGTCCTTCCAATCTCAAAATTAGACCAATTTGGGCTCGGTTTTCAGCCCAGTTATCATGAAAAGAGAAAGGAGATCCAAAAGAACCGGGAGAGAAGGTTGGCCAGATTGACTGGAAACGAACTCCAATGGAAGCCTATGACATTCCCGCCGCTTTTTAGAACATTCAAGTCAGGTGGTTATGTGTTTGAGACCACCACATCCGAGTTAGAAACAACTATAGAAGATCTGAACGTTAATGCCGTGACCACAGAAGATGTTGACAACAGAGATAGATCCGGGATATGCCTTCTGCCACATGGGTTCGTGCCTAGCAGTTGGTCGGTGGAAGAACTACCTGTGGTTTACAAGAATCTTTCAGAGTAATATTCGAACTATCCCTATTTGCCTATACCCGGGGCAATAGGTGATCTTTTGTAAGGGTGAATAAATATTTTGTTTAAGTTTAATAAAGGATGCATTTTTTCTTTTCCATGGCAAACAAATTTTTCTTTTATTCATTATCTATCTCCTTCATTCCAGTACTTCATTTCCAGTTATTCTCAAAGTTAGTTCTTGACCATTCCGTGTGGGATATTATCCTCTCACACATACACATCTTCCTCCTTTCAGGTTCCCAGATAACGATAATGTGGGCACTAATAACCCTGATCCGGAGGTGGATTTTGAATCAACCATTTGTCTTGGGGAATTTGAAGAATGCGATAATGAAGAAGAGTACAACTTGCCTACCGAATTGTTAAGAATGATAGAAAAAGAAGAAAAGCAAATACTGCCACATGAGGAGGCGATCGAAATCTTAATTTGGGCACTGAGAAAGATCGAAAAGAGGTTAAAATCGGCACAACTCTTTCGACTGAGGCAAGAAAAAACCTGATAGCCTTACTTCAAGAGTACGAAGATGTGTTTACTTGGTCGTATCAAGACATGCCGGGACTAGACACAGATATGGTAGTTCACAAACTGCCAATCAAACCAGAATTCAAACCAGTGCAGCAAAAACTGAGAAGAATGCGACCAGAAATGCTCCTTAAGATCAAGGAAGAAGTCAAGAAGCAATTTGATGCCGGTTTTCTCCAAGTGGCCAAATACCCTGAGTGGGTGGCCAACATAGTGCCTGTGCCGAAAAAGGGCGGGAAAGTACGCATGTGTGTTGATTACCGGGACCTTAACAAGGCAAGTCCTAAGGACAACTTTCCTCTGCCACACATAGACACTCTGGTGGACAATACGGCCGGGAACGCATACTTTTCGTTCATGGATGGATTTTCGGGGTACAATCAGATCAAGATGCATCCCGAAGACATGGAGAAGACCACTTTCGTCACAATGTGGGGAACTTTCTGTTACAAAGTGATGCCTTTCGGATTAAAGAATGCTGGGGCAACATATCAGAGAGCTATGGTGACCCTGTTCCACGACATGATGCACAAAGAAATCGAGGTTTATGTCGACGACATGATTGTCAAGGCACAGACTGAGAATGAACATGTCGAGAATTTGAGAAAGCTCTTCCAGAGATTGAGAAAATTTCAGTTACGGCTGAATCCTAGCAAGTGCACCTTCGGGGTGACATCCGGGAAGCTATTAGGCTTTGTAGTCAGTAGAAAAGGCATTGAGGTTGATCCTGATAAAGTCAAGGCTATCCAGAGTCTACCTCCACCACAAACACAAAAGGAGGTCCGAGGTTTTTTAGGAAGATTGAATTACATAGCTCGGTTTATATCTCAGTTAACCGACAAGTGTGATCCAATCTTTCGCCTTCTTCGAAAAAATAGCCCTGGGGCATGGGATGAAAACTGTCAGATTGCATTCGAGAAGGTAAAAGAGTACTTATCTCGCACTCCTGTCCTGATGTCCCCTATCCCAGGAAAACCTCTATTCTTGTATCTCTCCATATTCGAGAGCTCCATGGGGTGTGTCCTGGGTCAACACGACGAGTCTGAGAAGAAGGAAAGAGCCATCTACTACTTAAGCAAGAAGTTCACCGATTGCGAGGTCCGATATCCTCCTATTGAGAAGGTTTGTTGTGCCCTAGTCTGGGCTACAAAAAGACTTCGACAATACATGTTGTATCACACCACTTGGCTGATTTCCAAGTTAGACCCTCTAAAATACATGATGGGTGTACCTGCTCTATCCGGAAGGTTAGCCCGATGGCAGATGCTTTTGTCTGAATTTGACATCGAATACGTGAGCCAAAAAGCGGTAAAAGGCAGCGCCATATCCGATTTTTTGGCGAGCAGAACTGATGAGAGCTATGAGCCGCTAGACTTTGATTTCCCAGACGATGACTTAATGGCCATATCTTTAGAGGAAGCAAGCATTTCAACGGACGGTTCCTGGAGAATGCACTTCGATGGGGCATCAAATGCACTAGGACATGGAATCGGGGCAATTCTAGTCTCCCCAGAAGGGAGTCACTACCCATTTACCAGCAGACTGAACTTTGATTGTACCAATAACATGGCAGAATACGAAGCCTGTGTCTTGGGAATTCGGGCTGCACTGGGGAAAAATATAAAGACTTTACGGGTGTATGGAGACTCAGCCTTAGTAATCTATCAGCTCCGAGGAGAGTGGGAAACCAAGGATATAAAGCTGTTAGAGTACCGAAAACTAGTGTTGGATCTGCTCGAAAAGTTCGACGAAGTCACCTTCCACTACGTGCCTAGAGAAGAAAATCAAATGGCTGACGCTCTAGCTACCTTGGCAGCCACATTCAAGGCTGGCGGGGTGTCTGAAATGATGCCAATTAACATGTCGTATGAGTACCCAGCTCATTGTTACCAAATTGAAGAAGTGAAAGACACTAAGCCTTGGTACTACGACATTCTGCAGTATATCAAGCATCGGAGTTATCCAGAAAAAACCACTGAAATCGAGAAGAGAACCCTTAGAAGGTGGCAGCTGGATATGTCCTTGATAGAGAGGTTTTATACAAGAAAAGCCATAACCAAGTTCTGTTAAGGTGCGTCGATGCTGAAGAGGCAAAAATGATAGTGGAAGAAGTACATGATGGGGTTTGTGGAGCACATGCAAACGGGCATATGATGTCAAGACAAATAATGAGATGCGGATATTTTTGGTCCACACTGGAAAGTGATTGCATCAACTATGCTAGGAGATGTCATAAATGTCAGATTTATGGAGACAAGATAAATGTTCCGCCCCATCCGCTTCATGTAATGACGTCACCATGGCCTTTCTCTGTGTGGGGCATGGACGTTATCGGGCAAATCCATCCGAAGGCTTCGAATGGTCACCGTTTCATTCTCGTAGCAATTGACTATTTCACGAAATGGGTAGAGGCTGCGTCATACGCCAGTGTCACTCAATCCACTATTTGCAAGTTTCTGAAGAAAGAAATTATATGTCGGTATGGTCTACCTGAAAGGATTATCACCGATAACGCAACAAACTTAAACAACAAGATGATGAGTGCTGCTTGCGAACAGTTCAACATAAAACATCACAATTCCACTGCTTACAGACCAAAGATGAACGGAGCAGTAGAAGCAGCAAACAAAAATTAAGAAGATAGTGGAAAAAACAACTGAAACTTACAAAGATTGGCATGAGAAGTTGCCTTTTGCTTTGTTCGCTTATCGAACCTCGGTACGAACTTCAACTGGGGCAACTCCATTTTCACTAGCCTATGGAATGGAAGCAGTGCTACCCATTGAAGTCGAGATTCCGTCTCTCAGGATCTTGTCAGAAGTCAAACTGGATGATGCAGAGTGGGCACAATCCAGATATGATCAGCTTAATCTGATAGATGAAAAAAGACTGAAAGCCATTCATCATGGTCAAATCTATCAGAAACGAATGATCCGAGCACATGACAAAAAGGTGCGCCCAAGAATATTCCACGAGGGAGATCTAGTGCTAAAAAGAATTTGGCCAGTCCAGAAAGATTTCCGAGGAAAATGGACGCCAAATTGGGAAGGACCTTATGTCGTGAAGAAGGCTTTCTCCGGAGGAGCCCTTATCCTGGCTGAAATGGATGGACCTGAGCTGCCACATCCCATTAACTCGGACGCAGTCAAGAAATACTTCGCTTAGGATGAAAACCCGAGAGGGCGTCCTAAGTTGAAAAAAAAATGAAAAAAACGAAAAAAAACAAAAAGAGAAAAACGTTTAGGGTGAAAACCCGAAAGGGTGCCCTAAATTGAAAAAAGAAGAGAAAATAAGGTGGGTTCAAGATGAAAACCCGCAAAGGGCGTCTTGCAACCAAGGATGGGTCCAAGTTGAAAACCCGGAAAGGGCGATTTGGATATTAACGGTGGAAACATCCCGGCACATGAATCTTCTACGAACTCAACAAATCGGAGAAATGTCGCACTCTCCCAAACGTTGTCGCATTTTCAAAAATCCTTCGGCAAAGGCTGCATTCAAAATCATCAAACGGCTTTTCAGCTCAGAAGTGCCCACATTATCAAGATCTAAGACGTTCATTTACACATCATCGCGTATTCATTTTCTAGAATGTTTGCCATGTGTTATTTGTTCTTCTCCTCCCATATGAATAAAGACCATCTTTCCTCCAATTCCTTTTGAGCATCTTGAATTAGATTTAAACCTAATGGTTTGTTTATTTTTTATGAAAGATAATCGCATATTACTGTACAAAGATTGATTGAAAAGTACAGGTACCCAGAAGCCGATCAAGGCTCATGCACATGCTTGAGATAGTTGAGAAGCATCTTCAAAAAAAAAATCATCAAACATTTGAAGAATTCAAGATCAAAGATTGGAACTTCAAGCTTTCAAAAATCAAGAGTCAATAACGACAGGCCACCGGAGATCGAGATTACTCTCCAGAGCTCAGAATAACATATGTTGCATATGCATTTTAGGCATACCTAAGAGCATGACATCCATAACATCACATATATGCATATTTTTGCAGGTTTTACCCATAGCCAATTTCAACTTCACAACGAAGGATATTGGACTCCAGACAACGCAAGTTCAACTTCACGACGAAGGGACCGCTGGTTGTCAACAAACATTTCTCAAATTCAGAGCCAATTTCAACTTCACAACGAAGGATATTGGACTCCAAACAACGCAAGTTCAACTTCACGACGAAGGGACCGCTGGTTGTCAACAAACATTTCTCAGATTCAGAGCCAATTTCAACTTCACAACGAAGGATATTGGACTCCAGACAACGCAAGTTCAACTTCACGACGAAGGGACCGCTGGTTGTCAACAAACGTTTCTCAAATTCAGAGCCAATTTCAACTTCACAACGAAGGATATTGGACTCCAGACAACGCAAGTTCAACTTCACGACGAAGGGACCGCTGGTTGTCAACAAACATTTCTCAAATTCAGAGCCAATTTCAACTTCACAACGAAGGATATTGGACTCGAGACAACGCAAGTTCAACTTCACAACGAAGGGACCGCTGGTTGTCACCAAACATTTCTCCAACTCAGAGCCAATTTCAACTTCACAGCGAAGGATATTGAACTCAAGACAGCACAAGCTCGACTTCCCAGCTAAGGGACGACCGTCTGTCAGCAAACAATTTCTCAATTCCATAGCCAATTCCAACTTCACAAACAGATCAATCCAACTTCACTACGAAGGAGTCATCTGTAGCGTCAACACCAAAGTCTTCAGTTCAAGTTCCACCTTCACGACGAAGTATCTTGATCCAGAAGACGATTCAGAGGCCACTCACCAAAAGCTTTGAGTTCAATTTCAGTTTCTCGACGAAGGATATTGTGCTCATAAACTTCCAGTTCAACTCGGCCTCACGACGAGGGAGTCATTTCGCGATTCGAATTGACAAACCAGTTTCAACATCGAATTTTAACTTTACGACAGAGGATATTCGATATGGACGAAATTTATGTCTTTTAATCTTTGCTCTATTTTCGTCACACGACAATGAGCAAAGAGGGGCAGCTGAAGACACTAAATTTCGTCCTTATGTTATATAATATATATATATTTATATTATAAATTATATTATATATTTATTTACATTTTTTCTTTTCTTTTCAGGGCCCAACAGTGGACCAAACCCAAGTCCCACGTAACCCTAGCACGCCCCTCACCAGCAGCCACGCATCCCTTATTTCCAACCGCTCGAGGACACCACAGCTTGCATGCCTCTCCAACGGTCCCCGAGTCATCCGGCGCAAGAATCACAACCATCATCATCAACCAAAGCAACAATCCAACATTAGAGTTCCATTAGGATTCAAAAGTGTAATTTAAAAATAGGTTTTTTTTTCATTATAAATAGATGCAATCATCCATTGTAAAGGGGGATCCTACGAATACCAAAGATTACAAGGGGATTACACGAAACAAAAAATTTCGAGCAAAGTTATACCAATATTCAAAGCAATCCAAGTAGTTTTATTGAAAACTTCGAAGGCTACAGAGGTAAAAACCTTACCTTTTTTTGTTTGATACGCTTGCATGTGGGAGTTGTTCGTGTTTTGTTTCTATTTTGTGCTCGTTCCAAACCTCAAATACGCTAATAAAGCCGATGAACAGGGGTATAGGTCGGGATTTTCGAACCCAGATCTGGCCCCCGAGGCTTACTTTTTAAAGAAACGATTTTGGTTTTTTGAAACGAGGAGGTGAAGGGCTTTCGAAAAAATAAAATTTTAGGGTTTACCGCCGATGAACGACGGCCGGCACCGTTCAACGGCGGCCGGCGAGGCGGCGCGGGGTGGCCATTGGTCGTTTTCTGGATTTCAGCGGTGGCTGTGTTCTTCAAATAAAGAACACGGTTGAATAAACGAGAGAAACTTTAGAGATAGGGGGGCTCGGTTTTAAGCTAAGGAGAAAATGAAGCATTTGGTAAATATTGGCTTATATACATGACCCATGGGTCATTTGAGATCCGCGAGTCGACCCGGTGGGTCTTTTCTGACCCGTGCATTTTTGCTTCGAAGTGGGTTAATCCCAGTTTTGGCCCCCCTATGATTTTTAAAGGCTTTTTTGACCTAGAATCCATCTTAATTTGACATCTAATTTTTATTTTCTCTCAATTTTGACACTCAACTAGCTTTTACTTCAATTTAATCCTTGTATTTTTTTTATTTTGTGTCATTTATTTGGTTTCATATACATTTCTATTATTTACGTATACTTCTTTATTTTTTATTTGATTCTTTTTTAAATATTATATTTATTATTACATATTATATATATTTAATTTTTTATCTATTTATTATATTTCTCTATTATTGATCTTTTATCTTTTATGTTATGTTATATTATATTATATTTTTTGTTATTTTCTCATTACATATATATATATTTTATTTTTATTATTATATCTTTCTTATGTATATTTTATTATATATTTTTACTTATTATTTTATTATTCAATATTTGGTTATTATGTATATATTTATTCGTTTTTTTATCCTTTATTTATTGTTACTTTCATCTCATTTATTTGTTTCACTTTTAATTTTTTTTTATTATTTCCTTATTTTATATTCATTATTATTTCCTTTGTTCGTTTTATTTTATTCATTTTCGTTTTTTAATGTCTTTATTTCTCTGAGGGGTGTTTAAATCAATCAAAGGTAAGTAATCGGATCGTTGTTTGTACCTTTTAAGTTAAACTTTCAATTTTCTTAATTAAAGATAACTGGAAATTACGTAGTACCGAAAGGGCAGTTCAAGGGTGCTAACCCTTCCTTGACTGTAACCGGCTCCCGAATCCGACACGTCTTTGGTAAAACGCAGATCAGGTAAGAAATAAGGTATCTGATCTACCTATTTTTTTAAAATAAATGGTCGGTGGCGACTCCAATCCAATTATTTCAAGTCGAAGCCCAATTCCGGGGCCCAACCGAAAGACGGTTGCGACATATACCTTTTTTTATTATTTTGAAATTCCAATCTTAATCCCAATGGTAAATGGACAGTCAAATGTGTTACTTGAAAATACAAGGATTAATATTGAAAATTGACATAATAAATTTACCTACTATTGTTTGCTTGAAGTTTTAAATTTTGAAAAGTATATGGGTAAAAAGTGACAAAAATATATTACAAGTATAATATCTATAATTCGCACATAATAAAAGGTCGGAAAAAAAATTTGACCCATGTGTTCATGTAAGCATGTTCTCCTACGTGACTTGTAATCAGTCTGCAAAATCCATTTTGTATTTTATATCATAATGTTCGGTGATCACTGACTCTTGTCGGTCGGATTAAAAACTGGATTGAGTCGAATATTTAAATGATAATAATTTTTTTAATTAAATTTATTATCATTCATTGTATCTACTAATTTAAATATCTCATGACAAGTAAACTGTAATTAACAATAAGAAATGTAATTAATCAATGATCAGGGACGGAGCCACCTTGGGAGGGGCAGCTGCCCCACATAAAATTGACAGGCTAACTACATTTTAGGCCATTGAACATTTTAAAATTATTACAATTAAGTTCTTATCCCCCTAATTTCTTAGTATAATTATTTTTGGGATACTATCAGTTTTAAAATTAAAATCCTGATTGCCGGAGGTCTCCAACGGAAGTTGCTCTTAACCTGACGTTGGGGGCAACCTACTATCTTACCTCCTCCATACCCCATTACATATAGGAATAGGGTCAACTAATTTTTAATCAGTTTTAAAATTAAATATAATTAATTCTTGACCCAAAATTTATATGATTTAATTATTTTTAAGATATTTAAATTTTAAAATTAGTATAATTAAATCTCAATCTCTTAATTTTTTTATGATTTAATTACTTTTTAATATCCTATTTATTTTAAAAATTAAACAACTTATCCCAAGAATTTAAATTATAGTTAAGATAATCTTTTTGGTTGCGTCGCGTTTATTACAATTATTACAATAATAGATGCTATTAAAGCATTACGATTGTACAATAACAATTTCAAATAATATCTTTATCGTTATATAATGACTGTTATTTTAGACGTAAATCACTATTAAAATTCCTATTTATCCCCTTATAATTTAATCATGACTCCGCCCCGTCAATGATGAGTAGTAGCCGATATCAGGCTTGGCAGGGGAATGTCTCAGGAAAGGCGGGTTAATATACGGCTAATATACAGCATTACCGGATACATTAAAATGTATTTAATAAATTCGGTTTAGCGGTACCTATTATGTTGACAACTAATAATGTTTTAGGTAGAAAATATGAAAAACTATTAAAAAATTTGGTAACCGGTAAACTTTGGTTATCGGTAAGTATCTATCCTTTTTATAAAAGTGTCCATACTTTAACATATCAAGTAAATTTACCGGTTTTGTCATAATGAATCTGGTTTTGTCATATTTTTACCTGTTATATTGTAAATTATCTATCCTTTTTATAAAAGTGTCCATACTTATTTCACTGTGAAAATATATTATTATTATCTTTAGTTAATATTGTTAAATTTAAAATCTAAATAATATTTTATAAAATATCAAAACAATCAAATAATTTTTGTGTAAATGAAATTATTAAATTAATATTGTAGGTGGAAAACATGAAACACTATTAAAAAAATTGAAACATAAATTACATAACTTTCAAAAAAGTATATATCATTTTTATAAAAGTGTCCATACTTATTTCACTGTTGAAAACATATTTATTATTATATTTGGTTAATATTGTTAAATTTAAATTCTAAATAATATTTTATAAAATATCAAAACAATCAAATAAAATTTTGTGTAAATTAAATTATTAAATTAATATTGTAGGTGGAAAACATAAAACACTATTAAATAAATTGAAACATAAATTACATAACTTTAAAAGCAGTTTTAAATCCTAAAAAGTGTCGATACTTTTAAGAAATATATCGATCCAAAACGATATACCAGGTAAAATTATGATAAACCGGTAACAAAATGATAAAACCGGTAAAATTAAAAGTGTCGATACGTTATATAAGGATCGACACTTGTGAATTTAAAAGAGAAGCAGTTATAGCGCCTATAATGTGTCGATACTTTAAAAAAAATATCGATCCACAACGATATAACAGGTAAAAATATGATAAAACCGGTATCAAAATGATAAAAACGGTAAAATGATACCGGATATATTGAAAGTGTCGATACTTTCGTAAGTACGTGTAATAAATTATCGACACTTTCAAAGAAATAGGTAATTATCCTTTCGAAAGTATCGACACTGACATAAAAGTATCGACACTTTTGTATTTGTATCGATTAAATATAAATAACATATCCGATGAAAATATAAGCTAAATATCCTCTGAAAATAGATAGAACGGACGAGTTTTTGAAATCGAAGAGTAATTGTTGCTGCATTTCAGAAGGCGTTTCTAAAGCGAAGTTTGTTTGTTTGTTGCTGCAGTCGAATCGAAAAGTATGTTGTCGAAACCCTAATTTTTTATTATTACAGTAATCGCGATAGGGTTTTTTATGTGTTGTTTGGGGTTTGGAGTAAGGAAGCATTTGGGACCGATTGCAGGTAGAAATAGATATTCAAGGAAAACGATAAATGTCGATACTTTTATTAAATATATAGGTAGAAAATGATATTATAGGTTGTATAAATGTGCCGACACATTTTGGTGTGGCCATTCAAATTCTTTTGAAGAAAACCGTTTTACCACAAGAGTAGTTATCTATATTTGTATATTGAAAGTGTATGTAACAAAATAATTTGATTTGCGTAAACTGATATATGAAGGAAAAATGGAGTCAATGGGTTGGAAAATTGTTGGTGGAGCAGATGACTTTGAAATTGAGGCCGAGACTCGAAAGCAACCAAAGGGTGGATATATGTACTTCTAGTAAGTATCAATGTCTTTTTGTTATTATTGTTGAAATGGTAATTGGATTAAAGTATCGATAAACTTTAAATTGATTACAAATTTTAAATGTTAACAGTATGGCCGAATGCAAAAGGATGAAGGGAGATGGCACACAGAGCGGTTCGGTATGTAAAATGAAATTGACATTGAGTAGTATTAGTATTTAGTGTTAATGTATTGATTAAGAAACGTTTATGTTTAATATTAGGTGAAAAAAGATGTGAGGTCCAAATGGAATTCAATGAGTGATGCTGAAAAGGAACCTTACATCACACAGTCAAGGAATGATAGTAAAGAATACAAAGAACGGAGGAAAGCACATGAAAATAAGGTATTCATTAAACTTAAATACGTTGATACAAAATATATAAGAACTATAACATTAATATTGTTAAAAAATGTAGGAAGTTTCGACAAGATGCAGCATTAAAAGGGTGAATTTATTAATTAAACACCTTAAGGAGAAGGGTCAGTTGAATGTGCTGGGAGAAATAGGTTTTGGATCGTTGATCGGAGTAAGGGATCGACCTATTCGGAGGGAATTGTGTCGATCCTTGATGGCACAATTTGACGTCAGTCAATGTATGGCTAAGTATGGTGATTATTCATTCCCTCTGGGGGTATCGACTGCTGCAGCCGTATTGGGGGTACAAACAAAGGCAAAAGTGTTATAGAAGTCTGTAGGAGTAAGAACTGGAAAGCACTTGCCTCCAAATATGGTTTGAATCATAAGGTGACATATACTGAAGTTGAAGAGGATATCAAAAGTGGATCTTACTTGGGGGATGAGCTGAAGGCCCGAGTTCTATTGTACCTTGTCGGTATATTTCTTTGTCCAACGGGTGATACGTCAACGAACAAGGAATATATGAAGCTCATTTGCGATGAAGGCTTGAAGGGTGAATTCAATTGGGCTGAATATATCCATTCGAGATTGATTGAATCAATTATCACCTTTAAAAAGGGCAGCCAGAGATACCTCAAAGGGTGCATAGCAATCTTAGAGGTAAATGAGTTGAATCACTTTTTTGTGTTTTTATATAAAA
Source organism: Hibiscus syriacus (assembly GCF_006381635.1). Classification (NCBI taxonomy): domain Eukaryota; kingdom Viridiplantae; phylum Streptophyta; class Magnoliopsida; order Malvales; family Malvaceae; genus Hibiscus; species Hibiscus syriacus. Next base: position 1,178,302 of record NW_024062703.1, read on the forward strand.
ATTCTAATTTTATTATAAATGCAGGTTGCACTGTTCAATTTTTGGTCGGGCTGTGAGGCAGTGCCGGCTTATGAAAGAACCGGAGTGGCACGCATCCGTGCATGGGGGAAGGAAGAGGTGGTTAGAGTGATGGTGAAGTTGAAGTTGGATAGAGGGAAGAAGCAAGAAATGGTAATAAATGTAATTAAATAATATTAAGAATATAATCAATGTCTTAATATTGTAATTTAATTTTTTGAAGGTTATTGGCAAGGATGTAGAGGAGGCAGTGGAGGCAGAGGAGAAGAAAGGAGGGATGGTTGTATTGAGGGAAGAAGTATTGGGGGATGAAGGTGAGTGGGACGACGGTGAAGCAAAACAGAGTAACTTCGACATTTTGATGTCTGAATTGGCTGATATCAAAAAAATCCAATTTGAAATCATGCAAAGACAATCAAGAGTCGAAGAGAAACTTGATCAAGTCGTAGAGAAACTCGAGAGGCATAAGGGGGTAGTGGAAGGAAAAATAGATGGAGTGGTGAAAGAAGTAGAGGTGTTGAGGGGTGAAGTGGTGAAAGAAGTTTCGGTGTTAAGGGGTGATATTAAGATGGTGACGGGAGAGAAATTTGAGGGAGTGGTGAAGGAGGTGTTGATTTGAGGATGAACTTACGGGGGTGAAGGGGGTGGTTGATAAATACTCGGATGAAGGAGCTCAATTGAAGGGTGAAATAAAAGATATGAAGAGCTATGTAGAAAAAAAGTACGATGAACTGAAAAAATATGAAGAAGAAAAGAGGGAGGAGGAAGAAGAAGAGATGGAAGAAATGAGGAGGAAGGAGAGGCCCAATGTGCTTTACACCGGAGAGTGTCATAGCAGCAGTTTTGGATTCGGAATGTCCTGCACCCCAGAAGAAGAAGCAGAAGGTAAGTTTAATAAAAGAATACTTAATTTGATTTTTATTATGTTGTTGTGACAAAAATTTGTATGCAAAATTGTAGGTTGAAAAAGCGGACATTCCAACTGGAATTGATGACATCGAAGCTGCAATTTGTGATTATTTATGGAATAGCGAGTTAGAATCGGGGTAAGTGAAATATATTGTTTTGTGAGTGATATTTAAATATTTCATGACAAGATATTAATCCTAATGATTCATACAGATATTCTGTAATATCAATGGGAAATCAATTCGCTACTGTATACGACGTTGCAACGTTGAAGCCTACAGAATGGGTTGGCGGTGTGGTAAGTAGAAAGTAGAAAATAAATAAAACTTATTGAATATGTTCTGATTGTGTAATTAATTTTGTTAGGTTATCGATTTGCTCGCCTGGACCATATGCTACGATTCTCAAAAGTCACACCGGAGGATTGGCTACCTTCCATACCTCTTAGTGGTGAGTTAAATTAATAAATATTGAAAAGTAGTGTTATAGACGGTAAATTAATAATGTTTGTTGCGTAATTACAGCAACAGGCGTTGGAAGCCAACAATAAAGAAAGTGTTGAGAATATTTCTACCTTCTGGGGTGTCATATTGGATAACTATGTGAAATTCACGGACTGTGAGAAGGTAAGACACCATACCAATTGCAAATGATGTTTTCGGATATAGAATGTTGAATTTTGTCAAATTGGGTGTGAAATTTGTTGCAGATAATGATCACAATAAACTACCATAATTCACACTGGTATCTGTTGGTGTTGGATATGGTAGATCATGTTGTAACAATATATGATAGTATGTTACAACTGAAGCAGCTAAACAGAGAGTGAAGGATGCTAAGAGATTGGTATGTATGTATGTATGAAAGGACATTATGTAAATTATAATGCATAATTTTTTTGGTGCATAACTTCTTCTATTTTAATGCAGATTAAAATATTAGATTCTTATAATAAGAAACGCATTTGGGTTGAGTCATGGGATCTCTAGGAAAGTATCCCTTGAAAAACTTCAAATTTGTGGAGCATAAGAAGAATAAGCAATTGAATGGGTATGAGATGTTATCACAAATAGAAAGCTTAATTTATGCAGTATTCATCATAATTGACATGTGTGGTTTTCAAATTTTGTAACAGATATGATTGCGGCATGTATGTGATGATGTGGATGGAATCGATCGGTTCTACAGGGGCAACTGGTGATTTTGTAAGTGGATAGAAAAAATTGTTTGTGGTAAAATTGTTAAAAGTCGTAGATTGAATGCTGTAGTTGACAATACTTAACGTTCTGACAATTGAATATAGGTTGTTGGAGACTGGGATCGATCGCGAGTATTAAATGATCTCGTAAGCCACAATCAAAATGAACGAAGACAGGAGATAACAAAAGCCGCAATATTACATAAGAATAACAAAAGGATGCAATGATGTAAATGTCGAGTTAATTTTGTATAAGATTTATAATTTTGTATACGATTATAATTTTGTATACGATTTATATTTTTTATGTGAATATAATATGAATGAGATGAGAAAAGTTAGCAGTATGTTGTTGTACATGTTTCTTATACACATTAAGGGTCATGTCGATACTAATATAGTTTGTGTCGATATTTTTTTCCAGAATGAATTTTTACAAGGTGCATCAATAAGTGTCGATCCATATATAAAAAGTGTCGATCCCAAAATCATCGAACCAAAAGTATAATGTAATATGTAATTTTTAATCTAACCGGTACAATTATACGGTTTTATGAGAGAATAAGTCTAAATAATGTGTCGACACTAATATAGTTTGTGTCGATATTTTTTTCCCAGAATGAATTAAAAACAAGGTGCACCCATAAAGTGTCGATCCATATATAAAAAAGTGTCGATCCCAAAATCATCGAACCCAAAAGTATAATGTAATATGTAATTTTTCAATCTAACCGGTACAATTATACCGGTTTTATGAGAGAATAAGTCTAAATAATGTGTCGACACTAATATAGTTTGTGTCGATATTTTTTTCCCAGAATGAATTAAAAACAAGGTGCACCCATAAAGTGTCGATCCATATATAAAAAAGTGTCGATCCCAAAATCATCGAACCCAAAAGTATAATGTAATATGTAATTTTCAATCTAACCGGTACAATTATACCGGTTTTATGAGAGAATAAGTCTAAATAATGTGTCGACACTAATATAGTTTGTGTCGATATTTTTTTTCCAGAATGAATTTTTACGAGGTGAATCAATAAAGTGTCGATCCATATATAAAAAGTGTCGATCCCAAAATCATCGAACCCAAAAGTATAATGTAATATGTAATTTTTTAATCTAACCGGTACAATTATACCGGTTTTATGAGAGAATAAGTCTAAATAATGTGTCGACACTAATATAGTTTGTGTCGATATTTTTTTCCAGAATGAATTTTTACAAGGTGAATCAATAAAGTGTCGATCCATATATAAAAAGTGTCGATCCCAAAATCATCGAACCCAAAAGTATAATGTAATATGTAATTTTTTAATCTAACCGGTACAATTATACCGGTTTTATGAGAGAATATGTCTAAATAATGTGTCGACACTAATATATTTTGTGTCGATACTAATTTAAATATCAAGTGTTTTCCACCGTTTATATAGTACTCTTAATCGAGAAACCCTAAACATAAATGCAAGCAGGCAGATCTTCCTCTCCTCTTCTTCCTTCTACCGTTATCATAAGTGACGATCAGATATTCAGGTAAATTTATCGATATTTTATGGGTTTGATTGATTTCTATATTGGAGTTTTTATCCTGAATGTGTTTGTGTTCCATTGTAATAGGGGTAGCATCCAACCAAAATGGCTCCAAAACGTCAGCGTCAGAAGCGAGGTCTTTCTCAAAGCTCTTCTCAACCCAGTTCTTCTCAACCACCTCCTTCTGTAACAAACGATTCTTCTGAGGAAATCAGGTCCTTCGAAACTCTGACTTTAGATCCGACATGGAGAAACAAAGATGGCAGACGAGTTTTAAAGTAAGGAAGATTCGTCCCGAACGTGTCATTGACCTGGGTTTCTTGTTTGATGATAAATATGCATTTAGTTTTAAATCCACATTTACATCTTGGGGTTGGCTTGAATTCCTTGGTGTAGAACCAAGATATTATCCCAACCTAGTTAGAGTCTTCTACAAACAATGCTTCCTTACAGCACGAGCCTAATAAGACTAATATAATAGGAATTAATACACATGTCATGGGGAAGGATATATATATCTCCAGAGTCTATTGCGGAGGGTTTAGGTGTAGCGAATACAGGGGATTCAGATGAAAATGGTGTAGATTGGTCTACAATTAACGGGTTACTAGAAATAGCCCAATTCACCTCGATGTAGAGTCGAGAGTGTTTCACAAAATGCTCACATGGTATATCCGGCCTAGTGGGGGAAAATTCAACGCTTCGAGACAGCGATTATTGGTGGATAGCAAAGTATAAATCCAAAACGGCTCCACACATTGCAAAACTCATATTTAATACAATTGTATATATGGTCACAAAGGGAGCAACAATTTCAACTACACTACCATATGGATGTGTCATCACCCATCTGTTGAAGAAGAAGGAAGTTGATTTTTCGCATGACGCCCCTGTTCGATTAACCCGCAGATGACATGGTATTTATTAAAAAAGCGGGATATGATTTTGTTGAAAAACTCGGTTGGAAGCGTGTCAAGGAGGTCGGATTAGATCAAGAGAGGGAGGAAATGGACCCCGTTGGCCATGAAGAAGAGCAACCAAGTGGAGACGCAATGATGGAAGAAGCAACAGTTGCAGAGGATGTCACAATTAAGACCGTGATGGAATACATGGTCAATTTTCGGGAGCATATTGATTCCCTGTGAGTGGAATGCGATCCGATATTTCGATCCATATTTCATCATTGCAACGTGAAGTCTCCATGTTGCGTAACGAATTACGTCAACGACATCAAACGAGTTAGGTAATTCATTATCTATGTTTCTAACATTTACACGTTCTGAACTTTATTTTATTTTCTTTTAACAGATGTGGACAACCAATCGGTCGCAGAGATGAAGCTGACGATGAAGATGACGATGATGATGATGATGACGATGATGATGAAGATGATGATCCAAACAAGTATATCGTGTCTGCAACGCCGCCTTCAAGAAAACTTTAATTTTTGATCTCAATGGTGTCCTTGCCTACATCCCAAGACTGCCGGCAGGTTTTTAATTCTATTCTTTTGTATCCATTATTTTAACATATAAGCGTAGAAACTTAATCTCATTTTCTTCATGTTGTAGATGTTGTCCTCAGAAGAGGATTATTTGAATTTATGCAATTTTGTGTCGACAATTTTGTTGTGCCCTTTGGTCTTCAAAGATGAGGTTAGAACATGTTTGAGGCAATTGAATTACTGTAGTCAAAATCGTTAATATACATTTGAATGTTAACATTCATCAATCTTGATTACAATCTCAGGCATAACGTCGACCGTGTACTTGAGAAACTACCTGTATTTTCCGAGCATTTTCTATTCGTGTGGGTAAGATGAATGTCATTACAGTTTGCTGACTTTCCTTGTCTATGATTCCTACATATTTATGTTCGACTGTTTGTGAACAGGATCAAAAAAATGCAAAACATACGATTCTGTTACCTATTGTAAAGATCTCAATGATGTTTGGAACGCGTGTCCAGATTTTAACGAGCTAAATACACTTTGGTCGATGATTCAGCGGAAAAAATGATTTATAATCCGGTAGGTAGCATTTATGCAATATGTTTCTGATCAGTTGAACAGGTGTTCAGACATTGATTATTTTAACAACTTATGTGTTTATATAGAAATACAATTACATATGTCCACATACCTTTGACGCTGCTTCCCATTCGAACGACAAAGCTCTAGGTATGACACAAATTTATTCATGCTTATGCGAATTTAATTTATTGTTAGTAAAATTGCACCTCATTAGTTGATAATTGAAATTATTTATGTATGTCCTCAGAAAAAGGCGGAAACATACGAGAGTATTTGGAAAATTTGTTGAAGGCCTCTAATGTTCCGGACTTCGTTAGAAAACACCCTTTTTCATCGGATTAATTTTGTTTGTCGGTACATTATTTGAACATTCTTGTGTATTTAAATTTTGGTGTGATTATATTGTATGTATATTTTCATTAATTATTCCATATTTGCTTCTATGTGTACATACATTTGAGTGAGTTTTAAGATATTAATTTAGTAATTATAGGCGTCTAATGATTAATTTTTTACGTTACGGTATATATTATTGTTAAATTAAAAATTCTTAATATTATTTTATAAAATATCAACACAATCAACTAATTTTTTGTGCAAATGAAATTATTAAATTAATATTGTAGGTGGAAACAGAAACATACTTAAAAAATATGAAACATAAATTACATATCTTTAAAAAAGTTTCGATCCTTTTTATAAAAGTATGGACACTTTCAACATATTATAATAAAATAGATAATTTTGTAATATAACGGTATAAATACCGTCTTATGCGAATAGGTCTACAAACCTATATCGACACTTTTAATATTGTGTCGGTACTTTATGTCCATATTGGAAGAAAATGTCGATACGATTTAAAAAGTGTCGACATTTTACACATCGGAACCCATAATTATAATGTAATAGATAATTTTGTAATATAACCGTATAAATATACCGGTCTATGCGCGAATAGGTCTACAACCTATATCGACACTTTTTAATATTGTGTCGGTACTTTATGTCCATATTGGAAGAAAATGTGTCGATACAATTTAAAAAAGTGTCGACATTTTACACATCGGAACCCATAATTATAATGTAATAGATAATTTGTAATATAACCGGTATAAATATACCGTCTTATGCGCGAATAGGTCTACAACCTATATCGACACTTTTAATATTGTGTCGGTACTTTATGTCCATATTGGAAGAAAAATGTGTCGATACAATTTAAAAAAGTGTCGACATTTTACACATCGGAACCCATAATTATAAGTAATAGATAATTTGTAATATAACCGGTATAAAATATACGGTTTATGAGCGAATAGGTCTACAACCTATATCGACACTTTTTAATATTGTGTCGGTACTTTATGTCCATACCATTTAAAAAGTGTCGGTAATTTGAAGTAACGCGGTTTTTCTTCCTTCATTCAAAATATTTATATGTACATACAATAGGAGTGATGTTGATACTTACGATATATATAGGAGATCGTTGTCATTCCATTCCGTCTTCAAAAAAATCAGTTGATGTAGGCTGTGTGCTTGTACTCAAACTAGCTTGACTTGAGGACATGTTAGTTTGTTATGCCCCTCACCGTTGCAGTACCCACATCGCCTAATTGCTTCTCGACCTGTTCTCGGCACTTCTTTTCGCTTGCGTTGTTTTCGTTGAGGGTCACGAACATTGTTTACTACAATGCTCTGGTTGACTGAATGATTCAAACCAACGAGTTTTCTAATTCTTCTATTAGTTTTTCATCTCATCTCTTGCGGTTTTGAAAGACTCGTCTGTCTTTGATGCAATGTAGCATAACCTACTTGACGTTGAACGTAGAGCAGCGACCTTGCCATTTGCATCACTTTTGGAGACACATTCAAATCAACATAGCTGGGTGCAGAAGCCTTCGCATCATTAGTCCACCTACTTTGAATCAAAGTCCCGGGCAAATATGTGTAGTCCAATTGCTTCAAAATGTGAAGTTGATGGCGACACGGAAGTCCAACGTCTCGAATTTTTTGCAGGAGCAAATTAGAGTTTTCGTACGAGAATCAAAACTAATTTCAATTTCCTATTTTTTTCTGCGTACTTTGACAAAATATAATGTTGACATTCATCTGATAAGGACTTAATCTCTGCCTCAATCCGGTACAATGTCTCCGTGTAAGTTCATCTTGGAACACACGAAAAGATTCGCGGTAAAAATCGCGGCATGGCTTTCAAGGTCGACCAGTTTGTGATCTGGAAGGCTTCGTATGGGAACTTAAGTAATCCGCTTCAACTCGTCATACGCATTACTAATTCCATCTTCAATTGCACGAACAACATCTAAATATGTCTTCTGTGTTCAGTGCAATAGCTAGTGAAGCATTCATAGACTCGCACCTTTGTTGAGCGAATATTGGCAAAGAAATGACCGGTTAGATATGCTTGTGCCCATAAGTGTCGTGTATTTCCTTCTCAATCACCCATGGAGGCTTTTGGACGTGAATTCTGAAACAATCGAACGCCATTGAATATCAATTCCTTGGTTGTCCACCAGGAAGCCATGCATTTTGAGAATGCTGCTGTAAACTTTGGGTCACCAATGTTAGCTTGTGCATTGCGAGAAGATGCCAAGAACATAATCTGTGCTTAGCATAAGGGATAACAGATTGATAGCCCTCTGCATTGCCCTATCCCCATCGGTTACAACAGAAATAGGTGATTTATTCATCATGGCTTCTAAAAATTCTGTAGCACCCACTCGAAAGATTGAGACGTTTCGTCAGCGATTATGGCAGTGGCAACACAATTGTGTTATGGTGATGATGACACCAACAATAGGCATAATTGGTCGACCATACAAAATTATCTTTGTACGTTGTGTCGAACGCAATTACATCACCGAAGCATGTGTAATCCGATCTCGATGTAGAATCAGACCAAATAAGATTATACAATGCCCCCGATTCGTCTACCGAGTATGTCATAAAAAACCCGGGATCATCATGTTTCTATAATCAAAGTAGGCAATACGCATTCACATCCCCATCGACGATTTCCTTTGCTTTACCTCTTTGAAGTGCATTGTAGAGGTCTTTATGTGTAAATCCAACATTATGATAGCCCCCTGCCTGCTGCGTAAATAGTTCATTACTTGTGACGTGCCAACACCGACCTCTTTCAATGTTGTTGCCTCATCGATATCAGCCTACTTACAGCTCGATTAGAACGCATAAATGGTGTCATAGCAGATGTGCACAATGCATGATTATGTTTCTGATCAGACTTACTTATAACCCACTGATCGTTTGTATTGTGTTGCTGTAACTACGACTCTAGCCTTACATCCTGTTCTTGTGACTGGCGTATGAGCACGTTGACGATCAACAGTATTTGACTTTGATACTCGAAACCCTTCTTTGGAACAAAAAATTCTTGTGTCTTCACATTCCCTTCCACGTCAAGCCGTGTTGTTCCTTACGTGCACTAAACCCATGTTCCCGTGCGAATCCCTTGTAAAAGTGCCAAGCTTGATCACGTGAACAGAAGCTGACCAACCAATCTGTCAGATTCATCAACATTATGTACTTCATGGCATTCCGGTTGGCTTAACATTGTCTACATCAGTATTATCCATGGCAAAAATTTGTTGTGCAAGTTCAGTGCTCAGGAGTTGATGGATATGTAAACGAAGGTTCATTTTGAACATGTTTCTGTAGTTAAAGGGTGGGTACAACATTAAATTCGCAGTACATATTAGGTATGTACAATAACTACAAGTATATTATCATTTTAAATTCGCAGTACACTGTTAAAAAAATTGAAACATAAATTACATAAGTTTTAAAAAA